>NC_090728.1:80212648-80232648 GCF_036898095.1 Palaemon carinicauda
CTACAATTTCACTAACCCTGGCCCCGGACGCGAGTGCAAATTAGGAAAATAACTTTTTGTGTCAAATCCTTTAACGCACATTCTTCATTGCTCAACAGAGAAGCGAAATGAAGAACTTGTCTAAAGACCATGAAATGGGCTTTGGAGGTGCTGAAGGTCTGAGCCTAGCACAGGCTTTCGGGACTTTATTAAAGATCTCGTTACCTAGGTCGACCTGGAAGGCATATAGAATGGGTCTTGTCAAAGCAGACTTACACGCTGAAATCGTGTTCGCTGCCAACCCTTGACCATGGAGGTGGGGAAAAAAGATAAGCAGAAGTCTGTCAAGATCTCCTGCGGAATCTTCGCCTTGACAAAAGGCCACCCATTTTCTCCAAGATGACTCATATTGCCTTCTAGTAGATTTGCATTTATATTCCTCAAGGAAGTCTATAATGGCTTTCGAAATCCCGAAACGCTTTCTCACCGCTAGGGAGAGAAAATCATGAACTGCAGGGTCCGGGTTTTCTGTAATGAAGCGCAGACAGTTGACTTCTGGACTCGCTGGGTCAGAACTGGATCTGGTAGTGGTACAAACTTCAGCTACAGTTCCAATGCCAGGAGGAACCACACGCTGTTCGGCCACTTGTGGGCCACTATTGCCGCTACCCTTTGAAGGATCTCAGTTTGTTGAGGACCCTCAACAGAAGGTTGTGAGGAGGGAACAGATAAATCTTGGACCATCTGTTCCAGTCGAGGGACATCGCGTCCACTGCTTCCGCTAAGGGGTCCTCGTACGGGGCACGTACAGGGGCAACTTCTTGTTGTCTTTCGTCGCAAAGAGGTCTATCTGCAGTTCTGGGACTGATTCAGAATGAAGGAGAATGATCCTGCGTCTAAGGACCATTCCGACTCTATCGGTGTGAACCTGGATAGAGCGTCCGCTGTCACATTGCGGACTCCTTGAAGGTGAACTGCCGACAGGTACCACTTCTTCTTTTCCGCCAATCGGAAGACGGCCAACATCACCTGGTTGAGAGGTGGTGACCTCGATCCTTGTCGATTCAAGTATCTTACAACTACCTCGCTGTCTATTACCACTTTCTGTGGAACGAATGACGCGGGGAGACTTTCTTTAAGGTAAGGAGCACTGCCCTAGCTTCTAGAAAGTTTTATGAGAAAGGTCTTGAATAGCCTGGACCAAGTCCCCTGGACTTTTTTCCGATGAGAGTGACCTCCCCATCCCTCCTTTGAGGCGTCTGAGTGAATCGTCACCGACGGGGGAGGTGGCTGAAGAAGAACCTGACTTCTTTAGATGTCTGGCTTGGGACCAAGGCCTGAGAAGAGTACTTAGCCGAAGCGGCTGGTCTTCTCAGATCTCTTCACGCGTTTGATGCATAACTTCTCCAAACTCCGATTGCATCCTTTAGCTGTGCTCTTAGCACTGGGTCTGTCACCGAAGCAAACTGGAGAGAGCGCAGTACTCTCTCCTGCTCGTGTCTTGATATCCTTTCGGAATCTTGAAGTCTCTTGACAGAACCCGCTATCTCCTTCCTTTTCTTCGCTGGGGTGGAGAAACGGTGTGACAAAAGGTCCCAGTGGATCTTAGCCACTGGAACTTTTGAGATGGAGAAAGTCGAGACTTTTTCTGTTGATCTTGAAGCCTAGGTACTCTAGGAACTGGATCACTGACTGGAAGCTTGCAAGCATTCTGTCTCGGATGCTGCCCACACCAACCAGTCGTCCAGGTAGGCTACTACCTGAATTCCCTTTAGGCGAAATTGTTTGAGAGCTACGCTCGCAAGCTTCGTAAAAATCCTTGGGGCTATGTTTAGCCCGAATGGCATGGCTCCGAAGGCGTGTAGTCTTCGCTGTAGCCTGAACCCTAGGTAGGGGGAGAGTCGATGGCTAATTGGAATGTGCCAGTAGGCATCTGACAAGTCTATAGAGACGGAATATGCCCTCTTGGGCAGTAAGGTCCTTATGTGTTGCAGTGTTAGCATTTTGAATTTGCAATTCACTATGAACTTGTTAAGTGGCGACAAGTCCAGAATGACTCTGAGCTTTTCCGAGTCTTTCTTGGGAACACAAAACAGCCTCCCTTAGAAATTGATGGGCTTCACCCTTTTTCTCCAACCGTTCTTGAACGTACTCCTCCATAACGGGGGTGGAGTGTTGGAAAAAACCGAAGGTACGGGGGTGGAGTGCTGTACCAGCTCCCGCCCAATCCATTCTTGAGTAGGCTGTGGGCCCAGGGATCGAAGGTCCACCGATCCCGAAATTTCAGAAGTCTCCCTCCTACCGGTATCACCTCACTTGGACTGCCGTCCTGAGGTCTTGCCTTCCTGACCACGACCACCCCTGAATCCCCTTCCCCTTGAGGGGCGTCTAGACGAGCCTCTGGTTGCTCCTCTAGGCTTTGCTCGGAAGGAAGTAGACTGCCCTTCGAACGCTGGGGTGAATGCCGTGGACTGTGTCGACACGGCCTGGGGTACCCACTGAAAGGTGGTCGGGGTTTGTGCCACGATCTGGGGCACTGGGGGCAATGGCAATTGCAGTTGCTGTTGCTGTCTAAGAGGCTTGGCTGGCCGAGACGGTAGCCTAGTCCTCATAGTCTTCCTCTTTGGTTGAGGACCTTCATCCGGGGAAGACTTTCTTTTGATAGCCAGGTCCCACTTCTGGAGAAGGTTTCTATTCTCCAAGGTGGCTTTATCAAAAACTTCTTTGACCAAGTCGGTAGGGAAAAAGGTCTTTTCCCCAAATGTTGGAGGAGATTAGTTTCTTTAGCTCGTGCCTCACTGTAGCCGAGGTAAACACGAACTCCCTACAAGCTCTCCTTGCCTTGACGAAGCCATAAAGGTCCTTCGTCACTGTGGCCAGATGAGGCTTGGCCACTACCATGAACATTTCATGGACCTTGGGGTCACTTGCCATCGTCTCGAGAGTAGTCTGAAGAGACATTGAGGCAGTCAGTCTTTCTTTTGTATCGAGCTCACTTCGCAAAAGAAAGTCAGACAGCTTAGGGGGTTCCTTGCCGAACTGACGTCCGGCAATATCAGCCTCCAACTTTCCACTTAGAACGTAAGATGGACGTCCTTCCAATCTTTGTGGTCCATAGGCAGGGCCAGCGACAAGGGTTTACACTCCTCTAGGGAGGGGCAAGACTTGCCGGCCTCGATTGCTTTTAGTACAGCCAGAAACCCTTTCTGTAAAAAGGGGGAAGGCTCTAGTAGGCGAGGACACAAAGGAAGGGAGCTTCCTATTCAATGCAGCTACCTTTGAGTTAGAGAAGCCCCTCTCTTTCATCGAAGATGAAAGTAGAGCTTGAGCCTTAGCATGGTCATCACTATGACCTCCTTCGGCTCTGCCTCCTCCTTTGAAGCTGGTTCCTTCCTCAGCCGGACATAACAGTCCGGATATGGTGCCTTGCTGGGCCAGAATTCCACCCTCCAGGGGAACTGAGCCCAGCATATCCGAGATGACGATCTTTCCAGTCGTCATCGACATGTGCTCAGCATACCTCCATGGGTTAGCATCCGAGCACAAAGGAAGGTCTTTCACATTGAGCTTTTCTGGGGCCCATGTGATTCTGCAAGGAACTGCATTCGCAGTTCCATTGCAGCCGCCTTCTCCTGATTCTCCTTCTGCATTTGTTGGATCATTCCAATAATAGAAGAGAGGGCCTGTCCCAGCTCTACTGGGAGACCGGCCGATGTAGAGGGACTTGAACTTCATCCTGGGCTTCTGCAAGGAGGTCTTCCTCCTGACACCCGTCCACATCAGATATCCTGTCATTTAGCTGGATGTCTTGCATCGCGACCGCGACTTCAGCATCCACCTGGATCTGAACTTAGGGGATCTCCTCTTGAGGCTGGGGAATCACTGCCTCAGCTGATGCCTTAGGGAAAAGATACGCCCTCATCTTCTTACTTGGAAGATAAGGGCCAGAAGTGTACTTTTGGAAGCCCCTTACCCAGGTACGAAGCTTCTTCCTAGCTATTTAAATGTCTCATTAATCAGGTTAGTGCACACAGTACATACCTGAGGGTCCCAATACCGGAGATCATCCTTGGAGACAGCGTATGCTGCGTGTCTCCTACAAAACTCATGTCCGCAGAGGTTCTTGCTGCTGACATTGCAGAAAGCACTTCCCCACTTCGGAGTGTTCTTCTGTAAAGAGAAGAAATTTCCATGAGTATCAAGTGAACTATGTATCACTGGATATGCATAGTATAGCATAACAATTCATAAATGAAAGACACACACTTGTGTTTCCCTCACAACCCATTGTTGCAGCCTTCCAGATAATAAAATCAAAAAATGGTTTATCTCTACTAGAGTAACCAATGCAAGGTTTCCATAGGAAACAGGTGGAGCTCACACCTAGGCAATGATTTTAAAAATCCTGGATAATAGACGGGGAAGAACTCTGCTTCCTGTCTGAGGGCAACAACAAAGGGCTGTGTAAGAAAACACAATAGTGTTAGAAGATACAGTGCTGTACCTAAACTTTTACTATAGTTTTCTTCTTACTGTATATGCTATACAGAAGAATACTAGTACAGTATAGGAGGATGTGTGCCGGCCTGCCTTTGCCGGCCGGCACACACCACAATTAGCTTTAAAGTATACTACTTAACAGCTAGAGGGCGGCAGCCCTCTGGTTCAAATGCCTGTGCCGGCGGCAGCAGCTGCCGGCCAGCAACAGCCAGTGTTGGCCGGCAATGATTGCCGGCCAGCAACTACACAAGGTAGTACCCAGCTGCCGGCCACACTCTTGGTGACCGGCAGACAAGGACTGACATAAGCCGGCCGGCAAAGGTACAAGACCGATGCCAGCCGGCAGCAAAAGAACCAGAAGACTACCCCTGCCCGGCTGCCGGCCTCATAGGCCGGCAGCCGGCCTCATAGGCCGGCTGCCGGGACAGGTACAGCACTAGAAGAAAATAGAATGGATGCCGGGATAAGAGTGTACACAACCCCCCCCCAGCCCGGCAACCGAAAGAGTGCATATAAGGAAGGGGAGAAACTTAATTCAGGCTTCCTTGACCAATGCCGTCCGGCTCTGCCGGCAGGCATGGATGAGGGACCAAGAGAGGTCCGGGCAGCACTCGAAAACATAAGACCCTTGCCGTCCAGCGTCTCTGCCGGCCGGCAATGGGCTTAGTCAATCCAAATCCCAACCTATACTAGGTCCAGAAGTAGAATGACATATGGTACAGTAATACCCCTGCCGGCCAGCTCTGCCGGCCGGCAAGGTACAGTACAGTAATGGCTAGGCCATTACGGAGATAGAGGGGGAAGGGACAAGAGGGTCCTGCCAACCTTGCTTTAGTGACAGATCACCCGTAGCCAAGAACTCTGTCTTAGCCTAAGGGAGATCTAAGGGAAAGGGCCAGCGCAGTAGTATAATACCTGCCAGCTTCCAGAGCACCAAAGCAAGGAAGGCGTTGCAACTCCCAAGGGAAGATTTATCCTCCCCGAGAACAGCAACAGGACTTAGTCTGGTCGATCACACAAGAAGGAATCATAACTACAGAAACCTTCGACAGTGACCTAAGGGAGCTCAGCTCCCTTTGTAAGTGTTAGGTCAGCGAGGGAGACTCTGCCCCAAGCCAAACAACACGGACTCAGACTAAAAACTCTGTTGTTCTGACCCTCTTTGAACCAGACTCTGCTGGAACAGGAAGGTACAGTAACACCCTAGTATAGTTTTATCGAAAATAAATTCGGAAAAAACCACTTAGGGATAAGCCCAAGGCTTAAACAGAGGGAAAGGGATTGCATACCTTCTCCGAAGAAAAGAAAGCAACCGGGGAGTATGATAAAGTATACTAAGGCTCCATAAGCAATTAGCCTAGGCACCAAGAGAATCGATTACCTAATTCACCGAAACTCTCACGTATACAATCTTGGAAATATTCCACACAGTCTAACATGTATAAAATATAGCCTAAAGCTTCAATAAAATTTTAATTACACTCGGAAAAACCATAATCATGCATTAAGTACTAGGACCAAACGACTAGGCTACATGGCCTAGCGTAGGCCAGAATGGCGAATACTTCGCCAAATAATACTAAGCACGAAAGGAAATCCTATGTAAAGCTAAATAGCTAAATTTTATTAAGCAAAACAGCCATGAATGTCACTCTGAGTAACTAATTTATACCTAGCGAGTGACAGTGTCCAGGACACCTCTGGTAGGCTACGGCTCTTGTATCAAAGATTAATCCTATTAATCACTCAAAATTTTACCAAGAGCCTACATTTATACATAACAGACACTATACTCAACTTATCCGAGGTCAACGAAGACGAAGAAGCCATGAAAAGCTGAATAAATCCAAGATTTGCGAGAAAAACAGGAAAAAACACCGAGTTGTTAAGCTACGCAAAAAGGAATACAGATGGCGCCAGGATTGGCGCCAGGCACGCATACGAATCGGGGGATTGGGAAGCCTTGGGAGCGGCTCCCCCCTTTTTCTTTCCCGAATTCGTATCTCGTCAATCTCCCTCCTACGAGACGAATCTCTATTCAGGTAGTAGATTGCCATGTGACGTGTCTAGAATACGTCCTCTGATATGTCGCGATATCCCTTTCACGAGGGATACTCGCTCCAGGAGTTAGAATTCTGGTACCTTAAGGTAAATTCTCTGGGAATATCACCGTAGTTGTAATATACCCTAGGAAGCTACCCTATAGGAACTTCCATCAGGACGACATGGCTTGAGCCCAAAAATATATATATATATATAGAGAGAGAGAGAGAGAGAGAGAGAGAGAGAGAGAGAGAGAGAATAGAACTCTAAAAAAATGACCTAAGGATGTTTCGACCGTTGGTATAATGTAAAAGTGGTATTAGAGGTGAATCTTATTATGAATATATTTTTTGCTATTTTTTTCTGGTATCAAATTCAGATGCTGATGCCTGAAGTTCCCAATAATCTCTTTCTTTTACTCTACTCTAAAATCCATGAAAGCATTTTGATATTCTTTGGCGCTGTTCTTAACTTAGAAAGGTTGTAATAATGAATAAAGTGCTAACCAAAATTATAAACAATTATGCTTTTCCTTTATGAAACAATAACATCGTTAGTGATGTTCGTCTGTGGATATGCTAATTTCATATTCATTATTATTATAACTAGGAAATGTTCTCTAAGACATCAATAATATCTCTATGATAACTATTATTATTATTATTATTATCATTATTATTATTATTACTATCCAAGCTATAACCTTAGTTGGAACAGCAAGATGCTATAAGCCCAGGGGCTCCAACAGGGAAAAATAGCCCAGTGAGGAAAGGAAACAAGGAAATAAATATATGAATAGAACAAATTAACAATAAATCATTCTAAAATAAGTAACAACGTCAAAACAGACATGTCATATATAAACTATTAACAACATCAAAAACAAGTATGTCATAAATAGACTATAAAAAGACTCATGTCCGCCTGGTCAACAAAAAAGCATTTGCTCCAACTTTGAACTTTTGAAGTTCTACTGATTCAAACACCCGATTAGGAAGATCATTCCACAACTTGATCACAGCTGGAATAAAACTGCGTAGTATTGAGCCTCGTGATGGAGAAGGCCTGGCTATTAGAATTAACTGCCTGCCTAGTATTACGAACAGGATAGAATTGTCCAGGGAGATCTGAATGTAAAGGATGGTCAGAGTTATGAAAAATCTTATGCAACATGCATAATGAACTAATTGAACGACGGTGCCAGAGATTTATATCTAGATCAGGAATAAGAAATTTAATAGACCGTAAGTTTCTGTCCAACAAATTAAGATGAGAATCAGCAGCTGAACACCAGACAGGAGAACAATACTCAAAACAAGATAGAATGAAAGAATTAAAACACTTCTTCAGAATAGATTGATCACCGAAAATCTTGAAAGACTTTCTCAATAAGCCTATTTTTTGTGCATTTGAAGAAGACACAGACCTTATATGTTTCTCAAAAGTAAATTTACTGTCGAGAATCACACCTAAAATTTTGAAAGTCATACATATTTAAAGAAACATTATCAATACTGAGATCCGGATGTTGAGGAGCCACCGTCCTTGACCTACTTACAATCATACTTTAAGTTTTGTTAGGATTCAACTTCATACCCCATAATTTGCACCATGCACTAATTCCAGCTAAATCTCTATTAAGGGATTCACCAACCCTAGATCTACATTCAGGGGATGGAATTGATGCAAAGAGAGTAGCATCATCTGCATATGCAACAAGCTTGTTTTCTAGGCCAAACCACATGTTATGTGTATGTAGTATGAAAAGTAATGGGCCAAGAACACTACCCTGTGGAACACCGGATATCACATTCCTATAATCACTATGGTGCCCATCAACAGCAACTCTTTGAGATCTATTACTTAAAAAATCAATAATAATGCTAAGAAACGACCCACCCACTCCCAACTGTTTCTGTTTGAAAACAAGGGCCTCATGATTAACACGGTCAAAGGCAGCACTAAAATCAAGGCCAATCATACGAACTTCCCGACCACAATCAAGGGATTTTTGTACAGCATTGGAGATTGTAAGAAGGGCATCACATGCTCCAAGGCCTTTACGAAAACCAAATTGCAAACTAGGGAGTAGATGATTACCTTCAGCAAACCTATTAAGACGTTTTGCCAGAAGACGTTCAAAAACTTTAGATAATATGGGAGTTATGGAAATTGGGCGGTAATCAGTGGGACTTGAGCTACCACAAACAAATTTACATAGAGGAGTAACATTACCAATTCTCCAACTAGTGCTAAAAGCTCCTCTTCTTGGTAACTTGCGCAAAATAACAGATAACTTTGGAGCTAAGAAATCTGCTGTCTATAAAAAACAAAGGAAAAATACCATTTGGGTCTACACCTCCATAAGCATCAAGGTCCACCAACAGAGCTTTAATCTCACGAGATCGAAAAGCTAAACTAGTTAGTTTAGCCTCAAGAAAACAGGAATGAGGAAGTTCAAGTTTTTCATTACTCTGTTTACTGTCAAAAACATCAGCCAAAAGGGTTGCCTTTTCCTTTGGACAGTGAGTGACTGAGCCATCTGGTTTAAGTAAAGGAGGAACTGTTGCATCTACACCAAAGAGTGCAGATTTAAGGGTAGACCACCATTTATGTTCCTGAGTTGTACCAGAAAGTGTTTCTTTTATGGTTAAATTGTACTCAATTGGTTACTCTTCTTTCTGGTCCTCCCTTTCATTTCTCAAACCACCTTTAATTCCCTTTACCATGAATTAAAAGTTCACATTAATAACGTTTTTTCAGTTATGTAAAACCTATGTAGTCTAATTTAGCGTCAACTGTCATTCACCAGCCATCCAAAGACTCTCCTGCAAGGATTTGCGTAGCAAACATTTCTAATGATTTTAACAGAATAACGGCCCTCGATTCTATTCCCTCCTACTTCATGCTATTGTGTAGAAATTTCCTTTTCTCGGAGCTTTAATGTACAATCAACCTTATATACTTTAACACATTATGAAATTTCACTAACACACCCAAAATATAGTATTTAGTGCATAGGGTGAAAGGCAAAATGCTATACCTTAATAGGAAAATAGAGACAAATTGTGAAAAGGGCTCTTATGAGTAGTACAACAAACTGAAAAGAGAATCGGCAAAGGAAACGGAAGATAAATACACCCATTTCAATCCAGTATGGTGGACAGTGAAGTCGGTGCACCTCATGCCGTGCACCGTAGGCATTACTTTTTTTTTATCTTTTATTAAGTGTAGGAATTACTTCGTGGCATTTGTAGCATCCCATCAGTCATTACCTTCACCCACTTTTCAGCCACATGCTTTAACTCCGTTCCTTGTTCCTTTCTTCCTTCTTGTTGTTCACCCTCTTTAATCTTTTGCTACACACTCCAACTGAGAGGGTTCCTCTACTTTGAGTGGCCTTCCCAATCCCAGCGCTAGACCAAAATGGCCCAAATTAATCAAGAGAAACGGGAACTTCAAGATCTACTAAGTTCCCTGGTTGTCTCCAAGAGTCCAAATACTAAATCAGAATTATATCCTTTTGGTAGTATTAATAAATACTAATGAAAATATAACGGATAAAGAATAAGTTTTCTTCATTGATCCTATTACCTTAACTGGTAACATTTTCTGGTAGAAAAGTTATTAAATATCATACCATATACTAAAATGATTACTGAATAGAATAATAAAATTATGTTGAATCAGAAATAAACATAGCCAAGAGGGAATGATTAATTAGAAGGGTTTAACTTTATTTTGATTCAATATAGATTTTTACTATAGCACAATTCCCAGTCTTTCTTAGCACATGACAATCATTTGGATTATGTTCCGCTATAGGTTTCAAGAATCCCCTTCATGTGAGGGATTGTCTTGCTGCACCACACTAATATCAACATGTTTTAACAGTTACATCATGTTGTCTTTATTATATTAGAAATTCGTGAAGATTTTTCTTAATCACAAACACATACAACATTCAAATTACATTAGAGCCAATTATTAGCATAGATGTTGTTACTCATTCAGGAATGCATGACTGTTTCGAAGAACCGAGGTTTAACAAAAGATTTGCAAAACGTTGATAGTGCAGACATTGTTTTCATCACAACCCCTTCAGCTGAGCACAGACAGTAGAATTATAGTCAATTCTTTTCAGCGTGGCAGATTTGCACCGGCTCGCAGGGGTGCCCTTTTAGCTCGGAAAAGTTTCCTGCTCGCTGATTGGTTGTACAACATAATTCTAACCAATCAGAGAGCAGGAAGCTTTTCGGGGCTAAAAGAGCTCCGCTGCGAGTCGGTGTAAATGCGCCTCATTAAAAAAAAAATTAGTATAGTTGGCCTCACAAGAGATAGAAATACGGCGGATTAATATCACCAAGTTGCGCTAATCAGAAAAGTTGTCTAAGCTCTCTAAGGCTTTTGTTCTGTAGTGGATTAAAAACGGCTGTATTTGTTGTTATATATATATATATATATATATATATATATATATATATATATATATATACATACATACATACATATATATATATATATATATATATATATATATATATATATATATATATATATATTAGTACCAATTGAATTTATCATTATTTAGATGTAAAAGTGTTTTCTACATTATTATTAGTTTTTCTTCTCACATTTAGCTGTACCTGATCAATAATGTCATCGAGTAATGACCAAGCCACCAACGGCCTATCACCCGGCTTGGCGCAGCTTTGCACCGATTATTGGAATTGGAGAATGAAGGACTCGCCAGAGTTTGCAACAGCGGTAAGCAGTTAATTTTCTCGTGAGTTTGGCTGTGTTTGTGTGTCACATATGAATAATACTACTTTTTATAGTGACCCCAACATCGTATCTCTAAAACGACATTCGCAGACTTTGACTGGTAGGCAGTTGAATTATTGAACGTTCTCTCTCTCTCTCTCTCTCTCTCTCTCTCTCTCTCTCTCTCTCTCTCTCTCTCTCTCTCTCTCTCTCTCTCTCTCTCTCTCAATGAAATATATGATAATCGAGTGGATGCATAAAAGGTTAATTTAACCTCATTTGAATTCTTTTTTTCCAAAATTCAATAAGCGTCGTCGTCGTAGTGTATTACAGCCAACTCTTCTTGTTGGCACGGGCCTTTCCCTTGGTCGGTCCGTAGGTAACCTGTAAATTGTAAGGTAGGTAGATCATTTATAGGGAAATTTGAAATGTTTCCAGTGGTAGAGATTGTTGTGAATAGGGTAAGGATGATGGTGGTAGTGAGAGAGGGCCATCATGTCACGGATAGTGGTAGATAGAAAAATGGGGTGTAAGGCCTTTGCATAATAGGGAAAGGTAGCAGGTGGGGTTGTCCAACCCTTTACTCCCAAGGGAGTAAAGGAAGTTTTTAGTAGTAGAGTTAGCTCAGAAAATACAGAAGATGATGTGAATGGAGCCTTACTGTGAGGGGATGAGATGGTTAGATGAATATTTTGAGGTCATTACCTTGGCGAAGGTAGTCTTAAAAGCAATTGTTTGTCTCTCTATGTTTTTAACAACTGCTTTTCCCAGTGTGGCCGTGGCCTGCCAGGCCTGTCGTGAGTTGGTGTCTACCTATAGATCACCTCTCAGCTGTGTTGTTTCCCTACACTCTAGTAGGTAGGGCAGGAGGGCCTGTTGTGGGGTGACATCACAGTGATCACACGGTCTTTGAATGTTTTCTAGGACTTCCCAGTTAGCCTTGTATCCCAGTCTGAGCCTGTGTATACAAACAGCCTGCTCTCTTGGGGTGTATATGTCTATGGGTGGAGGCTCTAGTTCCGTAGCCCATTTGTACCATGTGGCAGAGGGAGAGCCATTCCCTATCCACTTGTGTAGTTCCTTGATTAGATTGTCTTTGAGACGTGACTTTACTTTGTTTTTAATCTGTTGTAGTGTAGGCTGTATGTGCACCTGTACACTTTGTATGTGTCTGGTGCTTTTGGCTAGTTCATCAGCCTTCTCATTTCCTGGCATCCCGATGTGACTTGGGATCCCGTTTAGAGTTATTTGTCTATTTCTTTCATTGTGCTGATACAAAAGTGATTTGATATCAGCTAGCAGGGCCTTGTTTTCTTTATTTTGTTTCCTATTGCAAGGCTTGCATTGAGGATCTTGAATCAGTATGTATGACTACTGGTCCTTCCTTATTTTCAGTAGAGTATTATAGTGCTTATTTTATTGCAACAAGCTCTGTCTGCATGGTGGAGACATTGTTGGATGTCCTCCAGCAGGCTGTGAAGTTGTTGAAGAAAACTTCAGCTCCTGCTGTTTGGGTTCCAGGTTCTGCAGTACTGACAGTATAGTAGATCTGTGCCCCTATTGTTTCTGCTAAGCGGATTGCTGCCTGAGCTGCATTTCTAAGTTCCTCCATTGTGCAATCTTCCTTTGCTCTTGGAAGCTTAGTGTATCTGTAGGTTGCTACTTGTTTCTTCCAAGGTGGAATGTGCAGTGCATCCTGCGCTGAGTCTGGACTTTGCTGCATGATATCTTCAGTTAGGCCCAGGCTCTTTATGTTATGGCTATGGTCTTTGCCATAGGAGCTTGGGGTTTGTACCTCAGGGTGCTTTGATAGTTCCTCTCTCACCCTCTTTTTGGTTATAGAGTCTCTGTCTGAGAGGAACATATTTGCAACTGTGGATGCATTTCTTAGTGCAACCCTGTCTTCAAGGGATGGTAGTTCAGTTTCCATCCTTAGGTTGCACAGTCTTGTCCATATTTGGGCTCCTAGCATGAGCCTCATGGTATTGTTTTGAATTACCTCTATTGAGGCTTTTTGAGTATCTGTTAAGTTTGTTAGGGTTGGAGCGGCATATTCCACTAGCGCTCTGGAGCGGGCTAGATAGTATTTCTTTTGAACATGCTTATTTGCTCCGACATTGAGTTTAGTCATGTAACTCATGGCTGCCAGTCTAGCATTTGCTTTTTCTTTGAGATATTTGACTTCCTCTTTGAAGGTGAGTTGATTATCTATTACAACTCCCAGGTATGTGTAACTGTCCACCCACACTAGGGCCTCCATTCCTATTGTGAGTGGGTGCAGGGGGTTTGGGGTTTCGATAGCCATAGCCTTGTTTTTGCCAATGTTTATTTTCAGTCCCAGCTCATTGGACCTGTGACTGATGGTATTAAGTGCTCTTTGCATTCTGACCATTCTGATTGGTCCTCGAGCAATTACACATACATCATCCACATAGATGAATATGTCTACTGCTTCAGGGAGTTGGAGTGAGGCTATATTCTCCATGAGGATGTTGAATAGGAGGGGGTTGAGAATCCCTCCTTGTGGTGTGTCATTTTCCAATTCGTGAAAGGTTGAAGTCACTCCTTGGAATTTGACTCTAGCTTGTCTTCCTAGCACATAGTTTTTAGTCCATGTTAATAGGTGACCTTTAACTCCTTTCCTGGCCACTAATTGTAGCATTGCTGCTGGGCTTGCAAGCTCAAAAGCTTTTTCAAAGTCTATGAAGACTATTGTTGCTTTCTTTTGATTTATGCAGCTTAAAACGTCTGTGATGCATTCAGAAGTTTCAATTCCCTCTTGATATGCATATAGCTGCTTGTGTAGGGGGCTAATTTTGTATTTCATTCTGTTCAGGACCATTTTTTCTCCTGTCTTTTCCACACAGGAAACTAAGGCTATTGGTCTGGGATTTTCTGGATCCTTTGGCTTTGGGATTGGCTGTGTATCTTGTTGCCTCCAGGCATGAGGCCTTGTGTGCTCAAGGTGTGTTCTGTTTATCAACCTCAGGAATGCGGTTTCTCCTGCTGGACCCATGTGTAGGTGATCCTGTCTGCTCCTGGCGCAGTGTTTTTTCCTGTCTTGTGTACTGCTCTCAGTTCCTCAACTGTGTATGGGGTGTCTGTGTCATCCTGTAGCAGGCAGGCTGTGTTGATCTCTTCCCACCTGGCTGGCGCCAGTTGCTCTTGCAACATTCTGGTTTCAGGGGAGAGATTATCTGATAATGTTCTATTTGCAAAGACTGTTGCAATTCTTTCTGCCTCCTCTTGTGGGTGTGGGTGTACTGTAATTGGCATGTTCTTTTTTCCGGCTACTCTGTTTAGCCATTTCCATAGCTCTGTGAATGTTGTGTACTGTGATAAGTTTGAACACTATTCCATCCATTTTTCTATTCTTATTTCATGGATTCTTTGTTGTGTTTCATTTTTAACTGTTTGTAGTAGTTCTCTGTTTTCTACTGTGGATCTTTTTCTGTATATTTTTGTGACCATATCTAGTCTTGATTTTAGTCTCCTGACTTGTGGGCAGTAGTACCGGGAGTCCTTGTATGCGTGGTTACCTCTTGCTGACTTTAGGGGCATTGCTTTGTTAGCTGCATTGTGAAATGCATCAACTAGGTCTTTCTCTAGTTAATCTATGTCCTCTGGAGGATTATATCTTACTGCCCATTCCTCTATGGCTAGTTGACAGCAGCCCCAGTCTGCTAGGTCTTGATTCCATCTTGGTGGAGGTGGCGGAATTGGAGGTAATTGTTGTATCTCCAATTCTGTTACTGTGGCAAAGTGGTCACCAATCAGGGTTGAGTGCACTCGCCATCTGGTTAGAAGTCTTATTGCGGTTGTAGCAAAGGTTGCCCTGTGTTTAGAAGGGCGACTCCTTCAGATTCTTCCAGGGCGAAGGCTATGTGTTCCCCTGAAGGGTTTGTTATTGAGGGGGATAATAATATAGGATGATGTGCATTAAAATCCCCACACATAAGAGTTGGAGTTCTTTCTGCATGAACAAAGAGTTGTGTCAGTTGCAGCACTCCTGTGTCTTCCCTGTTTATCTTTCTGTATATGTTGTATATGTCTACTTTTTATTTCAGCAATGTTAATGTTACTGCCAGTGTCCCTACATTGGTACCGCAAGGAATTGGGTTGTGTAACCTTGTTGTTGGTATAGTTGTTTTGACTAGTGTAGCTAAGCCTTTGTCTGTGCCTGTGTGTGTAGGCACTGTAACCTGCAATTCTGAGTTTTTTTCCTGTTGTTAGACAAGTTTCTTGTAACAGGATTACATCTATATCCTCTGTTTTGCATACTGCAATCAAGGAGGACATTTTCGGTCTTACTCCAGCCGAGTTTCAGTTAAGGACTCTTATTCCTGTGTGTAAGTTGAACTGGATTGTCTGGAGTCCCTAGTGGCAAAGGCAATTGCCTTGACCTCAGAGGATGAGGTGGATGAGGTGGATGAGGTGAGAGTGGATGAAGTGATGGTGGATGGGGTGAGTGGGATGATAGGGGTGGGGTCTGGTGTGGCGGACGTGGAAGGTACGGATGATTGAGGGGATGGAGTGGGAGGTGTGGAGTTTGTGGTATGAGAGATGATCTCCTGGACAGCATGAGAGGGGGGGGGGAGGCCTTGTGTTTGGAAATGAAACCCATAAGGACTTGTTCAATGCTGGCTGCTATGGCTTCAGCATTGATTTTGCCAGCCACAGCCTGTGTGACTAGGTCAGTCAGTTTTTCTCTTAGGACTGTGGTTTTAATGAAGATGGTTCTGAGCCTTGGTTTTGGGGCCTGAGATGTTGAAGTTGGGGCTCTAGAGGAGGACCTAGCTCTAGAGTTTTTCTTAAGTTCCTCTTGAGAATAAAACCTCCTTCTTGGTAGAGGTTTGGTAGCCATCCTTCCTCTCAGCTCTTCTCTTTTCTCCTTGAGAAGGGCAGCAATTACCCTTTCTACCTTTCAGGGCATCCCCAAGCCATTGCAGTGTAGCCCTTTTTGCAATTTGGGCATTTAGGTGTTGTAGGGATACCTGCCGCCTTCTTATCTATGCAATCATGGGTAGGGTGCCTTTGGCTGCACACCGCACAAGTTGGGACTTTGACTTGACACTGGTCCTTGTGGTGGCCAATTTTTGACAGTTATAGCATCTTAGGGGATCTGGGTAATACTTCTTAACCCAGAAACTTCCAAAGATTCCCAGATCAACTTTATTGGGGTGAGGTCCCTTAAAACTCACAAGGATGGCTTTGGTTAGGTAGCCAGCCTTGTTGGTCATTCGTTCTGCCGCAGTTATATTGGGCAGTTTTGTAAGAGGGCTTTCCAACATGTCAGTGGGGTAGCCCACTACAACAGCCTTCTTGATTTTATCTTCCTCTCTGAGCTCCTGCAGTTTAATATCTGAGGTGCATCTCAGGGCAATCTGGGCTCTTGCATCCCTGGTGGAGATGGTTCACTGCTCTTGCCTGTTTGGTTTTGCAACTATTTTCAATTTTCTGTGCTTTTGCTCAAAGGCTGCAATAGCCTTGAAAGCTTCAGAGGAGTTGCCAGCTAAAACTCTGAAGAAGTATGTTTTGTTACCTCCAGTTGAGTTTGGGTTTCCTTCAGTGTTTTGAGGTCTGCTTTCAGCAGGGGCAGGGGCAGAGTTTCTCTTAGCCAGCTTCTTTTTCCTGGTCACTTGGGTTCATTCTTGTGACTGTGTGTATTGTTCCAGGTCTTCTTGGGCCCTTTTTCTGTTCGGTTGGTCGCAAGCCATATCCTGTATTTCTTCCATGATCAGTTCCTTTCCAAGTCCATAGATGGGGGGGGGGGGGGGGGAAGACAGACAGTGTGTCTGGTCGGGTTGTCCAACCCTTTAAGCCCTAAGGCCCCAGACAAAGTTATAGTATGAGTTAGAAAGATGAAAGGTACTGAATCTGAAACAGAACGGTTAATTGGGGGAGGCCTATCTAGCCTATTAGTAGAGCAGTACAGAAACTTTCTCTGTTCATCTAAATACTAACGTGCACAAATAGCAGCTGGGGAGCCTCCTTACTACTTTCCAAGCACTAAGACGGCCCAGCAGTCTACTCCTGCAGGTAGGGAGGTTTGGGTAAAATAAAACAAAATACACTCCTATTACTTTATTGAAACTATGTTTTTTTTTTTCCTGGCTTATCTACGTCAGGTTAGCAAGATCCTATCATCTAGCACCTATCCCTATCCTTAGCTTATAGGTGCCAAGCCTAGCAGCCCTATGCCACTTGCCACAGGCGGCGAGAGTGGAAAGTTTTTGACCCTGAGTCTGCTTCAACCAGAGTTTTAAGACCACAATGGCTACTGGATTTTCCACAGGAGGATCTATTAGTAAGTGAGAAAGGTTAGAATAGTATGAGACAAAAGCCTAGCAAGTCAATGATGTCTTCTTATAAAAGGGGGGCTAAAGGTCAGCCAAATTTGAGTGCAAGGCCCTTTACAGTGACGCTGAAAGGCACCCTACAGCAGCCTACACAGTAGGGGTAGCACAAGGCAGCCCCTACAGGCAGGTATCCTGGCGAAAACGGCAGCGGCAGGGGCAATCTCTGCAAGGCAGCTGAAAATTTCAGCCGAGAATCTTAGCCGAAAATATCAGCTACGTGGAAAGGCAGCAAACAGCAGCAGTTAAAATCCCAGGGGAGGCAGCAGGGAGTCAGCAGTCGAGGCAGCTTAGGAGCAGCAGCAGCAGCGGCAGGCAGAAGGTCCTCTCTCAGTGGGAGCATAATATCTATCCACACTTTAAGAATTGCAGTCTTGCCTTGGCTGAAAATTCAGGGACTATCAACCCTTGTGGATAGAAAAAAATATTTTAAAAATGAATATATTGATTAGGGCTTTAGTTCGTCGAGCATTCAATGAAATGTTATTTTTATTTTATCAGAAGGGCAATTATATAACCATTTAGAATCAGTTTCTAAGAGGGTTATTATTTCACACTACATAGAATATTTTAAGGACCATTGCTAAATAAAATGGATGCTAGTTTTATTACGTCATAAGGTGTTATGGAATAAACTAATAAAATTTCAATATCTCATGATTATACACAGAGAAATCAATAGCTCACGTCAAGGAATATCCCGAGAGAGGTTAATGGAATAACATCGTCTGAAAATGTTTCCATTTATTAGAATTTCTTAAAATTTCCTGCAGAAAACACTAATATAACATTTGAATCATTTCTAAACATCCAGTTTCAATTAATTCTAACTTAAATGAATCCAACTCTCAGATATATGCAAAACTAAAGACCCGTATTAAACTAGTTATAATATACAATAATCTTATGTGAATCAAAGGATGGTCCCATAAGTTATGCATCTCAGATGATTTGCATTATTTTTTTTTTATTAGATGAATATGACTTGTGACTCATGCACTTGGATGGGGAAAGAAACTGGTTCAGAAAATTTATTTCCTGTGTGCCGACATGGAATGAACGTTCATCAAATAATAATAACTATGTAGTATATTTCCAATGAGAAAACTATCAATTCAATACATGGTAATTTAAGTGGGTATGGACAATATTCATAAGGAAACCTACTATTGCCTAAAGTAAACATCATTACCATACTATGAAAGGGTGGTAGGAATGAGCGGATATGATGTCAGAAGCTCAAAATCCCAAGGCATGGATCTGGCAAAAAGAAGTTCTACCAGATCTTGCTTACTTCCAGGGTCTCTATTCGTTCACCAGCAAAGACTGGTGGACAAAGTTGAAAACCTATGTCTACACAGGCACTCGACTCGGTCAAACTTTGGGGCTCAAAAGTTAGTTAGTGGTACCAATCCAATGCAAGCAGATATCACATCATTGCCATGATAAGCAGCATAAAGAAAATAAAGAAAACAATAATGAAGCATTATAATTACTACACTTTTCAAGAAAACGGAAGGTGACCCCACGTAACGACAAATCAAAAATTGGGAAGATTACAACAGTTTTAAAGATCTATAACTATGGAGAGTTCATTTAAGTGGAATAATGCTAAAAACTAGCAGCACGAAGTTATACAGCAAATATGTTACTTCTGAAATCATGTGCCTGTCAGTGTCTTCGTTCCTTGCCAGAACTACGGTCAATCAAACACAGCAGTGAGGTTCTCGTTAATGAGATCTTCAGTGCTCCTTGCTCTCCTCATCATGTCCTGGTAACAATTTTTATTTGTCAGGAACTGCCCGGTCGTGTGGACACACCCTTTGGGGAAAACTGTGTTCCAAATGAATTTGTCCCTCTAGTCCAGCTGCATAACAAAATGATTGCTAGTTTTTCATAAATGGACCAAACTTGGTACACATGTTAACTGATATATTCTGAACAATTCTGGATATTGAGCCACTCAAGATTATGCCTTGGTCAGCGTTGGTGGCCATTTTCCAAAATGGCTACCATTCTTCTTCAACAACATAGGATATCTGTCATTGTTATTCTTGTTGTAGATTTCTTAAAGATGATAAATACTCCACAAGATGTGCACTTAGAATTGTATGGGATAATGTACTTTTGGCACAGAATAGGTGAAAGGTTCAAAATGATAATGTTGTAGTAGTATATGTGGTGAAGAATTTAGTAAATATGGTGCTTTCCTTGTAGAATATGGAGAGATCATCGTCATATATTTTTCTTATCATATGTAATATTTCAAACACAATTTAGGGAAAAAGAGCTCAGTATTTAAAATGTCCATTTTACTGTACTATTTAATTGGTTGTCCTTGAATCACTTAAATGCCCT
>NC_090728.1:80237648-80295148 GCF_036898095.1 Palaemon carinicauda
CAGTGATGATGGGGGCATATCCATGATTGGCAAGCCACAAACAGAGAGTGAAGGACATAATCCACAAAAAGGGAACTCAATACTGGCATGTTGTTTAAGAAATGTTTTGTCCACGTATACAGTCACAGCACAGATCTCTGAGCACAGACACTCGGACATTAGTATAATGACCTCCATCATTCTAATCAATCTCCCCACAGCAGTGACCATGTACTTTTGAAGAAAGTGAGGTGTTAGGCATAGTCACCATTCCTTGTTATCGATAAATATTCAATTTGTTTTGGAGAACAATCACGGAGCTAACAAAACTTTCTGAGCTTCCAGTGTTAATGAGTGGTTGAGCAGGATTCTTATCAATCATGACATCCATCACAGCTTTTGATAAACACTCATGAGAGGTTGCAGAGATTAAAGCAAGAGCATAGAGGCTGAAAAACTTTTTGATGTATCAAAACATACTGGTGACTGGTGAGGAGCAACAAGTCTGGGAATAATGCCCATTCTTGTTTCACTGTTTGCAATTAGCATTTCTTTCATTACATTGTATGCATGGATTTTTATTTAACCAACAGAAGTAACAAGAGCCCAAAGTTTCCATAACCACTAGACTTTCAACATATGAGTTTTCTGTTAACTCCTGAGATGATATCTGCTCAATGTGCACAACTTCTTTTATCGACGTCATAGGTTGAGAATAAGAGTGTGAATGTTTCTGAGCCATTTCCAGAAAGTGAGCCTGATCACAAGCTTTTTGAAGATCGAGTTTAGTATTATCCAATAAGCACTTTAGTGTGTTAATTATATGCTACGATTTCTAAATGAATCACATATATGCTCATTATGAGCATCTTCAGCTGTAACCACTCTAAAATTACAATCCTTACTCAGTAATTCCAGAGACTGTAGGTACTGGTGGAGAGTCTCCCCAGGTGCCTGCCCACGTGTTGTAAGCTGGTGCTTAGCAAACACATCGTTCTTCTTCTTGACAAAGAATTCCTGCATCTTCATAAATGGACACTCAGAGATATACTCATAAATGTAGGTGAAGAGAAATGTGAACTTGCTCACAGGTGATACTGAATTACTGGGAGTGACACTGGAAATGAAGTTTCTGAATGTTCTAGCGAGTGAAGCCATAGCTGTGATGCTGATGTCAAACCAGGCTTGGCGTCGAACCATTCAGGCCTCGTAAATTTCTTCAAAGTTGATGACAATTTATATTCAATAAATTGTAGTAACCTCACTGAACTCACATAAGGCTTTACTGAACACAATTCAACTTAATCACTCACCAGTATCTGCAACAGCCAAGAATAAAAGATAAGCTTTACATTTACAAAACTAAATACAATAACCTACATTCTAGAAACATGACAATCACCACAGGTAACATGTGCATTTTATTAACCGTCATAGTTCTGTTGTGATCCATTTACAGCCCTAGCATATGTTTTTGAAAAGAGGAACCTTGCATTACTTGTAGTATGATTTTTCATCAATTTTGTATCAGTGAATCTCAGTGTCTGACTTCTAATGACAGAACATACTTAGTAAAGAAAGATCCGAATTTGCATTTACTTTCAGATTTCTCCAGCATTTGAGAAATTAAGAGACTTTGTAGATAAGGAATACATTACTCGTCCTGACATCGCCGTGACCAGTCTACAAGGAGAGGCCAGATACGACCAATTGCTCAAGTAAGGGATTTGAAGTTTGTGATCAACTGTTACATGGTCTTTTAGTTTCATAAAAACTACTGGTTTCGTATAGAAAAAGATATAATGGGTTTTATTAATAGTGTGGGGACGCAGTACCCACTGGATTAATTATCTATAGGATGATACATTGTTATAAAATATGGACCTGGTATTATTTCAAGTTCATAGATTTTGGTATGGAACGCATTTGTACCAATTTATCACAGAAACTCTTAAAGCAGGTGCTGGATTTTTTTTCAATTTCTCAATCGAAAAGTTAGATTTAGGTGATTTAAAAGCTTTTTATTTTTATTAGATGGTTTTAGAGTGCTAAAGTAGAGATTACATGGGTACACTTTTGGTTACCGTCTACTAGCTTTATTTGACAAAATTTCTTGTACTACGTGTTATTCTACGGCAATGGCTTGCCGATGATTCATACTAATTAACGATGAGAAAGAATCTCTCTCTCTATATATAATTATGGTTCCTTTTATAACCTTACCAAATGCATTACAATTGTCATTTTCAATTTTCTCACAACTGTACACAAATATTTATTTTCAATGTTTGGCATAAAAGGAAAAATTTATCGCGTCTTGACTCTAATCGAATTTTGTATACTAACACAAGGAATCTAATATAATTATAGAGTCATCTCCATAACGTGTTAGCCATCCGGTTACCAGAGATTCTTTTGAAATAGAGTTACTATTTCCATGTGCGTCCGCGCGTTGGTACTGCCCACAGTGAGATTTAAGAAAACTTCCCTCTGAAGCACCAATTAATTAGCTTGCGAATCAAACTCTGATACTAATGGTGAATTAACTTCTATCTTAAAGCAAAACTTCTCCCACAGATTCCACACATCTACGAACTTGTCAGCTACAGAAATTCATAAAATGGGTCTGGAGGAAGTTGATCGAATTCAGAAGGAAATGGCTAAGGTAAGGAAATGAAAGATACATTTATTATACGTTCTTTTTTTTGACTTATGAGTACATGATATGAAAAGTGGTTTTCTTGATGGCAATCGTTTGCACTAGACTTATTGTAATTGAAAGAAATCAGGATTCAAATAATAAACCTGTCTTTGACACTATGAAATATGATGAATATGATAGTGGAAAAACAGTGACTAAGAAGGTTTATTTTCTATAGAAAAGTTCTTTAATAAAATAGATATAATCAAGAGAAATCCTCTGCTTATTCTTAATATCACAATAAGTAAAATATCTTAAAATTCATATCAATTTTACATAATATGGAATTCCTTAAAATTTCCTAATAATATCGAGTTACCGTAAGCTTTCCTGGTTTATTCTTTTCAACCTCATCATCTGCCTCCTTAATCCCAACACAGATTGTGAAGGAACTCGGATTCGAGATGAGCGTTCTTGAATTCTCAGACATGATTCGCTACGATCCCAAATCCTATTTCAATAACCCTGAAGACATGATGGATAAGTTTAAGGAAATAGTCTACGATATTATTGAGCCCAAGTTACAAAATATCATCACGAAACGCCCAAAAACAGATCTAGAGTAAGTAAATTCTCTCTCTCTCTCTCTCTCTCTCTCTCTCTCTCTCTCTCTCTCTCTCTCTCTCTCTCTCTCTAAAATGATAAGAAAAGCTATATAATTCTTACCAAAGCACTCACAAATATATACTACCGCTAGAGAGTTATGGGGTCCTTTGACTGCCCAGACAGTACTTCATTGGATTCTATTTTCTGGTTAAGGTTCATTTTCCCTTTGCCTACACAGACACCGAATCGTCCGGCCTATTCTTTACATATTCTCCTCTGTCCTCATACACCTGACAACACTAATATTACCAAACAATTCTCCTTCACTCAAGGGGTTAACTACTGCACTGTAATTGTTCAGTGGGCATTTTCCTCTTGGTAAGAGTAGAAAAGACTCTAGCTACAGTAGGCAACTCTTATGGGAGAAGGGCACTCCAAAATCAAACCACTGTTCTCTAGTCATGGGTAGTGCCATAGCCTCTGTACCATGGCCTTCCACAGTCTTAGGTTAGAGTTCTCTTGCTTGAGGGTACACTCGTGCACACTATGCTAACCTATTTCTCTTCCTCTTATTTTGTTAAAGTTTTTTAGTTTATATAGGAAATATTTATCGTAATGTTGTAACTGTTTTTGAAATATTCATTTTTCTTTGTTTCCCTTCCTCACTGGGCTATCTTCCCTGTTGACGCCCCTGGGCTTATAGCATCCTGCTTTTCCTACTGGGGTTGTAGCTTAGCAAGTTATATATATATATATATATATATATGTGTGTGTGTGTGTGTGTGTGTGTGTATGTATATATACATATATATCTTTTAACCCTCACAAAAAAAGTAAAAAGAAACATTTTGCATGCGACAGGCGTATTTTTCATTATCTTTTATCCTATAGAATAACAGATATTTCACAATATGGTCTTTTGCTTTCTTTTTAGATTAGTTGTGTCACCCTCCTCAGATGGTGTCCTGGGTTACTATTTGGCTGGATCTTATGATGGGACGAGACCCGGAAAATTCTACGTCAATACCCAACTATACGCTTCTATGTAAGTACTTCTAAATAGTTACTTTTTTGTGATCCAATCCCAAGCACTACGACTCTGACATTCTGGGTGATCTCATAACCTACATTAGTTCTGAAAGTCCTGAGTTTGTTATTGATTTATGGTCAAGTATCACATACATCTTTACAGGGAAATTATTAATTAGCCCCGTGATTGCATTGTAAGTAGCAGTCAACTTAAAACTACGGTATTTAAAAATTAAGGAAGTTTATGAAGCAGAAAAATATCCAATTAGTATATTGAAGAAAGTCTCTTCCAAAGTATCTTCACCTGATAACAGTGAATAATTGTTTATAAATTCCCGCTCAGATATGTTTGCTGATGTGAACAACCTACTTATGTTATTAATTAGTAGATACAATATCGATTAAAAAACTGTTGGTATGGAATAATATTCGTATCCGATATAATTCCAAGATCAAAATTTCATGTAGTACTTATTTACCTAGGTTGAAATTAATTATTTTCAATGTTAGTCAATCCGAATAAAGATTGAGAGAGAACTGGTTTTCAAAGGATCTTGTAGGACTCATATGTCCCATGTCGACGGCTTATGAGATATCGGAACATGGGTTTTTTCACTTTATTATAAATATGTTCGTGAAAACACTTTACTCAGCCATATACTCTTCATACGAGTACCTTGTTGTTCTAATGATCTCTCGAGTGGTACTGCGTACCCCTCGGAACAAGTAAATGTAATGTCACTCTGCCAATATGCTGAATTGTTAGATTTTGTTGAAATTTCCACTGCGATGGAAATATACTGTCACCAATAAGCTTACAACACGTCACCTATCTGACTTAGCAAACATCACCTACAACCGAGCTCAGTGATCGCACACAACAATGTATGACAGTCATAGTACTCTTAAAAACGTCATTAATCTCACTGTATAAAACACATACTTCTACATATTTTTCATACAAGGATTAGGACACATACCCACGTCTATGGTAATTGCAATACCAGAGATTTGGAAAAATACTGTCCATTAGGTAAAATTAAGTAAATGAACACTTGATTTCAGTGAAAATAATTAGTAAAAGAAAAAAAAATGTTACACTACTATTATATCATTTTATCAAGCCTGCTCCAAACCATGGCCATATGTTCGTAAGGAATCCTCTGCAAGGGACTCCTTTCCCACAAAATCTGTTCCAACTATAAATTCAATGATCCTATTCTTCTTCTATTTGTATTTTATACTAAACTCTCTAGTACCCTCTGTGAATGCTATGACAAAACTCCTTATGTTATCGAGGAGTCGATGCAAAATGTTGCGCTCTGAAATCCTCCTTATTCACATTTTAATTTCTTGAAGAATCTGATTTTCTATTAGCTACTAGCATTTATATTTATGCTCAACGTTAGCAAAGGTGAGGAAGTCAAAATTGTTTTCACTAATAGAGGACAGTTTTTAACAGTAAAGTTCATATGGAATGGCCTTAGGTAAATTTCACGAAGCGGTGAACGGTAAAAGCTTACTTTTTATAAGTGAAACCGTTTTGAAAAGGCAGCAAAACTTATAATATATTCTCTCTCTCTCTCTCTCTCTCTCTCTCTCTCTCTCTCTCTCTATATATATATATATATATATAGTATATATATATATATGTATATATATATATATATATACATATATATATATATATATATATGCGCACAGACACACACGCACGCACACACACATACACACACACACACACACACACATATATATATATATATATATATATGTATGTATATATGTGTGTGTATATATATGTCGATAAATATCAACACAACATTGTGCTCGAATAGAAATAAATTTCTACCTCATACTTGGGATCGAACCTAGCCCCTTCTATTGAAAGGCCAGGTCGCTTCCAAACATGCCACCAGAAGCAATAAAAGAAGTCGGAACCTAACTGTAATCTTCAGTTCAGGATATACCTGGCGAGACATCAGTCTCTTACCAGCGAGTTTTTTCCAACTTCCCGGCCCACCAGGTGACACAATTGTTAGTAATTCATTCAAATTACCCCTAATGAGTCATTATGGATAAATATCACAATATCGTGCTCAAATAGAAAACTATACTCGAATTTGAACAGTCTTATTACCTACAGATTGTATATTTACATAGCCACAGTTTATGACATCCCTAGTAACCATGATCAGGATTTTCCGCTAGTCTTTTCAATTCCAATTCAAAAGCACTGCAGTCTCTAGAATTTACTGTGAGGTCACTTGGTCCGTTTAACTTTGTGCCGTTTATACAATTTGACACTTGTGAATTACACTCCCTGTTGGAGTGTTTCCCTAAACATTTCCCGCAGACTTTATATTCATTCTTAGACTTGCAATCTTTTTCAAAATGTCCATACCTTTGACAGTGGTAGCAGGTGATCACGTGGTACTTATCATGTATGTTATAGATACCCCATCGTAACGAAACTTTGTCCCCATTATCATGAATAGCCCTCCGAACTTCAGGATCACATTTCAGCACATGGTGGGTGGTCGCCCCCCCCCCCCCCCCCCCCCCCCCGAGGCATTTTTCTTCAGGACTACACTCATCTTATCTTCTATATATTGGATATGGTCCAGGCAGCTATTTCTTTGAATCAAATCATTTGCTACATCATCTTCATCATTGCATAGCATTATTTTGGGTTTTAGTTTACTTATCTAGCATAAG
Organism: Palaemon carinicauda; assembly: GCF_036898095.1. Classification (NCBI taxonomy): domain Eukaryota; kingdom Metazoa; phylum Arthropoda; class Malacostraca; order Decapoda; family Palaemonidae; genus Palaemon; species Palaemon carinicauda. The sequence continues at coordinate 80,244,622 of NC_090728.1, forward strand.
ATTTAAAGCTAAAAACGACACCAGAAAAAGAAATCAACTTAAGAACTATAGCATGCAAACAATAATGAAAATGAGCGCTCAAAACCTTAACATTACATTCTTAAATTATATATAACAGGGTATTATGGCTTAAACGAAACTATGGAAACAGAAAACAACATGTACTCATTAATGGCAGCGCCCTTTGTTTTCAGAAAAGTTATTGAAACTTAAATAAGTCAGAAAACCAATTAACTAGCCTCTTGATACCAATCACTTAATTACACGCAAATTCACCTTTCTCGTTGTAACTTGATACAAGAATATCCATATTTCTAACATAATCTGTCATAAAAACGTCTGTTATTTTTATTATCAGACAATATTTAATTAATGAGGGGCAATGGTATGACTACTTATATTTACTCTCGAACTCTAAGTTTATTCTGATAACACATTCCCTTATCATTCAAATATTTCGTTAATCAGCTAAGAGCATACTTCTGCTTAAAAACTCGTTTCATGAAATATTTACAATCACCCGCCAAATGCATTTTGGGATTTCCCTCATTTCCACAATTATTGGTTATGCTTGCATTCCTCCCTTTCTGTGTCTCGCGAATCAGAGACCAATGTTTTGCCAATCTTTTGCGTCTTCCTCGTGTATGCCACAATTTCAACACTAGTGACAAGCAAGCGTGGTTTTTAACAACACTTTAGGACACGCTTATTTTCTGAATTCTTATTGTTTGCAAATAGTTCTACATTGTTGTTCAGAAAGTTGTCAGATGGGCGATTGTTGCTGAAACATGACATTTTCATTTACTAATTTCTAACTTCTATCACAACTTTTATAACGAGTGTGTCATACATATCTGTTCTTACACATTTTCTTTATTCATCAGACACTAAATGAAAAAGTCTACTGCATCTTGTTCTTCTTTTTTTTTTTTTTTTTTTTCATTTCCCAGATTTTTTCGTGTTAATTACTCGTTCTCGCGAGTTAAAAGAAACGGGAAGATCTAAGTAAGAATTCAAATCTTATTCTTTCTAACACGTTGCCAAATAACACCTAATAACTAATTCCTTATGTGTTACGGTTTTTCTAATTCTAACTTTTGAATAAAGTAAGTTACGTTTCTAGTCAAAATCTTAAATTTCTTTTCAGCACAAAAAAAAAAAAAAAAAAAAAAAAACTTACGATGCTCTTCCCACAGTGATTGTAACGTCATAACGCTTTACTCAGGGAATTCACACATAATCCCCACTCACCTCAATCATTTCGTTTAAACTCAAAGCGACCGGTCTTTTAATTTAAAATTCATTCGGGGATCCTGTTAACTCATTTGACTTACTTTTCTATAACTAAAAGAATTTAAATCCAAGGCCTTTAGTCACACACGTGATAAATCATTAATTACTTAGCAAACGGTTGGCAACTAAAATTACCTTGACTATTATGCTACCAAGCTCCTCTTTATCAATCAGGATAATCTCAGATAAAAACTTACAAATACTGGTGTAACATTTTCTTTTAAAACAGTCCATATCGAATTAAGTACTAACTATCGCTAATACGGTGTGTGATGTAAGAACAATTATTACAGCACGGATTTCCCTAAAACCAATGCACCTATATCACGCTGTTTTCTCCATAATTTTATCAAGTACATACTTAAAGAGGTAATCATAAGAACTTCATGGATTAAGTCCTAACACTGAATTGCAAGCAATATATAACAACATCCTACATCCCAACAATGACTGAAACATTTCTTCTCTCGCAATAAACAACTGTTATTATTGTTAAACAGAATTATTTCAACACGTGACTCTACTTCTTTTCCAGAAATCCTCTTTACCATGTTTGTCAACGAAGGTCCTAAATGATAAGAACAAATTACTTTAAACTAAAGAAATTATGCAAAAAAATTTCACAGTTTACACAGTGTAATGAACAATTTCTTAGTTATCAACACAGCAACAAAACCACTGATTATTTATTCTCTTAAAAAAGATCAATCTTTCCTCGTATCTTTAGTAAGGAAAACATTTGTCTTTAACCAGTTACTTTCTTCAAGAAATACACGAATATTAGTGTACTACATTGTATTACAATTGCGTTACCCTACACATTTTTACAAAACTTTACAACATATTTGTTAATCTTAGGAACAACAGATTTTGTACCACATTACTTGACTTATGTGTGGGTTGATCGCTGTGGGTGTCTTTGGGTCCTTCGTCCTACAGTTGCTGTCTGGGACCTCTTCCAATTTTTGGAATGGTCCTTGGCTTTCAGGGGCGCGCTGTGTCTGTCAAAGCACCCACTGGTGTTGATTCGACGACGATGTTCTCTATTGTTAGGGCATTTACCAGCATCCATATGCTTCTGATGATCGGCTGATAGGGCCCCATAGAAGGGTCCTGACCTGCCATAGATGGCGAGTTTCAATGCTGTTGCTCCTGCGACGGGAAACTGAACATATCATCAACTGTTTTCCACAGTAACATTGCCGTGTCGTCCTCTCGGGGACGAGTGCGTTTCCTCAAGTTTGGTTCCTCCCATGGGCGTCAGCTGTTCCGGGCCATCCGTCTCGGCGGAAGGGCGCTAAGGTTTCTTGCCTGGTCCTCTGTGGGTGACTAATTTACGCCACCCCTCCTGGCTGCTACTGTTCTCGACATCATCGTCAGGATTTTCTTTTTAATTTTTCTAAAGACATTCATTCGTAATTTTTCTTCTTTCGTTATCATCCACTGATTTCTTAATTGGCTTTTTTCTTCTTAGCTTTTCCATTCCTCTTCTTCTGTGATGTCTGCTTCTAGCTTCTTGCGTGTCTTCGTTTCCCTCTCTTATTCTTTTTCTTATTTCATCATTATTCACGTCTTATGTCTATTTTTGGTACTTGGTCTTTTGCTCATTATTACACTTGTTTTTAATCATCTTCATCCCGCCGTAAGCCCACCAATTTTTCACTAGGTTTGTGGCTATTAAATAATAAATGATGAGCGGCATGGAATTAGACAACTTTTACATCATAAGGAGGATTTACTGTCATTTACCCTAAGCCCAGCTGATGGTGACTCTCTTACCCAAGCCCAGCTGATGATGACTCGGTTACCCAAAGCCCAGCTGAGGATGACTCGGTTACCCAAAGCCCAGCTGAGGATGACTCGGTTACCCAAAGCCCAGCTGAGGATGACTCGGTTACCCAAAGCCCAGCTGAGGATGACTCGGTTACCCAAAGCCCAGCTGAGGATGACTCGGTTACCCAAAGCCCAGCTGAGGATGACTCGGTTACCCAAAGCCCAGCTGAGGATGACTCGGTTACCCAAAGCCCAGCTGATGATGACTCGGTTACCCAAAGCCCAACTGAGGATGACTCGGTTACCCAAAGCCCAGCTGAGGATGACTCGGTTACCCGAAGTCCAGATGATGATGACTTGATTACCCTAGCCCAGCTGATGATGACTCACCCTAGCCCAGCTGATGATGACTCTGTTACCAAAAGCCCAGCTGATGATGACTGTTACCAAAAGCCCAGCTGATGATGACTCGGTTACCCAAAGCCCAACTGAGGATGACACGGTTACCCGAAGTCCAGCTGATGATGACTTGATTACCCAAAGCCCAGCTGATGATGACACACTTACCCAAAGCCCAGCTAATAATGACTCGGTTACTCAATAAAAGTGAAGCACATCTAGTTCAGACACACCCAAATGCACTCAGTAATACTTGCAAGAAAGAAATAAAGGTTAGTCTCCAACAACAAGCAACAGGAATATTAGCACGAAACACCAAATCACTACAAGCAGTTGGTGTTGGAGACAATGTGTCAGTGCCTGTTTGTCGATTTGACCGCAGTAAAGGAGATCCTCCAAAGGTATTAAGAGTTGTATTAGTAGTTGAAGAAAATAGATATGTAAGAGACAAACTTGCTAGGAACCAATTTGAATTTATTCAATACAAAGGACTTGTGGTATAAAATATCCCAACAGAACCAAGTATTCGCAAACTGGTCTGACTATGACAATGTTGATAAATAGTTTTTGATAATTTTGTCTTTCTATAATCATTTTTAATTGTAAAGGATGATTTCCCTCTTTTGTTTCTGTATTTCTTTCTAATAAAGAAAAAGAATAAAAAAATCTTATATTCTGTGTTTATTTCCTTCAAACCTTTTTATGTATTTATATGAATGAAATATATTTTTCCGTTCATTATGGCTACTTAATTTGTGTATTGGGCAAGAGTTTACTTAACCATTTCATGAAGTGGACCAGTCGTTTACCCATTTCATGAAGTAGTCAAATGGTTTATTAATTTCATATATATACATACATATATATATATATATATATATATATATATATATATATATATATATATATATATATTATTAAATGTAATATACCTAAACAGAATTTCTTATTTAGCCCTAGGTACGAGATGATGACCTTATGTCTCCACGAAGGCAATCCAGGCCACCACTTGCAAGCTTCCCACACAATGGAGTCCCCTCACATTCCTTTCTTCAGGAGAGTCATAGAAGACAGGAACTACCAGATTGCCCCTTCAAGGTTCCCCATCAACACAGGATACTTGGAAGGGTGGGGACTTTATTCGGAGGATCTCGGATTCGATATGAATCTTTATGATGACCCATACGATCGGTAAGGAGAAGAATGTGTCTTTCTATCTATCTATCTATCTATCTGTCGATCTATTTATATATATAGAATGTTTATATGTATACATATTTATATATGCTGTATATATAGTGCATATATGAATATAGATTTTACTACATTAAGCCAAATCGAAGATAAAACCCCAGTGTAATTAAAACTAACACAACGTTAGTTGCTTTATTCATTTGCACAAAAGACTCACTAGCAGCGCATCAAATCTCTCGACACATTGCACCATTCACCTTTATCATCTTGCACACACTCTTATGCTTTTTGGGAATCATAGGACCTTCCTTTCCAAATAGTCTTTTATACCGTCTATCGGAATCGTTATAGGTATATATATATATATATATATATATATATATATATATATATATATATATATATATGTATATATATATATATATATATGTGTGTGAGTGTGTGTGTGTGTGTGCGTGTGCGTGTGCGTGTGTGTGCATATATAGGTATATTTGTATATGCATTTTATTACATTATGCAAATATATATATCTATATATATACAGTATATATACATATATATATGTATATATACATATATATATATATATATATATATATATATATATATATATGTATATATATATATATATATATATATATATATATATATAATGTGTGTGTACAGTATATGTACGTATAAATGATTCCTAACACTTCTGAATTTTATACTTTGGCGTCAATGACCTTCGATGTCATGATGCCAGAGAACTTCAAATCAATCAATCAATGCACATGTCCCAACCACCGTAAAATATTCTGACCTATCCTTTCACCAATACTGATTTTTTTCCCAACTCTTCTGCGCATAGCCACATTTCTTAACTTGTCAATTCTGTTTACACCCTCATATTACTAAGCATTCATCATCCGGATTCTACTCTCATAAAAGAGGTGGAAATATTTCCACCTTGGTCATCACATGTAGTTCTATTCTCTTACCAGTCTTTTGCACTTATCCTGCATCCTTTCTTGTCTCTTCTATTTTATGACTTATCTCTTTACTCATTGTTCTACCATCCATTATATTTTCCCCAAGATACTTATTCAAATCATTCATTTCCATTCTTTCACTATTCATATCAACATTCATTATTCCGTTTGTGCTCTCATTACATAATACTTACCCAAATTAGGTTTAATCTTTCTCTTCTTGCAGACACTTTCAAACTCTTTTACCAGCTTCTTCTAATTGTCTTCACTGTCCCTTATCAGTATAGTATCATCTGCAAACATCAACTATTCAAAACCTCATTTGAAGCATAATTTTTCTATGCTTTTTCAATTTCATATAAATTTTCTGGAATGCAGTATTAGAGTTTAGTCAACAGTTTCCTATCAGCTTCTTCAGCCAATAGCCTATGGCTATCTTCAGAGTAATTTTAGAAAAAATATCACAGTTCTCATAGCATGACTCTACAATGATGTAAACGAAAACTAGAAAGAATCATGAATGAGAATAAGATTAAAATGAATATATAGAGAAACATACAAATAATGATTGGAGACACATCTAAGATCTCCCATGAAGACCCTTCTGCTTAAGGTGAGAACTGGCTGAGTACACTTGAACATTCAATTAAACCTATTGCAGTGTGATACCCACTTCAATCATCACAAGCTACCTATAGCCAATTTATGGGGAATGAACCATTGAGGTATCCTCAATAAGGTCATTCCTTGGAAGATTTTCATCATGTACGCACATCAGTAAAATGCTTTTGTATGGCCCTGTTGTTCTAATGGGCTTGAAATCGCCTTTGGTTTGTTGTTTTATTCCCAACATAGCTAATATCATTAGGCTTACATGCCACTTATAAACATCTAAACTGGTAAAAACTTATGGTCATAGACTCTGGGTACCCTATTCTTCATTAAAAGGCCAGCTACTAGGTAATGAATTAGAACTCTCAAGCAGTATTGTATCACAGGCGACCTATATTATACTTCAAGGATAATGATTCTCTTAATTTCATCTTCTCCCTGTCTATAGGTTCTCTTGTATGCAATTTTGTGATAGATTTTAAATTCTGTGGTCTTTCTTGTTGTTTTGAACCTATATATGAAACTCCTTCATTTACTCTTTTCATCATGTTCCTTATGAGCTCAATAGGATATTCATTGTTAACATGCGTCTTTCATGTTAACAATGGTGATGGAAATGTTATTCACATATCTGGCATAAATTCTATGCTTCTTATGACTTCTGAAGGTCCTGTCCTCTACAGTAGTCATATACATATTGGCAAAGGCAATTCCAAGAGGTAATACCATTGAAAATTCATCCCCTTTGTTAGAAAAGTTCTCCTTATTCAGCAGTATTTCAAAAGATAGTTTAGATTCCCAGCCAGATATGTTGATGCAATTTAAGAGGATTTGGATGGTCTCCTAGATTAGAGCATTTGGGAATAATCTACCTATGTTGAGCCATTTCATGTCTGCTCCAGACTTATTGGTTTTAAGGATATAAATAAACACAGCTGAGAGCTTCGATGAACAATGCGCCTGGGTATCACCTATCAAGATACTGTTTAGTATTTTGCTTTGAAAATCTCACACAAAATCAAATTTACCTCAGTTGTTAATTATATAGATAGACAACGTAGTACACTCTCCAGTAGGATTTTGAATAACCCAAGTTAAAATAGCGCAAAAGTGAGGGGATTTAATACTTAGTAAAGGTGATGAGTCTGGTATAAATATCATTAATAGACATGAATAAGGTGAGGATTGATTACACCTTGGATGATACTACAAATTTCTAAGAAAATAATGAAAACCTGGTGGAATCCTTCAAGAAAAGAGGAGGTAGGATTGTAACTAAAGCAAATAACCTGCAACAGGATATCAAATTCCCGAAGTTAATAGGTGACTATGGTCCGAGATATTGCTATGGGACTCCAATCCATAATTTCCTAGATGACATTCGTGACATATGATGGTCAAAGCACTACGTATAATTTCTACATCCCACACTGCTACATGTTATTCTTTGAGGTCGTCTGTTGCGGTCATTGATATTGTTAAATACAACAAGCCTGGTGAAAACCTAGTAGCATCCCTTGACTTGGAAAGCTTATGTACCAACATTCCAGTTCATGAGAGCATGCAAATCTTCTTGAAAAACATTAACAGATTTTAGTAGAACCCCTGCTTAAACCTTAAAAAATTGTTGATGCTGATGGCATGCACACTGGAGGCTCTTTTTTCTCACATGGAAGAGAACTTTCTCAGCCATGTGGCTGAATTGACAATTGAATTAACACTTTGAGTTCTCTTTGTCAATATGTATATAGCTACTGGGTAACGAAGAACCTTAAAGTACCATTAAAACCTAAGAATCTATAGCAGTTATGTAGACAACAACATCTTTCCATTAAAACAGCCAGTGAAGAAGAGGTTTGCTAACACTTTGAAAACAACTTTAGTTCTCAATTTCACAAATGAAGCCATCAAGAAGACTTTTCCTTTTATTGATGCACATTTCGGGAAAAATTCTAATTCAGTATGTCATACCAGTCTTCATCAATTCAATAAACATTGATTGTGACCTCGAGGCAAAATTGTACAAACTCATGCCAGAGGTTGGGCCTACATCAGAAGAGACTTCTCTCGCTGCAGTACTTTAGAAAGATTTCCACGAGAAGCTAGAATACGAGTATGTGAAAGAGATGTTGACAAACATTGCATATCCAACCAACATCATAGAAAACATGACAGAAAATAAAATGGAGTTTCATAAACAGACCCAAACACCAAGGAAAAAAATTAAATGATAACTCTATCATAAAATCGAATGCAGGATAGAATACAGATAAGAAGCAGACACCACTAGGAGAATCACTACCTTAATACTGTGATATAGTATTACTAAGAGAATTCAACTAACCCAACATAGTAGCCCACCTTATAAGGAGGAACAGAACTACTCCTGGGTACCCAAGCAGTCTATGATCAACATTTTTTTACAAATTTAAACAATCAGAGGGAAGTTTGAGAGCGCCAGGATGCATGGTTTCTTTGTTAATAGGGTAGTAATGTCCTTTAAAGATGGTCAAAGAACACTTCACCACAGGCACCTCAACGCTCACTAGTTAGTTCCAAGCGCCAATACATGGTGCACCATCTCGACTTATGAGTTAAACTAAATGAGTGGTACCACTTTCTTATGAATTAGCCTCTTAAGACAAAGGCTACAAGTGCTTCCCTAAGCTTGAAGCATGTACTGGGAAAGGCATTAATGGGGAATGAGATAATTATTACTTCTGTGATCTTTGGCAATCCACTGCAGCTGGGTCACCTGTTAGATCATTGAGATTTCCTCTTACCATCTAACATTAGGCTTCTCAGTCAAGTCTTTGAGTTTAGCCCAAGTCCTGCACATAGAGCGGTGCATGTTAGATACAGTCACTGATGAGTGGGAAACTTTTGGAGCCACCATCGTCTCCTGCAGCCACATATACGACTGAGCTTACCTTCTAAGGAGTCACATAGATCACACCATTAAAGGAATGAGCCTTGAATAGGTGGCTTAAGCATTGTCTACTCTAAACCTTAATGTCTAACCGTGAACATTCAGACAACGTACGTTGTAATCACACAGAAATTAACCATTGATTAATTAATGGAACTTGGAACATACGAATACTTAAAGATCATATCACTGAAAAAACTACAGGATCACCAAGGAGAACTGCAATAGTTGCCAGCAAACTTCATATATATAATATAGACATTGCTGTACTAAGTGAAACACACCTGCCATGTGAGAGCTCACCGAAAGGGGTGAGGAATACACCTTCTTCTGGAGAGGAATACCAAAATATTCTCCAAGGATTCATGGTGTGAGTTTTGTTGTTAAGACTTAATTATTCACAAGCCTACCTGAAGAGCCCACAGGAATCAAGAAAAACCTTATGACCTGACATATACCACTGGAAAAAGTACATTTCTAGACGTTCATCTGTGCTTATGTTATGCCCCAACATTAGATACTGATAAAAGTCTAAAGATAACATTTACTCTAACCTTGATACTGTGCTATAAGATATCAATAAAACTAACAAAGTATTCCTACTGGAAGATTTCAATACACGTGTTGAGAAAAACAAGACTGTATAAGTCATCACGGTACAGGAAATATAAGCACTGTTGATCTCAGACAATTCTCCCTTTGCACTAAGCACACAGTTTGTATTAGAAACACGCTATTCCAGTACAATCATACTAAAAAAAAACAAAAAAAAACTGATGAATTAGTTATTGATACTCTGCTTCCCTGGATAGGTACGCTCCTCGGACACCCCTTTAAGGGTATACTCGGACGCGCGCGACCCCGACGCCAAAAAAAATTCTTGAAAAATCAGTTTTTGCAGTAACCTCCTTTTTTCTTTTGGCAAAAAAAAACTTCAATGAATGATTAAAACAACTGTAAAGATAAATACTACTCATCTGCAGAAAAACTATTTATTATAAATATTTTAAAAAATTAAGTAGAAAAAAAAAGACCTTACATAAAAATTCATAAAAAAAAGTTTATACATATATACACAAATCCTTTTAGGAATTGATTCTTGAATGTTTAGGACACATCTTGATGTATTTTGGATGAAGTCAGACCCATGGAGGTGAAGATCTGAAATGAGAAAAAAAGGGTAACTTTTTTTGGCCAAAAAAATTTGTCCAAATTTCATGAATTTTTTTGGGTACCCAAATGAAATAGGAAGTGGCTAATTTTTTTAGGGAATAAACATATGTTATCCTAAAATAGAAATATGTAAAAAAATCTTCATTATTTTGTAAATTACATTTATATCAGGGGCCATATCTAAAGGTCATTTTTTGAGTACTTAGAAATTTCGTAAAAAAATACATATATTTAATATATAATATGATATTTATGCAGGTAAAAATATACCAAAATATCACAAATTCTATAGGGAACTAGAATATATATAGATAGGGCAACTTACGCTTCGGATATGTCCACAAAATGGCCGCCAACCACACTGACTCAGACTCCCTAATCTGCCACTTGAAATGTAGGAAGAGTATGTCAATTTCAAGGTGTTATTTACTAATCTAATTATTCTTGGATATGCATAAAAATTGTATGGTGGGTTGCTGGATAATTGTCGATTATTTTACGACTATAAAATTAAAATTCTGACCCAAAAAAATTTTTTGAAGGGAAATAAAATAAAAAAAAAAATGTAAAACAATATAATATTTTAGCTAAAAAAAATTTGATGATATTCAATCAAAAAAAGAAGTAAACAAAATTTTCCGACAAATAAACATCTAGAGGAATCATTACTCTGTGATAGTTCCTTAGTACGTAGTAATTTTGAAAGAAATGGGAAAAAACGAAAAAATGGCAATCACCGGAAAATCGAACACATACCTATATATACGCCATATCTGGCTAAAAAAAAAAGATAGGCATGGGTAGCCAGATCATCTAGAAACACTTTCCAACACTATAAAATTATAAGTTTTGCGACACTACTTGCCATTCCTTACGGTAACATGACTAAGCAAAAAAATGCAAAACAAATAAAAAGGGGCACTCGCGGAAAAATGGCTAACATTCTAATATACGGCATTTCAGAAAAAAAAAATTCAGCCACGTGCTAGGCAAACCATCAAGGCACATTTTCCGACAAATAAACATCTAAATGAATCATTACTCTGTGATAGTTCCTTAGTACGTAGTAATTTTGAAAGAAATGGGAAAAAACGAAAAAATGGCAATCACAGGAAAATCGAACACATACCTATATATACGCCATATCTGGCTAAAAAAAAAAGATAGGCATGGGTAACCAGATCATCTAGAAACACTTTCCAACACTATAAAATTATAAGTTTTGCGACACTACTTGCCAATTCCTTACGGTAACATGACTAAGCAAAAAAATGCAAAACAAATAAAAAGGGGCACTCGCGGAAAAATGGCCATTCTAATATACGGCATTTCAGAAAAAAAAAAAATTTCAGCCACGTGCTAGGCAGACCATCAAGGCACATTTTCTGACAAATAAACATATAAATGAATCATTACTCTGTGATAGTTCCTTAGTACGTAGTAATTTTGAAAGAAATGGGAAAAAAACGAAAAAATGGCAAACACAGGAAAATCGAACACATACCTATATATACGCCATATCTGGCTAAAAAAAAAGATAGGCATGAGTAGCCAGATCGTCTAGAAACACTTTCCAACACTATAAAAATATAAGTTTTGCGACACTTCTTGCCAATTCCTTACGGTAACATGACTAAGTAAAAAAAATGAAAAACAAATAAAAAGGGGCACTCGCGGAAAAATGGCCAACATTTTATTATACGCATTTCAGAAAAAAAAAATTCAGCCACGTGCTAGGCAAACCATCAAGGCACATTTTCCGACAAATAAACATCTAAATGAATCATTACTCTATGATAGTTCCTTAGTACGTAGTAATTTTGAAAGAAATGGGAAAAAACGAAAAAATGGCAATCACAGGAAAATCGAACACATACCTATATATACGCTATATCTGGCTAAAAAAAAAATAGGCATGGGTAGCCAGATCATCTAGAAACACTTTCCAACACTATAAAAATATAAGTTTTGCGACACTACTTGCCAATTCCTTACGGTAACATGACTAAGCAAAAAAATGCAAAACAAATAAAAAGGGGCACTCGCGGAAAAATGCCCAACATTCTAATATACGGCATCTCAGATAAAAAAAAAAGACATGCACGTGTTAGCTCAACCATCAAGGCACACTTTCTAACACATAAACATGAAAAAAAAAAATCAATAATATACGGCAATTCCTTACTACGTAGTAAATTTTTACAAATATTGAAAAAAAAACAGAAATTGGCAACCGCAGTTAAATACCCAATATACCAATAACTACGTCGTATCTGACAAAAACAAAGTCACGCATGGGTAGCCAGATCATCTAGACACACTTTCCAACACTAAAAAAGCAAAAGTTTTACGACACTATTTGGCAATATCTTACGGAAAAATGACTTGGCAAAAAATGCAAAAAAAATGAAAAAGGAGCACTCGCGGTAAAATGGTCCTCGTGGTGATGAACGACATTTTAACTAAAAAAAAAAATCATGCACATGGTAGCCAAACAATCCACCAAGACTTTCCACAACTGATAACCTATACAAGTTGCACCATTCTACGACAATTTCATAATACGTAATAACTTTGATAATTATGCAAATTACCTTAGAAGGGTAAACTCGGTCGCGCTCGACCCCGACGCGTCTCAGAAATCGGGGAAGGAGTACAGCTACAGCAATGCACATCTGGACACTACTAGAGCGTGTAGGCGAGACACCTACTGCAGGTCGATCACCCACAAATTCAGTCACGGGGGGGAGTCACGTGAGAAAAACCTTCCAGGGTTTTAACTTAACACTCATCAGGATCTCAACAAGCCTCTATGATTTCATAAACTTTTGAGCACAAAGAAATGCATTAATAAGGCAAAAGCTTTGATCTTTATGAAATGTCTAGAGATGTATTCAAGCATTGGGCTATCTTCTCAAAAAGCAGCTACATAAGATAATTTGTGTCCTATGGAGGGAAGTATTAGGCTCCTTAATGGCTCTTATCTATAAGAATAAAAGACAGAGAAGCAACTCCAACAACAGCCGAAGTATTTTTTCTATCTGCAGCTGGTGAAATACTAGCTAGAGTTTTTGCTCTTGTGCTTAACTGAAAAAGATGTCTGAATCTGAGCTATCAGAGACCTAGTGTGTGCTTAGGAAAGGAGTAGGTAACACCATCAACTTGATTTTTGCTCTTAGGCAAAGACAGGACTGACTACCATTACAACTATAATCGTTCAGAAGTGCTAGTAAGCCTCTTGATATAGGCGAATTAGTGACATTGCAACAACCCATAGAAGACCTCCAGTTTATCGGAACAAAAGGGCCGTACGCCATCATTTTTTTCTTTAAGTACATGCTGAAAATTCTCCATTGAATATCTTTACCAGAGACTGGTGGTTCGCTTAAAGGATTACTATAGGTGAATGTTGATTTTTGAAGTAGTGACATTGCATTGCAGGAGCGTGTGTTGAATGTTCAAATGTACTCCGATGATGATCTCTCCTCCAATAGAAGTTTCCAATCCAAGGGTTCAGGACTCTCATTGGAATTTTGAAGCTTCATGAAATATTTCAAATTTATCTAGTCATGTTTTGCTAAATTCCATGTAAAATTTTCTCTTATTCTTGTTTATAACTTACTCTAATTCTCTTTTGTATGAATGCCTTTCTGTTTGGATCGGGTAGATACAAAGTCACCAAGTGCCACATGAATACTTTATTGAGTAACATTCAGCCTGTAAACAAGATACCAAGTTAAAACAAACCCCAAAACTGTTAAACAGATGGACTCAAATTGTAATCCTAATAAAATATGCAATACAACACAGCAATATTCGTAGATCCAATGTAAAATATAAAGAGTCTTGTACACATAACACAGCAATAATACCAACTTCATTACAAAATACGAAAAGTGTAGTATATCCAACTATAACATTTCCAAATCCATCACGAATATAAGAACGTGTGGCATAACAAAAAAAAAAAAAAAAATTCAGCCTACATTTGCACACCTGGCTGGGAGGCTAACCACCACCTGTCAGCACGCACAAAGAAATGACGGCCGGCAACTGCCCCCCCCCCCCCCCAACCTCCTACAATGCCCAACAAAACACCATCACCTCGAATAATAACTTATAATGTTTCTAATATTATTCGTAATTTGTTTAACAATCATTTTCCATATATAATGTTACAAACAAAATATGCATTTATAAATAATTATGATTCACTTGCCATTCTCCAACAATTGCGATTTATTAGTAAGGTTTTCCCGATGATAACCAGAAAATACTAACTGACAGCTGTTCACAAAACACTGAATAAATGGAACAGCACATAAACGAATTTTACACTTTTCTTCGGAGCTCTAGTCCTGAAGACAAGGAAAAATATATTAAACTACATTGTAAAATCAATGACAGCACAAGTGCTTGAGCTGATATATATATATATATATATATATATATATATATATATATATATATATATATATATATATATATATATATATACATATATATATACATCTATATATATATACATCTATATATATATATATATATATATATATATATATATATATATATATATATATATATATATATATATATAACCTACAAAGCTGGTCTACATGAAAGTAGATTATTCTATTCACGTATTTTATTTGTGTATTTAAGAGATGTATAGCCAGCTTGTAAGGTGAGTTCCACTCATGTAGGATTAAATAAATATATGTAAATTACATAAGACTGTCATCATTCGTTTAGCTGAATTTTCAATCAGTTCCATTTATGTAAATTTACGTTACTTTAAAGAATTTTATTTTCATTTCACGTAGATTTGTTGTGAAGTCTTATGTAATCTTGTTAAAAGGTATGTATGACACACACAAGGTATAATCGCTAAGGGTTTTGTCATGATTCCACATGGTTGGAAAATGCATGAAGATTCTAGACTAAAGTTTACTCTTTTTTTTTTTAATGCTACGAGAGGAGGTGGGCAGAGTTACCTGAGAGTGTTGCCTCGCGACGATAGTACCCTAATTCCATACTGACAAGTTGGCAACCTGATGTCGTGAGAACCTGCCCAGACCATTTGCATATGCATCAAATGCATTACTGGAATTAATTGGAAGTTTCTAAAGTGAATTATGATGGTATATATAGGACCCACCCATACTTATGACAGAGAGATCCAGCCTACCCTACCGAAAGAGCCAACGTCCGACAGTCCTCTCACCTGCATCTATCCAACTACTACTTATTTCCTTTCCAACGTGAATAGTGTTTTCCTCTCAAACATGAATAGTGTTTTCTCTCAAACGTGAATAGTGTTCAGTGTTTGTTAAAATGTTTGGTAATTTTGATTTTGAAAGAAGTGAAGTGTATTTGTGAATGCAGTGTATATTGTAAAATTTGTTATTTTTCTTTTATTATTGGCCCTGTGAGATTTAGTTAAAAAGTGAAGTGTATTTATTTGTGCTTAATCGTCCGGTAACCTTGTGTGAGCCCTAAGGACGTAAGAGTAACAGTTACGTATATATAAATGTAATTATTGTTTATTTACTGTAGTGTTGAAGTGTACACTTTTTTTTATTAATTGTTAAAATTAGATATTTTCATAGATTAATTTCTCGTGAAACAAGTAATTGTATAATTTTTTGAAGTGTCAGTTTGTCTTAGTCTAAGGTCTAGTTCAGATTTAAATTTCAAGTGATTTATTTTTGGTATTAATTTGGAATTGTTATTTTATAGAATATATGTATATATATATATATATATATATATATATATATATATATATATATATATACTTTTGTAAAGTGTGTATTACTTCAATCACTAATAATTAGTTCTGTGCTTGGCTCGTATCCCCTGACTAAGAACCGAAGTAAGAGGTTGATTTAAGAATAGTTCCTGTTAAAAGTAAAGTAATCACCTGGTTTTGTTTTGAGTATAAAGTAAAGAGACCCTTCAGATATTCAGTGCTCATATGTATTATTGTCTGGGAGTTGCGTATTACTCTCAAGGCTCTCAGGTTTTCTCTTGTGTATCAGATTATATAATATAAAGCAGGTAAGTTTTGGAGCTCGGGAATTTATGTAATTCACTAGTTTTAATATATATATATATATATATATATATATATATATATATATATATATATATATATATGTGTGTGTGTGTGTGTGTGTGTGTGTGTATATATATATATATATATATATATATATATATATATATATATATATATATATATATATATATATATATATATATATATATATATATATACATATATATGGCGAGATGCTGGTTTTATTAATTTGATGAAGTCTTTGTAGTTTTCCTGCCCCTGTTTTTATCTAGAAAAAAATCTAAAATTCTTAAAAGTAAAAGCATTCTAATTTGTATATTGCTATAGATAAACAGTTAAACTTTGATGTCCCAATGTTATGTTACAGTAGAAAACACCAATTCCAAGATATTAAATAATTAGAGAATACAACCAAGTAGAACACGGTGCAAAGAAACCTCCTGGTTCCTCCTCGAATAATAAGTCAGGTGGGGATAAGGGAGTGTAATGTTTTCAACCTCTTTCCAAATAACATTGAATGTATAGTAAACATAAACGAAGAACTTTGCTTTCTGGACTCATTCATTTTGTGGAAAAGGGATAAAGTTCTAAAAGAATATAAAGTTTTGGACTATTTTATAAATTAGTTTCATTTGTTAGTTTCATGGAAATATAACTTTCTTATTATCATAATTCTTGGGTGTTTGGCCAACTTTTATTCCCACATATGTTTGAATTTATTATGAAGCGAAATTTGATAAAGGCGATATCAGGTCATATTCCGCAACATTTTAGTACTCACCTACATCATTCTAAACATATAACCTCTAATGTAATTTCTGAAAATGACTTTATCAGGTATGGTCACTATTCATATGAAATGTATCGCGCTTGTCGTCTAGTGGTGGACACCGGTATGCACGCCTTCAACTGGAGTAGAGAAAGAGCCATCGACTTCATGAAAAAACACACCGCGTTAGCCACGAAGAATATTGAGGTACGTTTATCATGGAATGTCTTAAAAATACATGTTCTTAATTCTGTGTATCAGGTATCGCCTTCTCTAGTCAGTCAGAATTTAGTTACTCTGCAGCCCCTGGATGTTTAAAATGTGACAAATGTGTGCGATAGAGAGTAGATCAGAGAGAATAAATTGTTCGTTTAAACAGCTATTAATGCATGAACCAGAAAGTATCCAGATTGTTACTTTAAAGTACTGTATTACAATTATCTCGCAAGTTGGATGTTTTAAAAGAAAGATTGGTAGATTATTGAGTTATATTTCCACGAAGTTATTCTTTGCTTATTATACATATTTCTATATCATTCGTTTGTTATATTTGATATCATATCACTGTTTCAGAATGAGGTCGACCGTTACATCACGTTCCCGGGTCAAGCTCTCGGATACAAGGTTGGAGAACTGAAAATCTGGGAATTGAGAAGAAGAGCTCAGGAGATTTTGGGAGAGTCCTTCGACATTAAGAAGTTCCATGACATCGTGTTGGATTCTGTTGGTCCTCTGGAAGTTTTGGAGGACGAAGTCACAAAGTGGATTGAAGATGGACGAAAGAAATAACACCCTGGTCTATAAAATGAATTTCAATTGATGAAGGATTAATTGTGCAGTAAATAAACTTCAATATTGTCTTAAGTATTATGTACATTAGCCCTCCACTACAGTATTATAGCAATAAGTTACTTACCTGTTCTGTAAAAACTGTCACACTCAATGGTAGTCAGCCATAAATAATTCTGCAATATATAAGTATTATTTAGAAGCTAATACTACTCTCTTTTTAAACCATTTTCGGCTCAAGTAAGACTTGTCAGTCTTTTTAAGGTATATCTTAAACGTTCCTTCATAGATGGATGCAGGGTTATTTGGCCGCTGTGTCTCGGCTACGTTGCTCTTAATGCCATATGCCAAGGTTTCTCTCTCTCTCTCTCTCTCTCTCTCTCTCTCTCTCTCTCTCTCTCTCTCTCTCTCTCTCTCTCTCTCTCTCTCTCCGGAGCTTTGTATGAAATGCGAATTCTAGTCCCATTGGCTTTATTATTTTTTCCCTGCTTGCTTTTCCAACTGTGGAAATTTGAACTTCCTGGCATGAATACTGTATCACCGAAGTACCCATTATATACAGTAGCCTATTCATCACCATAGGTCATGGAAAATATCTCTTAGTTTTTTTTTTATAATTGGTATAGAAATTCTATATTTTTTCCCATTTCATGAACACTTGATAAAATTTTCATACCTCTTTCTGATATCTTCCTCCTTTTCTATATTCACAAGAACTGCTGACTTTGCTATAAATGATAACCAAAGTCAAATTGAAAGTACTTATCCTTTATTTTTGTTTGATTTTGCATTTATTGGGATACCCCTAGATACATTGAAATAATGTCAGACCGAACTCCTTAGCAAAGACCCACGTATGACTACGTAACACCCGATCTTTCAAGATATCCTATTGCTAAATTCATATCCATACAATGTTTTTCTCGCCCTAAGTCCACTTTACATTTATTATTCAATTTGAAAGATTTACCATTTTTGAAAAGACGGTAAAGCAAAAACCACCATACTAATATTAGGAAGAAGTGATAAGTGCGCTTTATTTAGTAAATTAGTTACTATGCCATTGGGAAGTGTGTATTTTCCCAGTTTGACAACTCTCAGAGATAATAGGAATTAGTTTTAATACTTGATGATCAGGTCGATGAAAATTTCATTTCCCCATATTGAAGGATATTAAATCATTCAAATTTCGTTAGATAAAACTCATCCCTCGCATCACAACACACAAATGAAAAAACAGTACTTTGCTAAAAGAACTACATCTGATAAAGTTCATTTTTCAATCCCTTTATTCAAAACAATTACTCCATCATTTTTTTTTTATTTTTTTTTTTGCGTTACGTCTGTTTGTTGATCTATCAATTATCGCAAAGAGAAAATATCAGCGTTAGGCTACTGAAACACGATCTTCTTACCATGCAAATTTACCATTGAAAATATAAATATCTTAGAAAGAAGGTCGAGTAAAATGGGATTCTAACTAGCATTTGAAAAGATCTTTATATATTTTATTTGCTTATGCAAAGAAATGCAAGCACCGTATAGAATATTTTTTTATGGATAAAACAGAAACAACCCGTTAAATAATTTCTTCTTATTAACATTTAAAAGATTTATTCAGTCGATGTCGTTCGAGAATGATTGTCTGTGTAATTCCCATCTCTTAAATGGCAAAGTTGGCTTCAACATATCGCGAGATAAAGCTCACTCATCATCTGGCAGTTAATTTAGTTATGGCTCCGTCTGACTGGTTTTGGCAGTCATACCCTTACTCTGACTACATTTACTTTTATGAATCTTATACCATGGGGTTCGGCCTTTAATTGAAAAAAAAAAAAAATATTAAAAGGAATACATACATACATACATACATACATACATACATACATACATACATACACTAGCAAAGATTCCAAGTTCTATGGGTTACATGACACCTTTATTTTTCTTGGGAGTTTTACGCATATATATCATGCAAAAGAACCAAAAGAGAAAATGAAATAGAAAATATAAGAATAAGTCCTGCCTAGTTTCGTAATATTTCTTCAGTATCACTAGACTAGTCCGGACTTGATCTTATATTTGCTATTTCATATTCCTATTTAAGAACGCTTGAAGATATCTAAACAAAAAGTACAGCAATCCTAAAACTACATAAAGATAGTGAAAAAAAATTCCAATTGAGAAGGGCATTAGACAGGGAGACCCCAACTCTCATAAATTATGAACAGCATGCCTAGCTAGAAGTTTTAAAGAATTTCGATCTGGAAAAGTAGGAATTAATATTAATGGGGACTACCTTAACAACTTAAGATTTGGAGATGACATACTGCAGTTGTGTTTAGTGAATCCTGGGAGGAATGACAAAAGATGAGAGAGGATTTGAATAGAGAAAACAGAAACGTAGGACTGAAAATTAATATGAATAAAACTAAGATAATGTTCAATGAAAATGCTGAGACAACAAATAAAAGTTATGGACGAACCTCTAGAGATAATTAATGAATATGCATACATAAGATAGACAGTAAGTATTTTCCCAGGATATGAGATCAAAATTAAAGCGAGGATAAGCATGGTGTGCAGAGCTTTTCGTAAACAATATGATATTATGAAAAGTAAATTGCAACTTCCCCTAAAGTATTTAATCGGATGGCACTACCAGTTTTAACTTAAACGTAAAAAAACATAATCTAGTTACAATTCAAAGAGTTATAGAAAGAATAATGATAGGAATGACACTTAGAAAAAAAAACATCATGAATACTAGAGCAAATTAAGTAGAGGATATTCTATCAACATGTAAGAAAAAGCAATGAACATGGACAGGCCATATAATGAGAATGACATATAATAGACAGGCATTAAGAATAATAGAATAGGTCCCTAGTGATTGCAAAAGAAGCAGGGGAAGGAAGAGAAGACAACGGATTTACGAAATAAGATAGTGTGTAGGTGTGGAGTGGCATAGTAAGACCATAAACAGATGTAAGTAGAAGGCCATGTCTAAGGCCTTTGTTCTTCAGTGGACTAGTAACGGCTGTTGATGAGGTATGTGTATACATACATACATACATATATATATATATATATATATATATATATATATATATATATATATATATATGTATGTATGTATATGTATATATGTACATATATATATATATATGTGTGTGTGTGTGTATATATATATATATATATATATATATATATATATATATATATACATATATATAAATATATATATTTACAGTATATATATATACATACATACATATATATATATATATATATATATATATATATATATATATATATACATAAGAAGCAGACTGAAAGTCAAAATTGATCTTGGAGTTTTGTTTTAGAAGCAGTCCACATGGTAACCGAAGCAAGCCTATTCAGCTAGGGCTTCTGGTGGCTCAGAGAAATTTTTGAAAGATAAACATGTTTGCTTGCAATGTGAAGCCACCTAGTTATTCAATTTTAATGATAAATGAGAAAAAACAACTTCTATAATTTATGCTATGCAGTAATGTTACGATGCCATAGGCCTATATTATTGATATTCAATCAAACGCATACTGCAAGTAACTGCATATGACTTGAAGGAAAACCTATATCTATCTTCTTTACTAATCCATAGATCAAAAAATTGAAATGTTATTACAAAGCCTGTTTTGCCATGCTGCTCTTTAATCAAGATTTCGACAATTTAAATTTGAAATATTTTCGACAATATGACTACAAGTAGTGAATTAAAATATTTTTGATACCATAGTAAAATATCATAATTGTTATACTGCCACTCCAGTATTACTGTTGATTTTACTGCATCACTAAAGTTATGATAATATTTCATTATCATTATTTTTTTATTATTTTTGTTATTCTTGGTAGTAACAACAAACATGCCTCTAAGGAGGAGGTTTGTTTGTGGTTACCCACCTTGTTGAACATCAGAGCTGGGACCTGGAATGTCGGCAATAACGGGAAGATAGAGGGTGATGTGGATGTGATGGAGAGGAGGGGGATGGGATAGATATCCTGAATGTGCAGGAGATAAGACGGAAAGGAAATGGAACTCGAGAGATATGAAATGTGTATAAGCTTTATTACAGCGGGTCACAAGGAGAATGAAATGGAGTTGGGGTCATACTAGGTAATAAATGGAAGGAGAGTGATTGAAATAAAGATAATAAATTATAGGCTTTTAAAGATTATAGTGATAATAGGAGATCGGATAATAAATATAATTTCACCATATGTCCCGCAGATGGGTTGATTAGAACAAGAAAAAGAATTATTTAGACAAGAATTTGAGTCAGCTATTAGAAGTAAAAGAGGAGGAGAAGCTGATCATAGGAAGAGATATGCAGGGTAGAGTGGGGGAAATAAGGGATGAATATGAGGAGGTCCATAGGGGCCATGGGTTTGGAATTAGAAAGGAAGGTGCATAGAGTTTTGAACTTGCTTGTATGGTTTCAAAAGTTAGATAAGCACCTGATAATATAAGAAAGTGTAGAAAGGAAAGCCAAATAGATTACATCCTGGTTAGGGGAGTTCATGGAAAGAATGTCATGAACTGTAAAGAGATTTTGGGGGAAACATATCTTAAAGAGCATAGACTGGTAGTGATTAATTTAGATATAAGAGACAGCAAACCAAGAAGAGAAAGGCTATATCTAGAATTAAGGTTTGGGACCTTTAAGGAGAAAATCGTAAGCAATTTAGGATTGTGAAAGAGAAAAATGGAAAGGTTGAACTTAGAGAGTGGTTAGAGTAACAGAATGGAAAATATTTGAGGGGGTATGAAAGAAATATGTTTAAGGAAAACAGTGGAATTAGTGGGAAGAACCAGCAGATATAGTGTGTCGAAAGGAGAAAATTGGTGGTGTGACATAGAGGTGCAAAAGGAAATTAAAAGCATTCAAGGACTAGAAAGTAAGGCATGAACATGGTGCAGAGGATCGGCACAGAGAAGAGGAACAAGATTCCAGGAGGAAAATAGGTATAGCTATTGGCAGAGTGGTAGAGCAATTGAATGAAAGGCTAGGAACAAAGGAAGAAGAAAGGGATATATATAAAGTTTAAAATTTTAGGAAAAGGTAAATGCGAGATTTAAGGCAACTTGGAGTTATAAAGTACAAAGATGGAAATATATTGCATAGAGAGAAAGACATTAAGAGGAGATGGAGGAATATAATAAACAGCTATTCAATACTGAAAGCATGAGAGCGAGGAGAGCTGTAAGAAGCACAAAGGGTGAAAGGCCCAATGATGGAGATAAGGAATGAAGAAGTAAAATGAAATATGGTAAAGCACCAGGCCCATTAGACTTTTAAATTGAAATGGCTAACATACTAACTGCAGAGGGGGAAGAATTGATGCTAGATTTATCAAAAGCAACATGGGAAGAGTAAATAATACCTGAAGAATGGGAGGAGAGTCCAATGGTATTCATATTTAAGCAGAAAGGTGATGTCATAGACTGTGGTAACTACTCTACAGGGGAATTGAACTAACAGAGTATGATTTGAAAGTTTCAGAAAGGAAACTAAATGAGAGCCTGGGAGATACTGTAAAGATTGGAAAACTGCAGTATGGAGGCCATCTTTATAGTAAGGCAGTTAAAGGAAAAGAGGCTAGAGGGAAACAAGAAGCTTTTCTGTGCTTTAGTAGATCTAGAGAAGGCTCATAATAGAATACCAAGAGAAGGAATGTTTTTTTGCTTGAGGAAGTCCTGGAGAAGTCGGTTAGAATTGTAGATATGATTTACAAAAGAACAAGGACAAGAGTAATAACAGCTATTGGAAAAACAGAAACCTTTAAAGTTAGTGTTGGATTACGCCAGGGATCAGCATTAAGCCCGTTTTTAATTGTGGAGGTAATGGATGTGTTAAGTGAAGAGATTATAAATGAAGAGTTGTGGAGTTGCTACCTGCAGATGATTTGGTGGTTACTGCTGAAAATGAGAAAGACCTACATAGAAGGGTTGTAGAGTGGCAGAGACTTTGGAGAGGGGTGGCTTGAGAGTAAAAGTGGATAAGACTGAACCTATGGTGAGTAGTAAAGAAAGTAGAGACAGGATAGCTATACATGAAAGAAGAGGCTCTGTTATAAAACAGGTGGAATAATTCAGATACTTGGGATCTACTATAAGTCAGGATGGAGGATGTGAGAATGAAGTTGAGAATAGGATAAAAGTAGCTTGGGAGAAGTGGAGGGAGGTAGTGGGAGTGGTACATGATAAGAAAATGCCAATCAAGCTATAAGTCAAGATCTAAAGCACCGTAATAAAATCAGTGTTTATGTATGAATCAGAAACGTGGGCTCTAAGACGAAAAGAGGAAGCAGGGTTTGTGAGAACCGAGATGGGAATGCAGTGGTGGACAATGGGAATATCACTGCTTGAAAAATTATAAAATGTTGAAATAAGAAGAATGTCAGATGTACTCAAGATTACAGAGCTGATAAAAGCTTCACAACTGTGTTGTTGTGGCCACGTGCTGAGGATGAATGGTGCAGGGCGAATAAGGAGTGCTTGGGAGAAACCTGTTATGAGGAGGATTTTCAAGAGGGAAGCAGAGAATTAGATGGCAAGATAAAGTGAAGGATGATATAGAGAGAAGTGTTTTGGAAGTGGATGCCTTTGATAAAAAGCATAGGAGAGGGCGCATCAGCAACCGACCCCTTACTATAGGGATAACGGTGGGAAAGATCTTATGGGATGAGGGATCTAATAGCCATAGCAAGAGCAGACGTAGTAGTAGCATTGATTGCAGCTGCTTATTGTCTGTTATTGCTCTTCTAAACTTAGACAAGACTAACTTATTCAAAAGAATGAACATAAAGGCTATTCTACCTTACAATTACTAAAATATCAACAATTCTCTAAGCAGGTTACTATCCTCAGAAACCTTATCTATTATAATGTCACTATCAAGAGTTATTGAAATACTCGTCTCTACTGGCATCAACATAAAAGCCTGCAGATGTTCTTCTTAGGCAATTCTTGATGAGTTTTGGAATGGAAATCTTCTCTCATAAGTAACCAAACCTGTATAATTGGCAGAGCGAGCAAAAGCTAATATGTTGAATGTTATGCATTAGCCAACCAGTTACATCCACTCAGTATTTGATAGCCACATACTGGAATTTTTTTTTCAAATGAACAGTTGCTAATGATCTCTTTTTTATGAAACCAACCACTGCCATTCGTATGACTCACACATCTAACCTTATAATTTTAATTTTTCAACGATACTTTTTCAGTTTTTCCCAATAGCTAGGGAGATTTTAATGTCTTCTTCAACACGATAAATTTCCTAATCCCTAGCACAAAATTTAAAACCGAATAGAAAAAAAAGATGGATTTATTTTAGAGTGATTACAAGGGAATCCTCAAGGTACAACCCCACTCTGTATAGAAAACCAACTTTTTCTGTTTCCTTCATTTTTTTTCTCAGTTATCATGATAATTCTGTAAAAAATTGAGTAGCTGGCAATCGTTTTCTTAGAGGCTACTTGAATAAACAATTTGAAATCATTAAAGCAACTCACCCAGTTACTCTACCCAACGTATGCCATAGGAAAAAAAAAACACCAGCAAACCCACCACAATATACTATAGAGATCATGCAGTCATTGATCAAAGAAATTTTGAAAATAAAATTACAAGGAATTAAAAAGTAACAAAGAATATTACAGATGAGAACTCATTTTTTTTATCACAAGACCATAGAAAGTTTCCTTAATGTTTATTTAAACCAGAAAGAAATCGAATCCGGAGTTTGCAAAGTACCATGTGGAGATTGTGAAAAAGTTTTCGTGGGACAAACTGGCCGTTCTCTATCTCCAAGCTTATCTTAACACAAAAGGTCTGTCAGATATAGCTTCGAGAATTTAGGGATATTCGTTCATCTTAGAGATTTAGAGCATCGGATTATTTGGAAATGAGTCATCTTTGCTTTTTAAAAGTGGCTGTCCGTACAGGAGAAAGATTTTGGAATTGGCCATGATAAATGAAAAGCCGACAGAGTGGACAACGCCCTTCTGAACCTGATCATCAAATAGATAATCCAACGAGGCCGACCGCCAGATAACCATCCAAGGTCAGGACGTCAACCTCTGATCCGGTGTCCCCGTCTGATTCCCCCCCCCCCCCCCCCCCATTATCCACCCTCCCAAGGGGATAAGTGGCCTAGGCTAGTTTTTCGTAAGAGAAACCCAGGATACTATTTCTCTCCGAGTTAGTATACCCCCTTTCTAATACATAACATAGATCACAGAATTGCATCTGCGTACCACTCACCGATATTATGGATTACAGGTACTATACAGTATATGCTACCACGCACACCATCACCGCAACCATCCCATTACCACTTATTATTAATTTGATTGATTGCAATCTCTCTCTCTCTCTCTCTCTCTCTCTCTCTCTCTCTCTCTCTCTCTCTCTCTCTCTCTCTCATGAAACATTGCTGAGGCATTTGTAAATACAGTATACGTAAAATAAAAAAAGTATTCATGTACATATACACTGATGTATATATGTTATAAATTGTAAAATTGTAAATTTATATTTCATAATAAAAAACGAAGAAAATTGATGACCATGATGATTGAGACCAGCGCTTGGATGGAATCCTGCTCTCCTACCATACTACGCAACAAGACAGCATGAAACTCATCCCATTTTACGTAATGCCGGATCACACTTTCACGTATTTTGCTCCCGTTTATTCACGTGAGCCGAAATTCCCCCCCCCCCCTTTTTTTATTTATTTATTTATTTTATTTTATTTTTTTGCTCTGACAGGGAGACTGTAGACCGTAAACGTACGTCTGACGGGAACCATTGCAACGCCAGTCTTTTGTAAGTACGTTTGAGTTTACGTTTAACGTACAAATGTCCCCGTTACCGGCCGGTTTGACTTGTGAATAGATACGTCACTGTGCGGTCGAACGTTGGAGCCAACTTGTCATGCACAACAGCGTTGAAAATACAGTATGTGCTGTTTTTAGTTGTTATAAGAGTAGAAAAAATATATATATTTACCTTTTAAATGAATATTTGGTCTCAATCCCCAAGTTGTAATGATTATTGTAAATATATACATACACACATACAGCATACATACTATATATCTCTCACAGTTCTACATTTCTTTAATGTTTAGATATAACTAAAACAATCTTCTAAAATTTCCTGCTAAACGGCAAAAAGTAAAGAATCTCTCTCTCTCTCTCTCTCTCTCTCTCTCTCTCTCTCTCTCACACACACACACACACACACACACACACACACACACACACACACACACACACCCACATACACACGCACACACACAAACAAGTAAAATTAATCTTAAAGAAAAAGGACCGAGATAAACAGTATAATCTGTCTTTACTGTTAATGAATTTAAAGTTTTCTGATAATTTTGTCAAAGGATTTGGAATGATCTTTTGATGACCGGTGCCTCTTTTAAAGACATGCTAACCAGTTCATTATTAACCAATGTAAAAGAATCATCAGCCATGAAGGGCAGGGAAGGTAATCTGTACGAAATACAATACAATTTGATTACACAGGAAACGGCGACCCTTGACCAAAGGCCAGTGTTTGGCCCAACCTTGGTTTTAATTTGAACGAACTCCTGTGTATTGACTATTTCAGGAAATATACTTGAGAGATTCATTTCATAAGTTTTTATTATTAGTTTGCATTATGTATTTACTTCTTTTACTTATTTGTATGTTATTTTATTCTGGCATTTTAAGTATCATTACCTTTAATATGATATAGACTAGTTTTTTAATTTATTTAATGTTTAATCTCGTGTGGTGTTATTAGTACTTTCATTATGTATTTACGTTAACTCCTTAATATAATAATAGATACAGTAGCGCAGGCAACAAACAGGGAAACCAAGTCGTTATGAAAAAAATACACGCTTTTGTGACAAAAGTATACAACATACAAAAATATATGCTTTGTCGCTGAACAAGCGAACTTAATTATCTTGCTACCTTTTAAATACCACCTGGTACGAAGTTTCCAATATTTTCTGCTAGGATGTCGATAAAAAATGTTGCCAGATGTACCTGGTCGAACTTACCAATCAAAGATTTACCCACCATAAACGTACCATGTTTATGTCTGACCTACAGGCTATAAATAGACGATAAACGTCTGATCCACATGCTACCGTCAGCAGGCCGTCAAAGCCACCAAATCTGTATACTCGCGCATGTACCGGCTTGAGCCCCGACCGTGATTTGCACCATCCAAATAAGAAAAAGAAAAAAAAAATAGAAAAGACACCACACGCCAGACGTACGAACAATCCCGGTTTTATTTCGCAAGCCCTGAAGTTTGACGTATTTGGTTGCCAACTACCATTAAATCCTCTTACAGGAGAAAACGGGAGCCAGGACATGATTAGAGATGAAACCACGGACCGTGGATAAACTATAAGAGAGATTACTCGAGTGCCATATGTGGATGAGATCAGGGTGAGGGGTAGATGGAGATGGTTTGGGCATGCTCTTCGCACTCCTCAAGAGAGCTTAGTTCACCAAAGGTTCAGCTCGTCTCCACAAGGCACAAGAAGAGTTGGAAGACCCAGGCCTTCATGGCTGAGGACTATGGAGCGCGAAGTAGGAAATGGTGAATGGAGAAGTGTTCAATTAAAGTCTTAAGATAGAGACGACTGGCGAAGTCTAACCGTGGCTCTTTGCGTCGATAGGCGTAGGAGGAGTTGATGATGATGATGATGATGATGAATCTTGCCAAAACACAGTATGGTACGATTCAGGAACGGAAAATGGTCCAAATTCCTTACCGTACCGTACCTTAGGCTTAGCTATAACCGTGGCTATATCACTACGCAATTACTATTTCATATTTGGCAGCTTCGCTGACAGCACAAGTAGATCTCTAAGGTACTTGGCATGCATATGTGTGTGTGTATGTCTGGAATTACATAATTGATATGCCTGTGTTTAATTTTTGAGGTATCACATTACAAACATTTATAGCATTAAGCATATAATCTAATATTGTTCATTCAGCTTCTCCGCTCTGCTTGAATATGAACATGCCTTCAGTCCAGGACTGATCATGCCGTTGAGCTAAACAGTCTGTTCTTCAATTGTTATAGGCATGATAACCACAGGAGCAATAAAAAATATTCTGAAATAATCAGTTTCTGGAACTTTCAGTTGAGATTATTTTTATCATATGTAGTCTGAACAAATAGATATTGTTGAAAAAGAATAATAATCTAGAGTCCGAGTTGTTAGCCAGTGGATTTTGCCTTTACAAAACAAAAGAGAGAATCCCTATTAATCTTTTCTATTAAAATGTTTTGATTTAAGAACAGAAGAAATTCAACGTCTTGTTAATTATCATGACAACTGGAAGTAGATTATATTTGATCGAGTATTGATTCGTATAATATAACGTAGAGACATATCTGTTAATTGAACATTCACCCTACTTACTTGGAATTCGAACTATACATACATACACACACACACACACACACACACACACACACATATATATATATATATATATATATATATATATATATATATATATATATATATATATATATATATATATATATGTATATATATATATATATATATATATATATATATATATATATATATGCATTTATATAATATACACAATAGTAAAAACAAATTCAGCCATTTCTAGTCCAGGCATATCCTTATGCCTGTTTAGGTTTGGTTAATTTTCAACACCACATTGGCCAACTGCGGATTGGTGATTGTGGGAGATTTTAGTTAGATTGCTCACAGCAAACCAACTTAGTATAGGTGGCCCTGACTAATACAGCTTTGGTGATCATGGTGATATATAAACCTTTTCACCACGTTAAGGTATCCCCGCTGAGAAAGGGATATACAAATCCTTACGAAGCTGATCCAGTGTATTGCGTAAATAAGTAAATCAGGTATTTTATTTATATTTTCATATGTTCCTCTCATGTGAATATAAGATTGGCATGTAAATTATGTAAGACTTTCGTCGTTAATTTCACTGTATTTTTCATTCAAGTCAGTTTTTACAAATTAACTTTTTATTTCACGTATTTTGCTACTAAATCTCACGTAATTTGTTTAAGAGTGCTAAATGATCCATACAAGATATGAACAAGGGCTTGTGTAAATGTTTTTATACTTTTAAGAGGTATTAAGTCATATTTGTGAGAAAATAAGCAATTCTTATATATTTCACGTGTTTTGGAAGGTTCTCGAAAACCCTAGTGTTAGATTTTACCTTTTTTCAATTTCCGAGAACGGTGGGTGGGCAGAGCAGCTGAGAGAGAGAGACTTCCTGAAACTAAGGTTTGTCCCCTGAATTTTCATCTAGTTGATAACTCTAGCGGCGCTAGAGGCCGGCCCCAAGTCACGAGAATAATCTTTTAGGATATTCGAGAAGTTACTAAATTCATATATATGTGCCCCCTCAGGGCTGAATAGGAACAGAAGAGAAACAGCTGTCCTGTGAAAGAGCCAAAATTTCCTCTCTCTCTCTCTAGTGTGTCCTCTCCAAAGTGATTTTGTGTCCCAGCGTATATTGTGTGTAGTGAGTTAAAACATTACAATTTGGCAGGTGATTTTAAATTCATTGTGTTGTGGTGAGTGTTGGTATTGCATAAATTTTTGTAACTGGCCCTGTGCAAGTAAGAAACATGAAGTATATGTGTATCGTTATAAGGTTAACGTGTCAAGACTAATTAATTGTGTAAGATTTAATTTTTCAGTGAAACAAGTGATTATATAATTTTCAAAGTGTAATTGTTTCTTTTGTCTTAGTGAGGAGAACCCAAGAACAATATTTGAAGATGGATTCCCAAACGAGACAGTTACCATAGGAGTGACTAGAAGAGAAGTAGAACAAGCAGTAAAGAAGATGAAAAATAGTAAAGCTGCAGGACCGGATAATATACCAGTAGAGGTATGGAAGAGTCTTGGAGAGGAAGGTATAGATATCTTGTGGGACCTGACACAGAAGATCTTCAATCAGGAAAAGATGCCAGAGGAATGGAGAAGAAGCCTAATCATTTCCATCTATAAGGGGAAGGGAGACATCCAGGAATGTGGCAACTACAGAGCCATAAAGCTGATAGGCCATACTATGAAAATATGGGAGAAGATCATTGAGAAGAGACTCAGAGATGAAACAACAGTTGGTGAGGAACAATTTGGATTCATGCCGGGAAGAGGGACTGTAGAAGCAATATTTGCTTTGAGACAGATAATAGAAAAACATCGGGAGAAACAAAAAGGATTACATATGGTCTTTATTGACATGGAGAAGGCATACGATCGAGTACCACATCAGGAGCTGTGGAGATGTATGAGAGAAAAGGGAGTCCCTGAGAAATACGTAAGAATCACCCAAGATATGTATGAAAGGGCAGAAGAAAATGTTAAGATCAGTATAGACCTAACAGAAAGTTTCTCAGTAAATGTGGGACTACATCAGGGGTCTGCATTGAGCCCTTACCTATTTGATCTGGTCATGGATGTAGTAACACAAGGTATTAGAGATCAGTCTCCTTGGTGTATGCTTTTTGCTGATGACGTTATACTATGTAGCACTAGGCGAGAGGTAATAGAAGAGAAACTGGAGGAGGAGAGAAGAGAAATGGAAAATAGGGGATTGAAGATCAGCAGGAAAAAGGCAGAGTATTTGAGATTGAAAAATGGCGAGAATGGAGAAGTTAGTTTACAAGGAGAGAGATTAAATAGAGTTGAAAATTTCAGGTATTTAGGATCAACAGTTACAGAGGATGGTGATCTGGGAGCAGAAATAAACCACAGAATACAAGCAGGATGGAAGAATTGGAAAAAAGTATGTGGAGTACTATGCGACAGGAGAATAGGAGTTAAGTTGAAAAGTAAAGTACACAGGACAGTTGTGAGACCGACAATGATGTATGGAGCGGAGACGTGGGTAATAAAGAAGACAGAAGAGAAGAAGATGGATGTGGCAGAGATGAGAATGTTGAGATGGATGTGTGGGGTGACAAGAAGAGATAAGATACGGAATGAGGTAATTAGGGGTACCACAGGAGTTAGAAAACTATCAGATAAGATCCAATGAAAGTAGACTGAGGTGGTACGGTCATGTCATGAGAAGAGATGAACAGTATTTTGGGAGGAGAGTAATCGAAATGAAGGTACAGGGAACAAGAAGGAGAGGGAGACCAAAGCAAAGGTGGGTGGACTGTATCAAGGATGACCTTCGATCAAAGGGATTAACCGATGATGAGGTGTGGGACAGAGGTAGATGGAGAAAGCTGACCAGAAACATCGACCCCACATAGAAGTGTGAAAAGATGTAGACAAAGAAGAAGAAGAAGAAGAGGAGGAAGAAGGGAAGTTGGCAAGGAATCCATTCTCTGGCACTCTTGATATTACTACCATTCCCAGTA
Source organism: Palaemon carinicauda (assembly GCF_036898095.1). Classification (NCBI taxonomy): domain Eukaryota; kingdom Metazoa; phylum Arthropoda; class Malacostraca; order Decapoda; family Palaemonidae; genus Palaemon; species Palaemon carinicauda. Next base: position 80,277,086 of record NC_090728.1, read on the forward strand.
ATGTTCAGGACGAGTTCCTTGATCTCAAACATGATTCTGCTACCAAAGATCTCTATGAAGAAAAATCTCTGAATGTATTCTGGTGTTCGATGCATAAGTCATATCCAAAAGTATGTGAGATTGCACTTCGACTACTCTTGCCTTTTTCAACTACCTATTTATGTGAGTCTGGTTTCTCCACCCTTCTACAAATCAAGAATAAGAGCCAGAACTGATTGGATATGGACCCCGACTTGAGATGTGTATTGCCAGTGACACAACCTTAGATTCGTCAACTGACTGAAAAGAAACAATATCAGCCTTCCCACTGATGTGTGATAAAATATGCAGAGGTTAATTGAACTTTTTCCCCTCCAAATCAAATTTGCTATTGTCTGCTAGTCATTTGTAGTCTAGTGATGTAAGTTAAGCATATCACAGAAATCTATCATTTAAAGATAATTATGACTGTAAACTTTGTAATAAAGCAAGGGTGTTCTCTTCATCAACATTTTATTTATTTATTCATTTTTTTTTTTTTTGTCAGGGTGGGATTTGAGAGAAAAATGAAGGGGAGCCACACGAATGTTGAGAATTCATGAAGGGGGGAATGGGGTGAAAAAGGTTGAGAACCACTGTCTTAGTCTGAGGTTTCATTCAGATTTAATATTTCGAGTCAAGTGATTATATAATTTTCAGAGTGTAGACATTCTTTTATCTTAATACAAGTTTTTTTCAGACTTAATACTTTGAATGATTTATTTTAGCTTTGATATAAATTCTTACAAAGTGTTGTAATTTATATAGAATATATTTATTTTTGTAAAGAGTGTATTTTATCAATCACCAGTGTTTATTTCATACTCGCTCATATCCTGTTAATGAATTGAAGTAAGAAGTTGTTTGAATAGATCTTAATAATGATTACTAAGTTTTGTTTTGAGTGTACTTAAGAGACCTTTGGATATTCAGTGTTTTTTTTGTATATTGCTGTCTAGGTGTTATATACCTGACTCAGAGCTCAGGTATTAACATTTCCATATGTAACAGATTTAATGTAAAAATAAACAACTGAGTTTGGAACTGGAGAGGATTGTGTAGCTTGCCAGCCATAATATATGTAATGTTATATTTTGGTTCCCAGACCACGGGACTATATTACATAATATATATATATATATATATATATATATATATATATATATATATATATATATATATGTATATATAGTCTACTGAAGCAACACCTTTCCAGCTGTCATCCTAAACTTTCTGATAAAGACTAGTCCTATTTTGAGAGAAAGGCACTTGTCCTCAAGCGTATCAGATTTGACCAAACCGGTCAGTACATAAACAAAAGGAAGCTAGTCTCCGTGCCTCATATATGGTTTCCTTGAGAGTTATACATAATAAAAATCCCCACACAAGAGTTGAAACTTTTGTCTTGCCATATTGCAAATATATTGTTGGCTGCTTCTTCGGCGAGAATATGACACAGAAGTTAAACACCTTGTCATCGTCAAATGATTCTGTGCATCAAAGAATATGTGACTTATCAGAGGACATCAAGCAACAAGTTATTGCAGAAATCAAGGAAGCTCCTCTAGGTATGTTTGCAATTCAATTTGATGGATCAATTTGTATATCATCTTGTTCCCAGCTTCTTACCTACACGAGGTATATAAAAGATTCAGACTTTAAAGAAAAGTTTTTCTTCTGTCACCCTTTGAAATCTACAACAGGAGAAGACATCTTTGAAGCTGTGTCCAGCCTTTTTGAAAAAGAAATGCTTTCTTGGACAAACATGGTGGGATCTGCAACAGATGGTTCCCCCTGCAATGCCAGGCTGTCGGTCTGGCTTCCAAGCAAGGGGGAAAGAAGCCAATGCCAGGGCAAGCAAGATGCACTGCATGATTCACTGCTATGCATTAGCTGTGAAGACCCTACCTCCAGACCTCAAAACTGTACTTGGCAATGTTGTAGCAATGGTCAACTTTATCAAAAACAGTCCGCTGAACACAAGGATACTGCGTCTTTTGTGTCAAGAACTTAATGCTGAGGAAGAGTCACTCTTTATTCATACAGAAGTTAGATAGCTATCAAAGGGTAACGTAATGGCTCAAGCTGTAACATTAAATTTGGATCTGAAGGAGTTCCTTAAGAGAAATCAGAAGGAAAAAACCTGAAGGAGTTCTTCAAGAGAAATCAGAAGGAAAAAACAAGGAAGTTTGTGAACAAGCTTTCAGACAACAAGTGGATTACAAAACTGTCTTATCTCAATTATATATTTTCTCGCATCAGTGCAGTCAACAGATCACTTCAAAGTTACTTGGCCTCTATTATTGACTTTATGGACAAGCTAGGAGCTTTTCAAATGAAATTCAAACTTTGGCAAGAAAAAGTCACAATGTGTCGGTTTGATGCTTCAGAGAATATGAACGATAGCTTGTCAGTTCTGTGTAAGGATGATGTGAATAAGGTCAGTGGTCTCATTCATAAGCATTTGGTTTCTTACATTCAAGAGTTAGAAAATTATTTTCCTGATATCACTGACTTAGATTGCCAGCTCATTCAAAATCCATTAAATGCGGACCCTATATCACTTCCATATGAATTGCAAGAAGAATTCATTGACTTTGTCAATGACTCAACTATAAAAGATTCTTTTGATAGTTTGTCATTGACCAGATTCTGGTCAACAATAGCATGTTATTACCCTACTTTATCGAAGAATTACGTCCGGAAGCGCCTGATGTTTTCATCCACATACCACTGTAAGCAGGGATTCTAAGCATTGTGCTTGATTAAAAACATGTTACGTTCACATCTTGCAGTCAAAGATGACATAAGAGTGGCTCTTTCAAAGACTGTGCCAAGAATTGACTTGTTGGTAGTAAAGCATTTTAATGTAATACTTACTTTACTTTACTTTGATGGCTGCTTTTCCGGTCCCATACAGCAGGAGAGCCCTACTCACTAAAGGACTTCCGCTGTCGTTTTACCTTGTTCGTTAAGAGTATTTATCATTTCAGATCACGTATTGTTTATTTACTGTTAAATCATCACTGTTGTATGATTTTTCTTAATAAGAAAGTCTTCAGTTTCCTCTCGAAAGCCTTAATATCTTCAATCATTCACATGTTTCGTGGGAGCTTATTATATAGTGTCGGGGCCACATATTTAAAGGCTCTGGAGCCTAAAGTAAACATATATCTAGGTTCCAACAGTTTGAAGCCATCTGTAACTATTCTCGTGTCGACACGATTTGTTGGCTGAGCAGTATGTAGCAATTCTCTTAAGTATTTTGGACGCCCGGTTCTGATAACTTGGTGGGTTATTGTACATATTTTAAATTCAGGATAGTGATGACATGTAAGTGTAATTACTGTTTATTTACTAAAGTGTGAAAGTGTCAACTTTTTTCATTAATTGACAAAATTGAATATTTTCATAAATTAATTTCTAGTGAAACAAGCGATTGTAAAATTCTTGAAGTGTCTAGTCATATGTCTAAGGTCTAGTTCAGATTTAGAATTCGAGTTATTTGTTTTATGTATTACCATTGAATTGTTATTTTTATAGAATATGTATATTTTTGTAAAGTGTGTATTATTTCGATCACCAATAATTATTTCAGTGCTTTGCTCGTATCGCCTGACTAAGAACTGAAGTAAGATGTTGGTTTTAAAATATTTCCCGTTAAAAGTAAAATAATCTCCCAGTTTTGTTTTGAGTGTAACGTAAAGAGACCTTTAGATATTCTGTGTTCATATATATTAACGTCTTGGAGTTGCGAATTATTCTCAGAGCTCGGAGGTATTCTCTTGTGTATCAGATTATGTAATATAAAGCATGTGAGTTTGGGAGCTTGGAAATTTACGTATTTCGCTAGTCATAATTATATATATATATATATATATATATATATATATATATATATATACAGTATATATATATATATATATATATAAATATATATATACATATATATATATATATATATATATATATATATATATATATATATATATATTCTTATGAAGGTGGTCTAGCATAAGTGTAAATATCTTATTTACGTATTTCATTTTTGTATTTAAGAGATATTTAGCCAGCTTGTAGGGTGAGTTCCACTCTTGTAGGTTTAAGTAATGTATGTAAATTACATAAACCTCTAGTCATTCATTCAATTGCATTTTCATTCAATTCAGTATGCGTAAATTTACATCACTTTAAAGAAATGACTTTCTATTTCACATAGTTTTGTTACGAAGTCTTATGTAAACTCGCTTAGGTATGTTGTATGACACACGAGGTGTGAGCACGAAGTGTGAGTACGAGGGATTACGTCATTTATTATGTCCCCACATGGTTAGAAAAGACATGAAAATTCCAAAATAAAGTTGTTTTTTTTTTTATTGTTACGAGAGGTAAGTGGGGGGAGTTAGCTGAGAGAGGGATGCCTTCCAAGCAAGGTTAGTACCCCTCCTTCAAATTACTATGTTGGCAACCTTATGCTGCTAGAGCCATGCCCCCAACGCTACGAGAATGATCAGCTAGAAATTTCTAGAAGAATTAAGTCAAAATATATAGCCCTAGGAAAGCATAAGTAGGAGCAGAGGCCCAGCCTATGTGTAGTTCCCTGAAATTATTAGATGTGGTTGAATGCAGAAGAGAAAGGATACCATGAAAAGTTTTATCCATGAGAAATATCTTACAAGGTTTAAAAAAGTTACTCTGATGAAGATGCTTGGGTTCTTATGCAAAATGTTCTAAAAAGGAAAGAGGTTAATGTTAATGGGCCTAAATCATTAATAATCTAACAATTGTTTTTATTTTTTGAAAAGTTTGTTAAAATTTGTTTTCGTAGCGATAATCGCGAATCAGAGTGGGGAGGAAATCGAGGGTATAGGGAGGAATTACAGACTAGTTTTAACCCCTCCAAGTTTCAAACTATCCCCCTCGTTTTTGTGTAGTATCTCATCATTTATAAATATTAATCAATTGCTTATGATAAGGGTCAACACAAAATTATCAGGTTACATGTATATACAGTACATGTGCGGTTTCATCTATGGGTATAATTTATTGATGTCACGTCTTTAACCGTTAATTGTCTGTGTTCTTTTTTGCGATTATTATACTAATGCAGTGATAAAAGCACGTTCGATACGGCCATCATTTGTGTATTATTTTCATTCTTTTAAAGAAATTAGGACAGATTCAGTGTGGAATTGCATGTTGTATAATAGTAGCCCTCACAAGTCATGCGCTCCTTACTTCATCGGGATGACCACAAAGAGGACGATATCCACAATGACCATTTCTCGTCCTTGAGCAGCAAATCAAACCCCCTTTATTTTGTTATCATTTCATCTTTTATGTAGTAGTAAGCCATTGATCTCTGGTCTGTTGGGATGTATATAAATCCAGGTTAATCAGATCACAGCAACACTTGTCCAAAAAGTCGTCGGTATGGCTGGTGAACGGAAATCGGACAATCTCAATATCTTTGACTGCACAATGAATCTTATAAGACCATAGTCTGTTAAATTTACGAAGGTCGAGGTGTATATCAAGACAAAAACATACGGTGCCATATTTTTGACTTCGTAGTTTACCTTCTTAACTCTCTAAATTATTATTATTATTATTATTATTATTATTATTATTATTATTATTATTATTATTATTATTATTAGCCAAGCTACAACCCTAGTTGGAAAAGCAAGATGCTATAAGCTCAAGGACTCCAACAGGAAAAAATATCCCAGTGAGGAAAGGAAATAAGGAAATAAATAAATAATGAGAACAAATTAACAATAAATCATTCTAAAAACAGTAACAACGACAAAACAGATAAGTCATATATAGACTATAAAAAGACTTATGACAGCCTGTTCAACATAAAACATTTGCTGCAACTTTGAACTTTTGAAGTTCTACTGATTCAACTACCCGATTAAGAAGAACATTTCACAACTTGGTTACACCTGGAATAAAACTTCTAGAATACTGAATAGTATTGAGCCTCATGATGGAGAAGGCCTGACTATTAGAATTAACTGCCGGCCTAGTATCAAGAACAGGATGGAATTGTCCAGGAAGATCTGAATGTAAAGGATGATCAGAATCATGAAAAATCTTATGCAACATGCATAATGAACTAATTGAATGATGGTGCCAAAGATTAATATCTAGATCAGGAATAAGAAATTTAATAGACCGTAAGTTTCTGTCCAACAAATTAAGATGAGAATCAGCAGCTGAACACCAGACAGGAGAACAATACTCAAAACAAGGTAGAATGAAAGAATTAAAACACTTCTTCAGAATAGATTGATCACCGAAAATCTTGAAAGACTTTCTCTATAAACCATTTTTTTGCGCACTTGAAGAAGACACATACCTAATGTGTTTCTCAAAAGTAACTCTGCTGTCGAGAATTACACCTAAAATTTTAAAAGAGTCATACAAAGTTAAAGAAACATTATCAATACTGAGATCTGGATGTTGAGGAGCCACTGTTCTTGACCTACTTACAATCATACTTTGAGTTTTGTTAGGATTCAACTTCATACCCAATAATTTGCACCTTTGGGAATCGACCTCTTATTCACAAATTATCTTCTCTGAAGGCCACAGCCAAAAGGTTTCTTTGTTTTCTTTTGTCATATTGTCTCTTACAATAGTTACTTTATTATTTTAGTTGGCATATCAACATGCTCGCTATATTTTCTTGTTATCACTTTATTTTTGACATTTCTTTAAGGATACAATACCCATTTTCCTTCTTGTTACTTTTGTATTTTATCTTTATAGCATTCCTTTATTTCTTTTTTCCTTATTTGTTTCCCTTCCCAGTAGGGTTGAAGCTTGGCTAATAATAATAATAATAATAATGATAATAATAATAATAATAATAATAATAATAATAATAATAATAATAATAATAATACAGGAGAGGGCACACGATTTCACACATCTAACTTTTATTTTGAAATTAGACTTTAGATACACAACAGAACTTTTTTGTTGATATAGATGACAACGTAACATTTTTAAAGATTCCCCATTATAATTATGGAGGGCAGGAATATATTCGGTAGCAACTGCATACGGAACCATTGTTCAAAATTACGTCACTGTTCATTTGACTTTGATAGTTTTGCTTAAATTGGTTGCTTCTGTTGTGCGAAAAAAAATTGCTTTAGAAACATTAGTAACAGGACCTCCTTTCTATTTTTCTAAAGCAAAATATTTCGAAATATTATAAAGAATCTCTCGGGCTTGACCAGTAAGTAGCCTACTGTTGCTCTGTATGGGGATGGATGACCTTCCATTCTGGCTGATAAAAAGTTTATGATGCTTTTTGTGAGTCTCCTTTGATTGGCTATAATCTTTGAGGAATCTCTGTTTTAGCGTTTGTAATTCTCTCTCTCTCTCTCTCTCTCTCTCTCTCTCTCTCTCTCTCTCTCTCTCTCTCTCTCTCTCTCTCTCTCTCTCCTACATCTGAGTTTGGAGATCAAGCAGCAAGCTACTTCCGTCGCAAGTGGTTCCTACCAGTACCTGCCCTGCCGCAAGAGATATTTTCTGACAAAAGCCGATTAATGAATGTCCATCGCTGACCTGAGAAACTTTATCGAAAAAGAGGCAATTCTGTGTCTCTTCATAGCACGACTGAATGATGTTATAAAACTATATCAATTTGTATTTTTAGTTTTTATATGATTAAAGTTTAACATGTAAAGTAATTGCATTCATTATAACCATCAAATGTCATCCTTTTCTCTTTATTTTCGAAACACAGTATCGGAAATATGGCATGTGTGTTTTTGTCTTTAGGTACATCTCAAGCTTCTTCGTAAATTCCACAGAGTATAGCGATAAAGTACAAATATCGTTGTGGATTTTTTTTATTTCTCCAGGCATGTTGTTGTGTGAAGAACATGAATGGCATCTATTTGAGATGATAAAAGAAAACAATCCTCGACAATCACACGCGCGCTACAATAATTTTCTACCTCGCTGTTATCTCAAAATCTTAAATGACAGAATCTGTGGCTTTTAACGTGTCATATAAATCACTAATAAGTCTACACAATATTTTGTCTTAAATACAAAGATAAACTTTCAATCAACTATTTCGAAGTCACCAATAAATGCATGATGCATATGTGCACTGTCATATGAATTATTTTCTATTCCGATCAGGGAGTAACTTGAAAACAGGGGAGGGGGGATAGCTTGAAACTGGTTTCAAAATTCATCCCCACCCCAGGTAAGCTGAAACCAGTTTAAAGTTACCGGGGGGGGAGGGGGGGTTTCGCTTGAAACTGGGGATAGCTTGAAACCTAGGAGGATTAATACAGCTTGAAACCTCTACACCGGTCTACAATATGAAAACGCACTTGTGAGAAATTAGATTTAGCTAATCGTTCCACGCACCAAATACAGCTTTTTTTACATTTTTCTTTCATATGAAAATTCTTTCTGTCCATTTCTTATCTTATTTTGCACCGTGAAGAGGACTAATGGGTATTGACTGAAATATAATGATTTATTTGATTTGCTTTGCTTCGTTTTAGGGGCTTTTTAAGAAACGGGTTAACAAATCATGTGGAAAGAGGATTCAAAATTTATGAAATAGGATCATCAAAACTTTTTATTTTGTTGAATACAATAGCCAAGTTATGGAAAGTTTTTTTTTCTAACCACGCACCGCGTTTTATAATATAACGTAAATCCGTGTACAGAAGATGCTAGATATTCATCGGCAGAAAACATGAGCTGAAAACGAGGGACCTTGACAATCTTCTTATATGTCAAGCTATTTGTGTGTGTGTGTGTGAGAGAGAGAGAGAGAGAGAGAGAGAGAGAGAGAGAGAGAGAGAGAGAGAGAGAGAGTTCTTAAGAAAGTTAGAAGAAAAGCACAACTATTTAAACTGATTGATTGTTTACAACTTCGAGAAAACCGCTGTTGCCACTTCTCTCATAGTCATAAAGGCCCGGTCACACCGCCCGTTCCTTGAACGGTAGGGAGGTGGACCAAACCCTCGAAAATTTAATTCAACATTTTTACGTTCGGTCTTTATTAGGCTGCTGAACGTAGCAAATCATCGCGTATTTCCTGAGTTTTCTTACACCTCTATTATGGAAGTTGCTAATTCATGCAATAAGGGTATTTGTATATAGGATGTCGAAAAGCGTAGCGGAGTGATATTACAGTCACCAACCTGTTAAAGATAATAACAAAGTAGGGTAAAAATTACGGTCGCTGTATCTTAATTAAAATGACGGGGTTTTTTAACAGTTTATTAAAAAAAAAAAGCGACTGAAACTTTTCGATATCCTGTATACCAATACCCTTGTTGCATAAATTAGCAACTTCCATAATAGAGGTGTAAGAAAACTCATGAAATATGCGAGGATTTGCTACGTTCAGCCGCCTAATAAAGACCAAACGTAAATCCGTTAAATTAAATTTTCGAGGGTTTGGTTCACCTCCCTATCGTTCAAGGAACGCTCCAGCCAAGGTCTATAGAATAAATACGTATTCTATAGACCTTGGCTCCAGCCAAGGCCCATAGAATATTCTATGGGCCTTGGCTCCAGCAACGTTCGGGCGGTGTGACCGGGCCTGAACCTTTAAATCGACCCCTACCTAAGTCTGTAGCCCTCTCTCTGTGGGGCACTATTAGGCAGAGTCTTTGTCCATACAAATCTTAATCCGGAAGCTTAAGATCCCCATTCCATTTGCTTATTACTTTTGAGATTTTTTTTATTTGTTATGACTTATACCTTAAAATTTTCCATATGGCATTTAATTTTATGATCCCTTTAATGATAAGTAATAAAAATGTTATTACCATTCGTTGTGTCTTATGGTATTTTTTAATTTGCTTATAATCTTGTAAGTGGAATGTCTTCTATTTGATATTTTTATTTTGATATTTTGAATATTTTTCGTCTGTGATGCTATCTCTTTCCTAAACAAGTTTTTAATTATTTTGCATTACACTGCTCCTCATTCGAAGGTTTCTCCTATCATTTGTATTCATCAGGTTATGATTTCGTCAAATTTCTCATCCTTTCTCATATATATGTATATGTGTGCATATATATATATATATATATATATATATATATATATATATATATATATATATATATATATATATATATATATATATATTTATCTTTAGAGCCTCAATATTCTTTCATGTTTTCCCTCAACTACAATTTCATATCTCTTTATTGTCATTGGTTAACACTTTTGTGACTACATTATTCTTTTATTTTCTATAATTTTCATATTTAAATTTTGCATATAATACATAGCTTTTTGATTAAAAATATATTTCATTTAAAGTAACAAAAATCATGCGTCCTCATTCATCATTTCTTATATTTCCTTCTGTAAATCATGACATAGATATGGAAAAGGTATTTAGGCTATGCTGAAATTGTTTTATAATTCTCACTGGAATTCATGTAACAAGTTACATTTTTTAAAGGTTATTTAGCATAAACTCATCATTGGGAGAGATATATTTTATTTACAAAAGTTATCACAGGAATTGCAATAAGATGATTGTATACATAATACATATCACGAAGAATCTTCATTGTCACATGATGTCATTTCAAAATAAATGAATCAATATATTCATCAATGCAGATATCGTTAGCACTATCCTCTTTTTGCAAGTTTTCAGAATGCCTAACTGCATTTGCCGAATTTGCAGTTGTCACTGATTGAAGTGCTTCCCTAACAGAGGTTTCAGATCAGCCATTTTAAAATTGTTTCTTTTTGCCACATAGATCTTTATTTGGGCCCAAATCAATTCTATGGGATTATATTCACAGTGATAAGGAGGTAACATAACCACTTGATGTCCGTTGTCTCGTGCCATTTTGTCTATTACATCATCATTTTTAATTCCATGGTGATTTAACCATTTCAAATAATTCACACTTATTCAGATGTTCACTTGGATTTTCACCTTTATTCTTTAGCCATTTTCTTTATGACGTCTTTTTTGTCTGACATTGTCGGAGGTTTGTTAATTCTTACCGAATGATAAAAGGCGTCATCCAAAACAAGGATAGACGATGGAGGTATATTTGGAAGAAGCTTATGCTTGAACCATTCTTCAAACATTTTGGAATTCATTTGATGGTGGTAATCACCATCATTTTTAGATTCAAATACCAATTCCGCATTTGGTACAAATCCATCCTTTGAACCAGCATGTAGAATTATAAGTCTTTTTCCCTTTTTAGTTGGTGGTTTCACTCCTGTTGGTTTTTTGGAATTCATATCCGTCCAGCAATGCTTTACTGTATAGTTTTGATTCACCCAAGTTTCATCAATATATATTAATGAATTACTCCCTTTCATTTTCATTTTCCTTAGAAATTTTGTTCTTGCGCTGACATCAGATCGTTCCATAAGAAATGGTTTTCCATCCACTTTTCCGTATTTAAAACCCATTTCTTTCAAAATCACCCTTAATGATTCTTTGCTTTCAGGAAATTCCGAATTTTATTTAAATTTACACAAAATCTTATCAAGATTTGTTTTTTCTTCCCTGACATAGAAATTGTGGACAATTCTTCTAAAAGTACATTTATCAAAACTGTCTCTTTCTTATTGTTGGTGAATGGCGAAGTTGCATCATATTCCCCAGACTCCCTTGCTTCTTTGCAACACCGATGAATAGTAGCTTCGCTCAACTTTGTAGCCTCAGTTACACGCAGAACTGCTTGCGATACATTACGAAGTGGACCGCCATTGTATTTCTCTGTGACAAAGTACTTATAAATATGAGAGGCCATTCGTCTGGCTCTTGCTGCCAGATGACCGCTTGGAGACTCTTCCATGATGGACTGTTTCATAGCGTGCTCTCTGTAGGAATGAATTTATTTCACTGCCGACTTTTGCTCTTTGTAACCTGAAGGAAAAGTCATACAGTACTTTTGGGTGCTTAAATTCTCATCTTGAGCTCGCGACGGAGCTTATCCAAAGGGTAGCTTAAGGGATAGTCTTCAAACGTCATGGTTTATTTTGCTTAGCCACCTGCATATCGCGTGTCAAGGTCACAAGAAAAGTGGCAGAGTTTTTTTTTACACAAATGTTACGTTTACAAATACGATTTCTCATTTTGATTAATAGTAGATGTGGCAACAGCGTTCCTTTCCAAGAACGTGAACAATCTCTAAGTTTAGATCTGTCGGAGTTAAAAACGTTAAGGGGCATGACTGATACCGATTTGTTTTGAACATTAAAGTATTAGATCGTCTGGGGATAATCATTGACATATCCTTAAACAATATGGATGGAAATGATTTCAAACAGATAAATGGCGAGCGTAAACTCATGCAAAAATAATTAATTGTTAAATTAATTTTACAGAAAAGTCTTAATCCTGAATTGAAGAAGTTGATTGCAACAGCATGAATAACCGCGTGAAAGACTTCGTCTAAGTCTAAGATCTCGGATCTCTCCGCCGCCTTGGAACAATACATTAATGATGTTCCGAAATCAATAGATTCTTAACTTATGATGTGAGCGAGCAGATGTCACAAGTGAAACTGATTCTTATATTGATAAATCGTAAGATTCAACATATGCAAGTTCAAGGACTCTCTCTCTCTCTCTCTCTCTCTCTCTCTCTCTCTCTCTCTCTCTCTCTCTCTCTCTCTCTCTCTCTCTCTTAAATACATAAGTAATATTCCTACATACCTACCTACCTGAGAACCGATATTCTTCACGATGGAAGTTGCTACTATGTATAAAGGGCTTATCGGATGAAATCAGCTCAAAATGCCTTAATCTTAAGTAAAAGTGTATCCCGTTATTCTAAAATTTGCACTTGTCAGCGAACTGGCTATTTGACACACACATGTAAGATATATACTGTATATATATATATATATATATATATATATATATATATATATATATATATATATATATATATATATATATGTGTGTGTGTGTGTGTGTGTGTGTGTATGTGTGTTTATAGATAGACATATATAGATAGATAGCTAGATACAAAACATCATGTCGTTACTATTGTAAGTGTATGAAATTTTTAGAAACTATTTTCTGCAACACCATTGAACCATAACACTCAAAATCCCTAAATGTCTGAGAACACAATAATCCAAAAACATTAATGAATATCTTTTTTTTATTGTCTATGGTTATCTTGACAATGATACGCAGACATAACCCATGATGAACTTTGATATTAGACAATATCCAACATCTGCCAAAAAACAAAATTTCGATGTCGCTTGAAGATATATATATATATATATATATATATATATATATATATATATATATATATATATACACACATATATATATATATATATATATATCATCTTTGGTATATCTCTGGTTGCGGTTAATTTTTCCTTTCCCTACACATGCACCGAAAAGTCTGGCCTATTCCTAACAGATTCTCCTCTGTCCTCATTCAATTGACAACACCAAGATTACCAAACAATTCTTCTTCATTCAAGGGGTTAACTACTGTACTGTAATTGTTCAGTGGCTACTTTCCTCTTGGTAAGCGTAGAAGAGACTCTTTAGCTATGGCAAGCAGCTCTTCTAGGAGGACACTCCAAAATAAAACCATTGTTCTCTAGTCTTGGGTTCATAGATAGCCTCTGTACCATGGTCTTCCACTGTCTTGGATTAGAGTTACCATGCTTTTGGGTACACTCGGGCACACTATTCTATCTTATTTCTCTTCCTCTTGTTTTGTCAAAGTTTTTATAGTTTCTATAGAGAATGTTTACTTTGGTGTTGTTGCTGTTCTCAAAATATTTAATTTCTCCTTGCTTCCTTTCCGCACTGGGATAATTTCCCTGTTGGAGCCCCTGGACATATCGCACCCTGCTTTTCCAACTAGGGTTGTAGCTTAGCAAGTAATAATAATAATAATAATAATAATAATAATAATAATGATATATACAGTTACATGCATATATATATATATATATATATATATATATATATATATATATATATATATATATATATATATATATATATATATATATATATACAGTATAAATATATACATATGCACATATATTTGTACATTTCAACTTACAATATATCTGCTTAATGAATTGGTCTGTTCATTATCATGGAATTAATTCGCATCCCAGGCCATATTGATTGCAACAGTATCCTTAATAAATAGCAGGGAAGTTAAGTTTATACATTGATTGGAAGTATTAGAGAGAGAGAGAGAGAGAGAGAGAGAGAGAGAGAGAGAGAGAGAGAGAGAGAGAGAGAGAGAGAGAGAGAGAGAGAGAGAGAGAATGTCTCATGACGGTTTTTTCACTTTGGTGGGATGAGGATTACCTTCAGTTTCGGTGGTAGCCTGGTAGGCTATTTTGACGGAACCACAAACACTCGTGATTGGTATACATATGAATCTCTCTCCACATTGATTACGGCCGGCAAAGGACGAATAACAATGATGAACAGGATTTCTTGCTCAAATGAACGAAGGAATGCTGGATTTAGGAAAGACTTCCAATGCTGAATCGACTCGCGGAGTCTTTCAAGTAACACTCATTGTCAACTGATCTAACACGTGTGTCACTCAGAGAGAGAGAGAGAGAGAGAGAGAGAGAGAGAGAGAGAGAGAGAGAGAGAGAGAGCTTGTTGTTGCCTTTATTATTATAAGATGGTCTTGTCTCTTCCTCCATACTGAGATTAAAGATTCGTGCACGTGTGAACACGCTTTCTAATACTAAAGCAAATTATGCTGTTAATTAGAAATAGGCCTTCCTTAATAATAACTTTAGTATATCACTTAAATAAGTTTAGCGCGGCTAGTGATAACCTTGAATTTATAAAAAAGATTGTTGTCATTAGGCCTTACCCATCGCATCGCCCTCCATACATACAGTCAGTTATCCCTTGGTAACTATGGGTCCTTACCTCAAGGTCTTGCTTAGGTTGTAAAATGTGAATCGATTTTGATCTTTACTGAGAAGGGCGGAGTCTGGGAAACAAAAAATTTACAATGATATAAAGACCTGGACAAGTTGATGAATTCATGAGATTTTTTACCATTTAAGGTGTATTCTACAAAACATTATTCAATTTTATTTGTTAATTTTATAGAGATAGAGTCGGGTAAATTCGTTTTCTTCTATGATGTATTGAACATTATTGCAGCACAACGTCCAGCAAGGATGTTATCAAAGAGAACCTTCCTTGCTTCCAAAGTTAAAGGTACAAAAACCTAATGGAAGGTTAGTGTGGGCTTGCATTCTAGAGCCGAGATCTCAGACTCACTAGTACGCACATGCCCTCCGTGTATACCGTTCGTTCCTTCCCTCGGCCCTGGCTGGGCCCTGGCAGCTGGCTGCTGTCAGTGTGAGCCAGGCAGTTTACATGACTGGTGTTGTTAGTCTGCCGACTGCCACAGCGAACTTACTGTACAGTGACGATGTTTTATTACTTCTGATCCGCTTTCGGTAAGTTTCATTCGTCACTTGTATTTTCAGCTTTTGCGAGATAACGTGTAATAACATTGGTCTCAGAAATGAGGTAGTGCGGTCATTCATGGGAACTATTTTCCTCATGATAACACCTGACTTTCACTTTCGAGGAGAGGTGTAGGATATGGTAGGTGCCAAGTGACTGATGTTAAGAAATGAATTTACCAATTTCATCGAACATTGACGTGCCACCTTAATACCAAAGATGGATGTTCGGATTTTTTGAAAACAGATCTTGAAAGTGGGAATGACAAACGGAAACATTCAATGGCATACACAAGTCTCCCCCATAGTGTCCCGAGCCCTTGACATTGACATCGTCGTAAAAGAAAACGTGTTTCGGGAGCCTTACCAGATTCCGATTATTGATGCATGTTTAATTGAACAGTAAAGCCCTTTTGATGAATGAGTACTATGCACTAGAAAGACAAAATGTTTTCGTGGGATTTGACGTCTGTGAATGTTATTTGAAGCTAACGAAAATTCATTACAAAACTTGTCATTTCTTCAAGACATTTTCCAAATTAATATTGGATAACGTTAGACCACTGCAACGGTATAGTATCGAGAGGTGGAATGCGCCTAAAGGTTAGATATTGCTTAGAAATTCATTCCCGATCTAGTTGAAATGATTCACTCGGTGAATACTTTTGGGATAATAGCTACACACAGTTAAATTGAAGCTTATTTTATGCAAAACAGTTTGTGACCAACACTGGAGATTCCATTGATGATAGCTGACAGCTATCATCATTGTTTTAAGTGGCGAATGCGTAGTGTAGTAGCTTCTGGTACTAAGAATATCTTCACTTTGGTCATTTTCAGAAATGAAATAAGGAGTGTCACTCGTGTTATGCCACCTGTTTTACTTTTTTTCGATTGTCTGAAGTTTTTCCACATTAGCCAAAAATTTAATTTAAATATCGCGGTAAAATTTATTTATATATATATATATATATATATATATATATATATATATATATATATATATATATATATATATATATATATCAGTGTGTGTGTGTTTGTGTGTGTGTGTGTGTGTGTGTGCTTGAAGGAGAGAGAAAGATAGAGACGCAAGACGCTAGTCACATAATATAAAACATTTTGTTACCTTAGTCATGTTAAAAGGCGAGTTATGGTAATATCTAAGACAAGGAAAACAAAACGAGGGTGATACTGGTGTATCCTACGGATGTGACGTTGCGATCTTACTCAATGTAACAAAGATGATGTCACAGTCTCACCTAACTTAAGGAGCAAGTCATTCTAACTTTAATAGTGGCCACTGCCTTGGGATAGAGTTCTCTTGCTTGAAGATACACTCTGGCAACCTGTTCTATCTTATTTCTCTTCCTCTAGTTTGTTGAAGTTTTAGTTTATATATGAAAGATCTAATTCAATGTTGTTACAGTTCTTGAAATGTTTTATTGTAATTGTTCATTAGTTCCCTTGAAGTTTAAATATTTCCTTGTTTCCTCTCCTTACTAGGATATTTTTTTCTCTTGGAACCATTGCGCTTATCGCATCTTGCTTTTCCAACTAGGGTTGTAGCATAGCTTGTAATAATAAATATGATAATAATAATTTAGTCATTTTATCTGATTGAGGCCGATTGTTAAAGGAATGCCTATGTGAGTTTCTCCTTCATAAAAACAATGACTCTGTGGAGGTAGGATCCAATGTGACGATTAACTTCTCATAAAATAAAAAAAAAAAAATAATTTTGATTTTACTGTAGTCTTTTCTGCCAAATTTTGACACCAGACATGTTAACCAGAAGTATTCTCTCTTTATATTGGATGAATTTAGAAAACGCAGTATCTTAACCTATGAAATGACGCAGCAGGGAAATAAAAGTTCGAATAAACTCTTCCTAAAACCTAAACTTGTTCGCTTTGAACCATATAGTACGGCCTACCTAGTACACAGAATCTGTTCACCTCAGTACATATCTTTAAATTTGTAACAGGCGGGTAGGTAGGTATTACAGCGGCAATTACACAACGTGTGCAAGTCACGGGCTCATGTACTTATGGCAACCCGTAAGAGGGAATTAACCGGCAGGTGTGGAGGAGGGAGGCAGCAATGTCGTCTCTGCCTTTTGATTAAGGTTTGCTCAGTTGACAGCAATATCTGAGTCATCTCAAGTACAACGTCAGTGGCTTTTCGCTGGAGGGAATTGTAACTACAGTTTTTACAAATCTTGGACTATGCCACATTACTCTTATTTTTTTCTTTGCCGAGTCTCCACTGCTCTGCCCCTAATGGGAGTAAATTTTTGTTTGTGCCATAGTTTCTTCCTTAACCAAGACCCCACACAATTTCCATAGATTAGGGTGTAACTAAGTAAGAGATATCTGAATATCATTTTGATATCTTTCAACAGCAGTGTTATTTCTTTCGATATTTGATAAAATCCTTCAGCTGTTGACACAGTTGCACCGTAGTTCTCCACTTTGTCTCATGGCATTTATAGCTCTTTGGCTCTCAATTTCCGTATTAAATGAAGCAAGTGAATAAATAGCAACTGTATAACCG
>NC_090728.1:80302648-80305148 GCF_036898095.1 Palaemon carinicauda
GTAGGATTAGGGAGAGGAGGTGTGGGTAGCACTTGATTAGTTGGAGTAGGTGTGGTTATAGGTAAGACAGGGATGGCAGGATTAGGAACGATGGAAAAATGCTTATGTCGTCTTTTTATGAGGTGTCCTCGGTGGTTTAGGGGGCTGCTGGTGCTGTATTGGTGATTGAGAACGGCCAGGAGGTGGTGTCATCTTCATTGCTACAATTTGTTCCAGTCTTGCAGTACATCTTCTGCTCTAAGTATGATGGGGGAAAGAGCCTTTCGGCAGATTTGCCTTCTTTGAAGGCATCAATACAGGTCTGGTTGGATGCTTCTAGCTACAGGTACCACAGATGGAATTGCTCGAGCAGTCGCTGAGATGGTACCCAAAGCACTGACTGTTGTAGCATCATAGAGTTTCAAGTGTGTAGTTTACAATGGGGAAATTTTCCCATATTCTTAAGCCTATTACTGCAGGGATATTGGCCTAAGGTGCGTAAGTGTTTGCATTTTGGCAGAGGCTGATAGGGTTTCTTCTTTGTTTCCTCACAATCTAGTTGGACTGATGGATTGGTTTTGGTGTTGGAGTTTTTAGTTATAGTAGGTGGTTGCTCAAGGATCTCAGGATTCGAGGAAGTAAGCTGAAGGTCGTCATTTGGATAGGCAGATGTCTTCTTGGTGTTTACTTTTCCATCTTCTTCTTCGAACTGCATGATGAAGATGGGAGAGTTGCATACGCTGGGTTGATTGTAGTGATAACAATGATTGCAATTGCAGTTGTTCCTCCTTGAAGAGAAACTGACAATGTTGAATGTCAGGTGGGTAGAATTTTGGAGAGTATCCTTTATCTCTGACATGGTGATAAGTCTCTCAGAGAGCCACAAAGGCTGGGAGCTACAGTTGAATATCTCAGGCAACCAGGAAGGTTGAGAGCTGGACTAAAATTGTTAGGGAGAGCTGGATGAGTAGGTCATCACGCCTCAGGAGCAGGATTGCCACTGACAGCTCACTCGATCAGTGCCTCGTGAGAAAGAGAAAGCTCTTTTTGAAACTTTGAAATTAGCTGGTACGAATTTCGGAGGGAAATTTGAGACATGATCTTGTGACTACTGCAAATAGTTCTAGTGTGTTATCAGTTTTAGCAGATGACACTTTATATATCTATGGGACCGAACAATTATCCATTGGCGTACATTTTGTGGATTCATCGAGTCGGATGATACGTGAAAAATATCTTGGATTACACCACTGACTGACAGGAATGCCTTAGGAATATCAAGTTCCATAATAGAAAAGTGTAAAGAATTTGATCTCAATCTTGTCAGACAGTTTGGTCGAGGATATGATGGCTGTTCTGCAATGGCTGAAGTAGAGAATGGTGTTCAAGCGAAAACTCGAAGTGTTTACCTGAAAGCTGCTTTTGTTCATTGTTCCTCAAATGCATCAGCACAATCTGGTAGCCAAATATCTCAACACCTTCGCATTACTCTGCAGTACCATTGGTACCATTAAATCAACCGTCACATATATCTGTGAAAACCCAAAGAGAAGGTCAGTGGTCCCAAAATATTCCTCTCTTGTCTGAAACACTGGAGTACTAAATATAAGAGCATCAGAATACTCACTTGATTAGAAGAATTTTCAACGAAAACTGGAGCTGGACGAGAGGCAGTTATTTTGTGCTTCTAGATCGCTTACTTTCGTTTTGCCTAATTGTAATATCCTTTTATTAACCTTTCTTGAACCAATCACCCATGCTCTTCAAGCAGTTCAATTTGACCTTTAACATGTACAGGAGCACATTAACAAGTTGTTAAATATAATAAAGGTATACCGTCATAAAGCAGAAAAGCACTTTATGATGGATGATTTTGAGAAGGTAACTTTGCTGTACTAAGGCACTGTAGGAGACAGCCTCCTCGAAGCAATTTACAAAAACAATGTGGAGGAATATTTCCAGCTGATTGTGTATATCCCATACCTTCCCTCTTAAGTAGTTCACTGCAAATTTGATTTTCTGAAAACAACAATGCTCAGTGACATTTCTTTGCTCCATCTTACAAAAATATGTATGGTAACCAGTATTTGCATTGATAAAAGAGTCTGCTATCATCCAAGTGTATCAGATTGTCAATTTTGAGGTTAATGTATTAAGTTGGTATGATTACTAGGCTATATGACCAGATGAACTAAGTAACCAAGAATTCATTAAATTATTGCGACATACTGAGTTTTATCCAGCCATATTCCATATTGTACTCGTTCTTTTGACATTGCCAGTAACTACTTCGGTACGCTTTAGCGTATGAAAACATGGCCGAGATCTAAGTTAGATGCAAGGTAAAAAGAATACCATTACCTTGGGCAGATGAGCCACTCTCCAGAGTAGGTACGCTTAGCGTACAACGTGATGAAATCAATTTAAACAAGTAGATTTCATAGAAGAGGTAGTTGAAAAGATTGATATTGACCACTGGAGGTTACAGTTCCTTTTCGTAATAACAGTGATTAACTTTAAA
>NC_090728.1:80310148-80320148 GCF_036898095.1 Palaemon carinicauda
AGTCGTAACTGTACAGTCTATAAGAGTCCATATACACATAGAAGCTGGTTTCATCACACCACCAGCGGCCACTACAAAGTGTTTAATCTCTTCCAACTGTCGTAAGTAATGTTTTGAAGAACACTCTTGAAGATTTCCAGCCTGTGTAAGCCTGTAAGCCTGGAAAGGACATAGATTGGAAAAAAATTTAAGGAAGAGGAAACCTTCCTAGGGTCATGACCTGATGGTATACTATCAGGGTCAGCCCTTCTGATGAAATAAGTGAGATTGAACCTTAGCTGTTTCAAAGGAAGATTAGATCCTGTCATCTCCCCTTTAAAATGTTGACCTCGTTTAAAGGCCCGGGTCTTTAACAGGTAGGTCTTAAGGAGACAATCTGCTATGTCCTGCCTTTTTTTGCTGATTATATGTATGTTTTAGATATATATAATACCTCCATTATTTGTTCCAAAACTTTTTGATTTATTAGAAAAAATCATGATTTTTAAAAACAATTTAGGTACATTTTTTCCACTAATATGACTCCAATTGTATCGAAAATGCTGCCATCAAAACTTCTTTATAAATCGAATAATTCAGTCTGACAGATTTTTTATTTTTCCTTTTCTTTTTTTTATCGATTTTTCTCTTAATTTTTGTTGTCTAGAAAAAAAGAGAAAAAGGAAAATCTAAATTTTGTTACACAAAATTGTTGGAGTTTTATTCCTCTTTTCAATGATATCTTATTCTTTAAAATTGAACAATAAACAATTGAGAAATATGTACCTAAGTGTGAATAAGTGTTTTTGAGTTATGAGCTCCCAAAGATTTGCTATAAATTTTCACTTTTTTCTTAGAAAAATCAAAATAACATTATCATGATAACCTTACTTTGTACCTATATTGTTTATTCCTACATGAAGGCTCCATAAACGAGGTATTTAAATCCTAGGTTTACTAATACACTTGGTATTGGGGTGTCATGAGTAGGGTGGAACGTGGTGGTGGCTTTCTCATACACCAGGTTGAAGGTTGGAGACTGTGGTACATGCTTCTGGGGAACCGTGTATACAGTCTAAGGAATGGCGGCAATTAAGTCTGTCAAACCAGGAAAAGATTTCCTTCCCATAAAAGTATCGTCTGGGCTTCTTCCCCTTGGGTTGAGGTCCTTCACTGGGGGTAAATTTCCGTTTAGAGGACATATCCCACTTGTCTACAAGGCTCTTATTCTCCTAAGCCACTTTGTCCATGACTTCCTTAACCAGTTCCTCGGGGAAGAGATCTTTCCCCCAGATATTGTAGTCGAACAGTTTTCTAGGTTCATGCCTGTTGGTAGCAGCGGCTAATACGTGTTCTCTACATGCTCTCCTGGCTAGGAAGAAAGCATGGAGATCATTATGAAATATGGTTAGGCGAGTCTTTGCCGTGACAGGGAAGAGATCAGATTTGGAATTGTTTCCAATAAGCATCTCTAGATAAGATTGGAAGGATAAAGAGGCAGATAGTCTCTCTTTGGCTTCCAATTCTTCCCTTAATAGGAATTCGGGAAATCTAGGCAGTTTCTCATTAAACTGCCTGCCTCCGATATCTTTATCTAGTTTTCCAACAGTAAAGGTATGTTGGACATCCTCCTAACTGTCCAAATCAAAAGGAAGGGCTAGGGTGACAGGTTTGCACTCCTCTGGTACTGGTAGTTGTCTACCCTCCACTACTACTTTCTTTACAGCTTCTGAACTTTTATAGGCGAAAGGGAAGGCAGTGTCCTAGGAGGCTACAGAGGTTGCCTGCTTCCTGCCAAAAGCAGAAAGTTGGGTGTTAGTGAATTTGGCCGTCTTCAGCTCCTTAAGCAAAAGAGACTGAGCTTTGCTATGGTCCAGGATGATGGTTTCCTTAGGGATCGTATCCTCCCTAATTGATGCTTCTGAGTTAGCCTTACGTAGCAGTAAGGATAACTATCGATCGATGGGAAGAACTCCAAGTCTGAGACTGGCTTGGAACCCAAACCCTTTCCAATGTGGAGATACCCTTCACTTAAGGCCACATGCTCAGCATAACGCCAAGGGTTCTTAACTGTGCATTCTGGTAGGCTTGAAGCTGGGGGAGCCTTAGAAGAAGGTGCCTTTTGTAAGGCTTCTATCCTCGCTATGAGGTCCGCTTGAGAACGTTCATGTTCGGTGGTTAGGTTTTCCATGAAAGCTTTCATGGACAGCATATATTCTGAGTTACAAGGAAACAAAGGCTTGTCTAATGTAGAACAGGGGTGGATGTGTAAGCAGTAGGGGTAGGGGAACAAACTTAAGAGGCACCGGGAACAGTACTCACCTGATGCACAGCCAAAGACTCTTCAGAGGCTTCCGTGGTCGGCAGGAGCCTCTCCCTCTCAGACGACCCAGAACTTGTCGACGTATTGTCGGTGGACAGGCTCATGACTTGCAGACCATCACGAACTTTATCATCCCCAGGATCTGTTGGTACCGGGTGGGAGTTGAACCATCGGTAACTGGTGACCAAACACAGAGGTCACCTCAGCCTTGGGAAAGAACAGATCCTTCAGTTCCAGAGAAGGGAGATAAAGGGCACCTTATTGAGAGCCCTTCTGGAAACCTCCTACCATCATATTATTAGCAACCTGTAAAAAAAGAATTTAGATGAGTACACATCATTAGAAATTATATCTTCTTAAAATTAAGTAAACATATTTGTATGTTTAATAGAAAAAATTAACCTAAATAAACCTAACACATAAATATGGCTAAAGATTACAAGTAATCAAGACACATTCCAAACAGCTCAAAAATTGATGGGGATTTATGAAGCAAAATATTTGACAGTGTGGTAGGAATATGGAGGAAAGGTACACATCAAAGGGACACCAGAGCCTCCAGAGTAGGTCTATTGGAACAACCTAAGAATGCAGTTCACTCATCATACAGACTAAACCAGCAACAGATGCCCCCGAGGTGGCAACAGCTGGGTTGAGGTGGCAACTATTCCTAGTAGCCAAGATAAAGACTGACTTGTCAGTACCCCAGACATGTTGACAGGAAGAGAGTGAATAATCCCATAGGGAAGGGTCCACTCTCAGGGGTAGTACAGGTATGACAGGCAGCTAAAAAGGGAACCTGCCAAGACCTAATTATTATCACAATCTTATGGAAAGTTGAGGTTTAGCCCATAAGATAATGAGAGCTGTACAAGACGGCTAGGATGCTAAGAACTGGAAATTCAAAGGATGTCCTGACAACCAGGTGGGATATGACCGACCAACTCCAGAGGACAATGTCCCTCAGATATGGGAGAAGATAGGAAAGAGCAGATGACTAGTCTAAGGTTGCAGCTGAGGCAGCAGAGAGAAAGACCCATGGCCAACACACAACCAGTGCTAGAAAAACTCAGGCTGACAAGACTAGAAGCAGAGACAGAAGGCATTACTTCTACCTAGATAGGCTAACCAGGCAAGGGAGTCCAGACTCCACAGCAAGAGGGACATAGCACAGGAAGGGAAGCAACAGACATAGACCAGGCAACTGCCAAGATGGCAGAGGAGGACCCCAAAGGGTACCAACTCTATGCCTAGATAGGATTAG
This sequence comes from Palaemon carinicauda, assembly GCF_036898095.1. NCBI lineage: Eukaryota > Metazoa > Arthropoda > Malacostraca > Decapoda > Palaemonidae > Palaemon > Palaemon carinicauda. Next base: position 80,313,715 of record NC_090728.1, read on the forward strand.
GCCATAGAGAGAACTGTCTAGGCAAGCCTTGGCTACATAGCGGGTGTGGGAAAACTTAAAAGCTAGGGTAAGATGACTAGACAAGAGGAACATAGTTCTCAGTACTGTCAGGTTATGGCCTAACTAGGAAGTGAAAGGGGCAGAGAAAACACCCAAGGGTGGTCTCTAAGGTGGCAGAGATTTAGTCCAGTGAAGGAGAAAATCTCGCCTACTTAGGGCCAAGAAAAATAACCTATAAGGTATCCTGTCCAAGGATGGAGACAAAGCATACTTCAGCCGCCATGGTACTAGACAGGGATGGGAACAAAGTTCCACAGAAAGTAGGCACACTAACAGGCACAAAGGTAAGAGAAAAAGGGGTGGTGATGGGAAACTCAGAAATTGGTGAGGCGGCAGGACAGGAAAGCCCAACTGCGACATTAGAATAGGAATAATGTTCCAAGGTGTCTGTAGTGATAGGGCACAGAGGACAAGTCCTCACAACCAGGCATGCCTAAAGAGTCTAAGAGGGGAGCCTCAGAATGGTTAAGGCGACACAAGGGGTCTACCTGTCAGCATTAGAACAGAGTGTAAAGCGTTCCAATGGGTAAACATAAGTAGACACAGGGAATAGGCTAAGTGGAACGTGAAAACAGTCATGCTTGGGTTAATGAAAATACTATCCAACTCCCAGAGGGACCTTCAAGACTGTAGCTCCCCCTGTGACAAGTTGACAGCATGGGAGGGTAGACAACCTCCCAAAACCAGAAAGGTTAGTGATAGAAGGGGATGGTGCATAAGTGAAAATTTGAGATCAGGAGTTCTAACGGCTCACTTGCTGACATATCCTACCCTGTACCTTATCCTTCGAGACAAGAGACAAGGTTAACTCTATTTTGGGAAGGATAACCATGGCTTGTTATTAACATGTCCCTGATTTATACACGTCATCTCTCTGGATATTCGCTCAGGAGGTCAGAACTTTGCTGATACTTCTAAGGTAAAATTTCTCTGGTATATCACTCTCAGAAATATCCCAAGTAGAAGCTGCCTATGAGGAACTTCAATCAGGACAACATGTCTCAAGCCCAAAAATAATGTTTTATAAATATATGTATATATATATATATATATATATATATATATATATATATATATATATATATATATATATATATATATATATATATACATATATATATATATATATATATATATATATATATATATATATATATATATATATATATTATAATAATAATAGCAGGGAAAATTGCTGGACATAAACAAAATATTTAAAAGGTTTTAAAAGCATTGCACTGTAAAGGCAAGAAAATTAACTTAAGGTCAGTTTTTCCGTAAGCAAGTAAAATCTCAAGGATACTAAGTAGCCCAAAAGGGTATTCATCCCTGTCCCAGTAAAGTAGAAGCAATCAGAGAGTACACCAGGGTGAGTACTTCTGGATGATGTAGTTTTCAGAAGTTCTCATCCATTGGTAACCCAATATCCCCGCATGCATGGCATTCCAAGATTTGATGATTAGGGAAATTTTTCTGAGCAGACCTCATTTCTTCTTTTGATAACTGTGCTACAGATGAACTTACTGATGTAAGGAATGTTTGCTTATGTGTGTGACTAATGTAATTGAGGTAATTGCCGTGACAATAATGCTGAATTTCTAAAATACTTCTGACCTTACTACTCTTGATAACCTGATATATAGTGAAGAAGAGATCAGGTGTGCTCCATTGGGCAGATACTATGTCAGAAAGCTACGCCTCATGTGGCGCTTGGTTGCGGAGACCGGGGCAGCTCTAGAAGGCGAGTGGTATAGGCTTAACGTTTTAAGCCTTTGGGTAAGGCAGTGTTAGTGAATCAGGCTCACAGTTGTTGTCCATGTATGTGACTATAGTGAATAAGTGGCGGGGAAACTAAATTAATTGCTCAGCAAACAGCTAGTGAATATGGCCACTGAATCTGACAATAGTTACCATGAATACATAGAGCACACTGGCCATGTAAGACACATTATTGAAGAGAGGAGAAAGCAATTTCAAGAGATTCCAAAATTGGCTTCTGGTAGATCGAAGTGTATGATTAATGAATCCGTATCCAAGTGTAATGCAAAAACTAAAATAATTTAAGACATTTTGAATTCATAGTCAGGTAGCTAAAAGAATCCTTAAATAAAGTGCTGTGAAGAAGCTGAATAAAATTCATGCCTATGCACGGTTGCCTATTAGGTCGGACAAGAAAAAGTATAAATGGCCCATATGACCTCTTTCTGGTGTGGATTAAAGTTTAGTGGTCTTGGGGTAGACTGGTTTGTCTCCCTGCCCATAAGGCTATCATAGCTTAGGATTAATTTAACCAGTGGATGACTGTAATCAAGTAAGTAACAACTTCAGTTATGTAATGGAACAATCGTTCGTTGAATGGCCACAGCCAGATTGTGCTATCAATTATTTTAATAATCGCACTACAATAGATACTAAGTGTGTTTACAACCTCGCTAATGACTTCCCAACTTTTGTATTCCGATTATAGCACCAATATGTTATGGGTAAGAAGTAAAGTAACATCCGCTATTTTGTTATGCCACGGCCAAATGAGGGAATTTTACCTAACCCAAGGTATCAGTAAATTAGAAATATTACCAGATTGACAAAATGCAATTAATAAAATCTTTACAATTTATGTGTTTCTTCTGAGGTAAATGGGTGGATCTAGGCGATCAGTAATATTTCCAGTCAAATTATGTTACATTATGGTGATGACTTATTTTTTTATACATACACTAATCAGGTAGATATTTCTGTGTTAGTAATAACTACAAGTATAGGAGCTATACTGATAGTTGTGGCACTAAGCTAAATTGGAGGGTGGCCGATGTTAAGGAAATTTTGCCAGAAACAGGACAAATAAACCAAGAGGAAGAGGAAGAACCCATTCTTACCCCATCCCCACCAGCTCAACCTCGTATTGCCCACAACCTGAGGAGGATTGTTGATGAGGCTGTGCAGTATCATTATTGATATTAATATTTTTGGGTTTCCTATATTTATTGATAACAGAAAACTAATGAAGACGACATGAGTAAATACATATATTGAACCTGTATTTTATGATGATAAAAGTGTGAATTGTAGCATATACAGTATTTAATTTCAATTCAATGTATCTGTTTTAATGCTTTGATCTATGCAGACTTCTTAGTCACAAATTAGTCCTCTTTGTTTTCATGACCTGCCTCGGATTGGCGTTTAAATATACTGTATAGAACAGAAGGGCAAGTGCACTCCTCCTTTGGCAGTGAAGAGCATGGACAGAGAAAAATATTATGATATATAATAGTTATGTTTTTTCACAAACTAAGTTCATTGACTGCTTTACGTTATGTTGCTAAATAACATTTAAGTAACACTAATTTTGGAGCCAAGCCATTTTGGCAACAACCTTTTTGGAGACGTTCATTTGGGTGACAAAATGTTCTAGCAATGACAATTTCGGCTTCAACTATTCTATTTACATTCCATTTCATTTATGATAGCTTTGGGGTCAACTATTTCATCAACAAACCTTATTTAAGGCGACAAATCATTTCAGCGACAATCGTCTCTGCAGCAGGCCTTCTCAAGAACAAACTATTTCAGCAATATATCAAACAATTTTGAGAATAACCATTTCAGTAACACACATTTTCAGTGATTTAAAGAAAAAAACATTCAACAAGAGCCTGAACCATGTAACAAAAGCTCAAGGAAAATCACTACAACGAACTCTTTTCATTCAATACATAAAACTATATAGAATAATATCGATTAAAGTAAAAAAAGAAAAAAAAATAACAAAATTATCTCTGACCTAAGGAGAAATTAATCATTCAAGTCCATTAATGTCTGTCACTGGAATTTCATACGAATTTGTTTGTCAGCATATTGGGAGTTTTGTCTATAGCTGAAAGGACTGCAAGCTGCTTTTAATTAATTAAGGAAACAATATTATAGAACTTTATTTAATTTCGCTTTTATTAGTTGCGAAAGTATATCTCGGTGACCCTTTACCATAGGATTCTACACTAACGATGATGATGTCCTTACTGCAATATTTCTCTCTCTCTCTCTCTCTCTCTTTCTCTCTCTCTCTCTCTCTCATGCACCCGTATAAAATAAACTTGGAATTCAATCCTTGAAATACAGACGACTGTCTCGCATTGCATAAAATACAGGAAATCCGGAAATGACCAACCGAACAGGATGTCCGCTAGTCCAAAAAGTAGCAGGGTCTGAATTCTGATGAAAGATAATTTCCATCGAGGACATTGTATTGTTGAATAACTTGAATAAGCACAGCCATTGAATGAAATCCAATTGTTTATAGCGATGTCAGTTGAAAAACTAACATTTATGACTTTTGGCAACACTCGCAGACCAAAATGTATTCAGCTAGAGGTGCTAGGTCGCGTTAGTGCAGCCAATAGATCTCCGATAAAACATAGACTGCAAATGTTTGACCACCAATTGTGGTAATAAATCTATTTATAGGGAATATGATCATTTTATGGTCAAATTTGACTGTGGCCCAATGGCGATATCTCAAGGATTGCCTAAGAAGCCGTCGACAGATCGCAAAAATGTGGTCGTTTTCGTGATCTGTTAAGCTTTCTAAAATTATAATTCATCCTTTTGTTGTTTTATTTATGTTCAAAATTATTATCTCCCTAATGTTTTTTTTTTCTAATCATGGAAAATGTTTTTAAACATCAAAAGTTGGAAAGCATTGTTCATGATCTCCTTTACTTGCATTGCATATTTCACTTTATTTGTGCATTAACAGTCAGATGGTCCAGTTTACTTCACGCAAGCAGACATGGTTTTCATGTCTCTATTGCCATCCCATATCAGATTAGTCAATGTGCTCTATTGTCCGGGAAAATATTCTAAAGTCTCCAGTGTAAACTATTTTGATTACAGTTCTCATGTAAAATGTCATTTTCGTAAAGATTGTCTTCAACTTATTTCTGCATCTGGTTACATCGATCATCTTTTTTATATTAGCTCCTTTAAATTCAATATCGTTTCAAATTTTAATTAACGTGAGGATATATAACACTAAATTAAGATTTGCTTATTGATTTGGTTTAATTAAATATCTTTTGCTCTTACCGAATGAACCCAAAATTTACTTTCCTTATACAAGATGGTGGGGGAAGTTTAGTTTTCATTAGCTATTATTGTTTCATTGTACTCAAGTGCCATCTTAAGTTAGACCTGAATTTTGAAAGTGGTTAAAAACAAAATAATGTCTCTTACTTGATATTCAAAATTTATAACTTCTTGTTAAGATTCTAAAGTATTTGAATGTTCTTGATATTTTAGCTAACAAACAAAGATATGGAACATAATATTTTCATTAATTTACTCTCTTTATGTATACTACACATTATTCATTTCCCTGTCTTGATTGCAGGTAAAAAGTGCTATCATCCCAATAAAAAACAAACAACCCGGACATCATGACAGGATTCAGGAAGCCTTTGGCCCCGGCCATTGTTGTCCTTCTGTCAGCTTCATTCTGCTTCGCGGATGTTTGTCACATCACAGATCCTATTCAGCGACAGTAAGTGGTGCTCTTGTTAAATGGGGCTTTCCATTGTTTGAAACATCTCACCTACAAGCTCATTAAACTGTAAGGTTCAAGGTCCATAGAGTATGAACAGTACATGAATAGTATTTTGTTACTGACATACACACACACATACATACATACATATATATATATATATATATATATATATATATATATATATATATATATATATATATATATATATATTCAAATAAGACATATATTTTATACATTAATGTCTGGATTCTCTTAACGACCTCGGGATCAGAGCCCCAGGCGAAATCACACAAAAACAAGAGCTTGTGACCGGCCGGGAGTCGAACCCTGGTCCGGCAAACTTGTATAGACAGTGACTTACCACTTGGCCACGTGGCGAGAGAGAGAGAGAGAGAGAGAGAACATGAATGTGTGTGGATGGCGGAGGACATGACCAAGGGTGTTCGGAATGAGTTCCCTGATGATGCAGGTGTGATAGACTTAGGAGTTTGGGACATAAAGGAAGTCGGAGAGGGACGGAAAAAAGAGGATTGGATGGAAAGAGTGCTAGCAGAGATTAAAGGGCATAGAGAACGATATCTTATATTGTGCTTACGAGAAGAGGGGAAAGGAATTTTGTGCACGGGTAGTTCTTCCTCCCTCTTTAATTAATCGAGTCATCCACATTGTACATACTAGTCCGTATGTAAGGCATTTGGGGATTGATAGAACATTAGGGAGAGCATATGAATCCTTCTTTTGGTTAGGAATGAAAAAATCTATAGAAAAATATATAGAATGTTGTCATGCCTGTAACAGTTTCAAAGAACATAAAAACACTACCGGAAGC
>NC_090728.1:80330148-80425148 GCF_036898095.1 Palaemon carinicauda
CAGCGTACAGGAGAGTCCTTGCCTTAATTAGGGGTTATAACAACCTTATAGAACCCGCCACTCAAGAGGAAGAACCCTGGACTTCAGGCCTGAACAAGTTCATAGCGGTCCCCGCCCAGAAAAAGTCCTCTCTCTCTCTCCCTGAGGCCAGTAACGTGGGGCTTGGAAAGACTCACATTGATAAGGTCATATCCCGCAATAGCGACTCCTGCAGGGCTCACAGCTCAGCAAAGCTCCTACAGGGTTTGAAGTCGCAGTCGAAATACTACTCTTTAGAAAATAGGCCGACCGGTGCGTGCAAGACTGAGGAAACCATAGACATCCTGTGCCAGGGCATCTCCGACGGGAGGGCATCGGCAGCATCTACCTTCTTCTCCCCTTCCGAGTCGGCAATGATGGAGGAGATGTCCAAGGACTTAGTTAATGTGGCCTCCTGGCTGGATTGGTGGGCCACCACCCTAGTAGGCACCCAGATTCCTACAGACTCCATGGAACCTGCAAAACGGGAGGCTCTGAATGAGTTGCTGGGGTCAGGTAGCCGCGCCCTTAAATTCCTGACCTTTCAGTCTTTGGCTCTCTCCGCAAATTGGATTCTCCGGAGAAGAGACGCCCTAGTCAAGAACCTTCCCATTAAGATTCCTGACAGGGAAGCTAAAGCCTTGAAGACCTGCTCCGTCTGGGGGGAGCAGCTTATTCCGACGAAGAAGGCGGAAGAGGTCGTGGAGAAGTTGGCCAAAAAGAGGGAGCTACCTACCCTGAAGCCACAGGCGGCACGCCGCCCCATCTTCAGGAGGCCAGTGACAGAAGCACCCATGGCCGCGCGTACCACACCAACTCAAGGAAGGAGGGAACCCTCGTCAGGACAGTGGTCTTCCTCTGTGGTTCCCCCCCGAAGAGGTTCATCTTCTAACCCCCCAACGTATAGGTCTTCTTTCTACTCCTCCAGGAGGGGGAGAACAGGCCGTTCTTCCCGTAGGAGATAAGATGGGAGGCCCCCCTCCCCTGCCCAAGCCTCAGGTAGGGGGATGCCTCAGACTCACTTGGCAAGCATGGAAGCTCCACGGAGCAGATCCGTGGACAGTTACAGTACTAAAGGAGGGCTACAGGATCCCCTTCAGGGAAGAGACACCCCCCCCCCCCCCTAGTTCCAGCAACGCAGGCAGACTGGTTGGTGCCCAAGGACCTGGCGAAGAGGGCAGCGTTGGACGAAGAAGTCAAGACGTTGTTGCAGAAGGGAGCTTTAGAAACAGTGACATTCCCGGGTCCGGGGTTCTACAGCCGCCTGTTCCTAGTGGAAAAAGCGACAGGAGGGTGGAGACCTGTAATAGACCTGTCAGCCCTCAACAGGTTTCTCAGGAAGGTGACCTTCAAAATGGACACTCCAAGAACGGTCATGGCGTCCTTGAGAGAGGGCGACTTTATGATTTCTATAGACCTCAAGGACGCCTACTTCCAAGTGCCCATTCATCCGTCGAGCAGGAAGTTTCTCCGGGTCAAGTGGGGTACCCAGGTGTTACAATTCAAGGCCCTATGCTTCGGTCTTTCAACAGCCCCCCAGGTATTCACGAGGGTCTTTACGACGGTCTCCATATGGGCCCACGAACGGGGCATTCGACTCATCAGGTACCTGGACGACTGGTTACTCCTTTCATCCTCAAAGGAAGACTTGAAACAACAGGGCGAAGATCTTCTTCAATTGTGCAAGACCCTGGGCATCGTGGTCAACTTGGAGAAATCACAGCTAACCCCATCCAACAGGAGGACGTACCTTGGAATGGTCCTGGATTCGTTACAGGTCAAGGCATTCCCAACCACGGAAAGGCTGGACAACCTGGATCGAGTGCTCCGGCCCTTCCTTCTGGGTCGCCCCAGAAGAGCGCTGGATTGGCAAAGGTTGGTAGGGCACCTGGTGTCCCTAGAGAAGCTGGTACCTCACGGGAGACAGAACTTAAGGGTGGTTCAATGGAACCTGAAAGAACATTGGAACCAGAAAAGTTCCCCGGACATTGTGGTCCCTCTCCTTCAGGAGTCCAGGAAGGCCTTGGAATGGTGGCAGGATCGGTCGAACACCCTAAGGGGGATGCCACTGTCCTCCCAACCTCCGGAGGTTCTTCTCTTCACGGACGCATCGAAGGACGGGTGGGGAGCCCATCTCCGGGAAAAGACAGCAAAGGGGGCGTGGTCAGAGGGGGAGAAATCCCTACACATAAATATCCTGGAAATGAGAGCGGTCCAAGAAGCCTGCAACCACTTCGAGGAGGACATGAGAGGGCATTCGGTGGCCCTAATGTCAGACAATGCAACGGTGGTGGCTTACGTGAAAAAGGAGGGGGGCCTGAGATCAAAAGAGTTGTGCGAACTAGCCCTTCAAATCCTAAAATGGGCGGAACAGAAGGACGTCATCCTGACGGCAAGGTTCATTCCAGGGAAGAACAACGTCCTAGCAGACGGCCTCAGCAGAGTGGGGCAAGTGGTAGCAACAGAATGGTCCCTACACCCACAAGTGGCAAGCTACATTATACAGATGTGGGGATCTCCGGTAATGGATCTGTTTGCAACAAGGTTGAACGCGCAACTCCCCGTATTTTGTTCTCCCGTCCCAGATCCGAAGGCGGCAATGGAAGACGCCTTTCAGCACAAGTGGGACGGACTGGACGTGTACGCCTTTCCCCCCTTCTCCCTGATAAGGCAGGTCCTCAACAGAGTAAGAGCAGCAACCAACCTAAGGATGACTTTGGTAGCGCCTTGGTGGCCGGAGAGAGAATGGTTCGCGGACCTAAGGAACCTCACCGTCCTACCTCCTTGGCCTCTACCCGGCAGGTCAGACCTATTAAAACAACCTCACTTTCAGCGGTTTCACGGAAACCCGCAAGCCCTTCGTCTTCACGCCTGGAGATTATCCAGCGGCTCCTGAAGAAGCAAGGGTACTCCGGCAAGACAGCCAGGAGGATGTCGCTATACCTGAGGAAATCATCCACAGCCGTCTACCAGTCTAAGTGGGCGGTATTCGTGAAGTGGTGCAGGGACAAGAAGTTAGAGCCCTTGGAAGCGTCAGTGCCCGTGATAGCCGACTTCATGGTTTATCTCAGGGACAAGTTAGACATGTCAGTTCCAGCGATCAAGGGAGTTCGGGCGGCCCTGGGTCAAGTCTTTCTTCTCAAGGGCATAGATCTCGGCTCCTCCAGGCATATCTCCATGCTTATCAGAGCGTTCGAACAATCATGCCCCCCTTCCGCCCCTAGAATCCCGAGTTGGGACTTGGCGCGAGTCCTAGATATGTTACGGAAACCACCATTCGAGCCCTTAAAGGACATTGATGACAAGAATCTCACGCTCAAGGCGGTCTTCTTGCTAGCATTAGCCTCGGCTAAGAGGGTGGGCGAGCTACACGGACTGTCATTCGAGGTGGAACACACTAGGGGATGGAAGGAAGTAACCTTTAAGTTTGTCACATCCTTCGTCGCCAAGACTCAGAACCCCTCGGTGTGGGATCCGAGGTTTGAGAGTTTTTCGATTCCGGCAATCCCGAATAAAGGAAACCCGGAGGACCTAAAATTATGCCCGGTCAGGACTATTAGGAAATACCTTAAGAGAACGGCAAACCTCCGCCCGTCTATCAAGAATCTCTTCGTCTCATGGGGAAAAATAAAGAAAAACATATCCAAAAATACGGTTTCGTTCTGGCTCAGGAAAGTGATCACGCAAGCCTACTTAAAACAAGGTCTTCCTACACCGGGAAAACCCAGAGCTCACGATGTGCGGGGCATTAGCACCTCTCTAACGTTCGAAAAGAACATGTCAGTAGCGCAGGTTCTTCGAGCGGGAACTTGGTCCAACCAGTCGACCTTCACCGCACATTATCTCAAGGACTGTACGAGAAAGTCTCTAGACGGGTTTTCTATCGGGCCGGTCATCTCAGCCCTGCATTCGGTTTGACGGCTCAAGCCCCAGGCTCAATCGCGAAACATAAAGTATCTAGACACAAGGAGCCGAGTTCTATTTTTCCCCCCTTTTCTATCTTTCTCGTACCGTCAGTCGTCATCAAGAAATATCGCTCATTACACAAGACGAAAATTCGCCATATCAAGCACAACGAAGATATTGCAGAAGGGTAAGTGTTATATCACACTTAATGAGTCTTTTACGTAGTTTTCCCTACTGTCCATCGGGGTCAGGGCTAAAGGGCACTCCCCCCTCCTAAGGTGTAAGTCTCCTATAAAGTGTTTCAAGGTAAGTCTCTGTGTCGGAACAAATCACAAATTTTAAGTAATTTGTATTTTTCCTAACAATACTTACCGAAGAAACACTTTAGGTTTAGGGCCCCCCCAACCGTCCCCGCAGTGCCCCGCTGACCTCTTGGTTTTGTTCATTACATAAAACTTACTGGGGAGAGCTTCTCAAAGACGGACGACCTGCCTGGGCAATGCCCCCAGGTCATGTTATTTCCCGTTATTCAGGACAGTATAGAACATGGAAGTAGGGGGAAACTACGTAAAAATCTGGTCGTCGGAGAGGAGTTACCAGTAATCTCCTATAAAGTGTTTCTTCGGTAAGTATTGTTAGGAAAAATACAAATTACTTAAAATTTGTGATATATATATATATATATATATATATATATATATATATATATATATATATATATATATATATATATATAAAGTATATATATGCAGTATATACATTACATATATATATATATATATATATATATATATATATATATATATATATATATATATATATATATATATATATATAAAGTGTAAATAGCTTGAATGTATAAATGCATGTTAATGCATATGTATTTCCTTGTACAAATACGTATATATATATATATATATATATATATATATATATATATATATATATATATATATATATACGGTATGCACAGTATATATACATATTTACATATAACTGTATATATGACACGTGGTTATGCTGTGTATATTATTATGGTTGGTGAATTACGTAAATTCCCTAGCACCAAAACTAACCTGATTACATTATATCAGTCTGTTGCACTTGAAAATTAATATCCGAGCTCTGAGAATATTACACAACTCCCAGACGGGAGTATATATGAACACTGAATATCTAAAATGTCTCTCAACTTTACACAAAACAAAATTGAATGATCAATTTACGTGAACTATTCTAAAACCAACCTCGTACTTCGGTTCCTAGTCAGGGAATCGAGAGAAGTAATGAGAAAAAATATTGGTGATCGAAATATTACACACTTTACAAAAATAAATATATTTCATAAATGTTAACAATAATTCAAAATTAACACCAAAATTAAATCACTCGATATATGAATCTGAACTAAAGACACTTTGAAAAAAATCATACAATCACTTGTTTCACTGGAATTAATCTATGAAAATATTTAATTTTGACAATTAATGAAAAGAGGTAACACTTTAACACTCTAATGAATAAACCATAAAGAAATTTACATATAAGTTATAGTTACACTTACGTCTTTTGATTCACGCAAGGTTACAAAACTGTCAAGCAAAACTTTTAATGCACTTAGCTGTTTAACCTAATCTCATAGGGCCAGTTACAAATATTTATGTTAAAATATACTTATTTAACACACTACACTTGAATTAACATCCAATAATTTCACCAACATTTGAATAACACTATACATAATACTGTATATGTTGGGTAGAAATAACTTTTTACATTTGAGAGGACACACACTTGAGAGGAGAGTGGGCAGGTGGACGTTGACTCTTTCAGAGGGATAGGCTGGGTCTCTTTTAATGCTTATGAATTCATAGGGTCTATATGTATTGACTTAATTCGTCTAGAAATTTTTTTTTAGATCATTCTCGAAGGGGGTTTGTCATGGCTCTAGCGGCAACAGGGTGCCAACGTAGTAATTTGAAGAAGGGGTATTAACCTTGCTTGCAATGCAACCCTCCTTAAGCTAATTCCACACTCCTTCCTCTCGTAATAATAGAAAAAAGGATTAAAGCTAATTCAAGGATTTTCATGCACTTTCTAAACATGTGGAAACATAAAAATAATGCAGTCCCTCGCACTAATACCTCGTGTGTCATACAGCATACCTAAAGATTACATAAGACTTCGTAACAAAACTACATCAAATAAAAAGTTAAGTCTTAAAAATAATGTAAATTTACATATACGGAATTGAATGAAAATACAACTATATGTATGACGAAAATCTTATGTAATTTACATACTTTTACTTAATCCTATCTCATCCACATATGGCACTCAAGTAATATCTCTCTTATGGATGTATATATATATATATATATATATATATATATATATATATATATATATATATATATATATATATAACAAGGTAGAGCATGCTAAGTACTCCAGTATTGATATTAGGGTCAATAGAAAAGCTAGGAATGACTGGAGAGAATATTTAGACAGTAAAGCAGATGGGGCTAACAAAGCTATGAATGGTGTAAGAATTGCTCATAGAATTATTAATGAAATCTCTATCGGGCAAAGAAGAAGAAGCAATTACCCATCAAAAAGAGAGATGGCTCTGTTATATCTACAGAAGATGAAGAAAGACAACGTTAGATGGAACACTTTAGTGAGATTATGAATAGGGGATATGAAATGAATGATTTGATGGATATACCAGAAGCTGATGAAGACCTTGATGTGGCATTGAATGAATTCAGTGTGTATGAAGTTGAATCTATCCTCAAAACACTAAAGAGATGGAAAGCACCTGGATAAGATGGAATAACTGTGGAGATGATACTGGCCAAAAATGAAGTGACTCCTAGAGTACTTGCAAGATTATTTTGTAGAATGTGGCTTTAAGAGGCAAAACCTGATGAATGGGAGTTGGGAGTGTTAGTGAAAATGGCAAAAAAGGGAGACCTGACTGATTGCAATAATCATAGAGGCATTACACTTACATCAGTTGTTATGAAAATATATAGTATGCTTATTCTAAAGAGACTGGAGAGAAAGATTGATGAAAAGCTGAGAGACGAACAAGCAGGATTTAGAAAAGGTAGAAGTTGCACTGACCAAATTTTCATTTTGAGACATGTTGCACAGCAATGCAAAGAATATAGGAATCTACTTTTGATGGCATTTGCGGACTATGAAAGCACCTTTGATAGTGTGCACCAGCCAATTTTATGGAAAGTCATGCGTTATTATGGAATTCCTCTTGAATATGTAAATTTGATTAAGTCTATTTATGAGCATAGCAAGTACAAAGATAATGTTAATGGATTCTCATCAAATTAATTTCCAGTAAACAGCGGAGTACTCCAAGGGAATGTGTTGTCACCTATGTTGTTTATCCTCCTCATGGATTTTGTAATGTGTAGAACAGTCGGAGGTGGTGGAGAAGAATTGGACTGGATTGGTGAAAGGAATCTAACAGACCTAGATTATGCTTATGATGCTGTCTTGTAGCAGAACACCACAGGATTTGCAATGCTTGCTTACCAGAATGCATGAAATATCACACGATGTTGGCCTGAAGATAAATAAAAGAAAGACAGATGATGAGAATGGAGTATGCAATGGAAGATGAAATATCATTGGAAGGAGAAAGGATTAATTAGGTAGAATCATTCAAGTATTTAGGAACTATGATCTCCAATACAGTGGTTTTATAAAGAGTTTAGTGAAAGATTGAAAAAAGCACATCAGACAATGGCTAGTTTAAGTGAAATTTGGAAATCAAATCGCCTGAAATTACATATAAAAATCAAACTATATAACAGTTTAGTGAGACTGGTGTTACTATATGGACATGAGTCATGGTATGACAATGAAATAATCTCCAATAAATTTAGTAGATTTGAGAACAAAGCCCTCAGAAGGATATTGGGAGTTTGATGGCAGGACACGATTAGAAACGAAACTATAAGAAAGATTGCTCGAGTGCCATATATGGATGAGAGGATGAGGGATTAGTTCACCAAACATTCAGGTGTGCTCCACAAGGCACTAAGAGAGTTGGAGGACCCAGACCTACATGGCTGAGGACTGTGAAGTACGAAGTAGGAGATGATGAATGGAGAAGTATTGAATGGAAAGCTCAAGATAGAGACGACTGGCGAAATCTAACCGAGGTCCTTTGTGTCAATAGGTGTAGGACGAGATGATGATGATGATATACATATATATCTATCTATCTATCTATCTATCTATCTATCTATATATATATATATATATATATATATATATATATATATATATGTATATATATATATATATATATATATATATATATATATATATATATATATATATATATATATACATACATACATACATATATGTGTGTATATATGTATATTTATGTGTATATATCTGTATGTTTATATATAGATATACATATATATGTATATATATTTATATATATATGATGTGTGTATATATATACACATTCATAATATACATATTTGTGTATGCGTGTGCGTGTCTGTGCGCGTGCACGTCACCTTCCTCCCTATTAATTCTTTTAACTCTTGTAGTATACTTTGGTTTATCAGAAACATATAATGGACTATTTGAATTTAAAGTTTCTTTTTTATCAATGCCCTTTCATCTCTCCTGCTTACAAAATAATGTCTGTTGTCAACCGAAAGCACCTGGATTTTTTATTTATTTCGCAATTTACGTGATGAAAAGTAAGGTCAACAAGAGATAGTTGTTAATAATAATGTTGTTATTATTGGGAATACGGATCCACAATATGTCCATACAATGCATTTTCAATTTGTTTCCTTTTTATTTTGCAGAAATATTTTTGGTGAATATATTTATATAATTTACTGTTGATATTATGAGCTATCTATGACGATGATGATGATGAAAGTTGTTGTTATTATTATTATTATTATTATTATTATTATTATTATTATTATTATTATTATTATTGTTGTTGTTGTTGTTGTTGTTGTTTTTGTAGTTGCTATTGACAATTTAGTTTTTTACTCCTATTTTCTAAATCAATATTTCTAAGACTCAAAAAAGTTACAAAGTTGCTTTGACTTCCATCTGTAGTATTTTATGGTTTTCATATTTGGCAAAGTGTTTGAAAAATTTGAGTAATTTTCAGTAACATGTCAAGTTCAATAGAATAAGAATTTAATTATCCATTTTGAGGTTATCTTTCTAACCTGAAATTATGATTTTAATAGCTTAAAAAAATTATTTCTGCAGCACAATCTCACATCTATGTTAAGATATATTCTATATCTGTAACAAAGCCACAAGACTGCTTGGGTTAAATATTTAGTCAACATTCTCATGGCATTTTCTTCTGTGCCAAAAATTCTTGGCTCCGGAATCTGAGTTAAGGAATTTTGGATATTAAGAGAATGAACACCGTTTCTGGTCACTATATCTGATTCATTGACTCACTTGAGATTATCAAAATAAAATGTTTGCAAATTTGATTTGTAGTTCAACCGCATTCTGCCTTAGAAATGAGTCTTGACTTCTGCTTAAATTTTGTTTTAATGTACAATTAAGGTTGATTCAAGAAATAAAAAAAAAAAACTATTTCATCCGAAAATAAAAAATTTTCAGTTAAATGCCCTAAACTCTATTCACTTTTAAAATGTTTGTTTCTTAATGATACAGTCACAATTCTTGACTTAGAACAGTAAGTAGCATTTAAACTTTCATAATACAAATGGAGTTCACTCAATCTTATACCACCAATTAAACATCAATCCTCTGTTTTAACCTTTGTCACCAATGTAACTTTGATGACTTCCTCATTCCATCCAATCATCGGTCTTCTTTTCTAATCTGCGCAGGGAGTGTTCTTCGGTGTTTATGATGCACGGCGCACCATCTCAGATCCGCACTAGCGTCTTGCAGCAGCTGTGCGAAGCGGGCCACCGTCACGTATTACTGAAGGGTGCAGCCCCCTCTCAACATCAGTCTTTTCCTCTCACATCTCCAAGGGTAAGATTTCCAAATACTTGCAAGACATTCTTCAATTGGTAACCTTGAAATTTCTCATTATGTTAACACTGGTGCACTAATTTTGGAGAATAATTAAAGGGCGTCCAAATACAGTTTTTTTTTTATTGTGAAATCCCTAATCATGTATTATTCTCAAAGCCAGTTATCATACAAGCTATAATCAATTAATCCGTAAATTACTGATATAATTAGACTATTTGAAGTGTATCCCAGACTCAGTAGCATAAAGTGTAAATGACTGATACAGCACAAATTGTTTTAAAATACTGTAATGAACACTTATCTCTTTCCAGAGAGCAGAACAATTTGGTGTGATTTACATTCATCGTGACGATTTCAGTGATAAAGTTAATTGGAAATCAGGAGACGCACCAGACATAATGTGTAATGATAACTGGTTCGTTGATGAAGAAGTAAAGCTGACCAATGGCTACCATTGGTACACCCATGGTTTGCCGCTCTGGCCCATGGTCAACCAGACGGTAGTCCCCAAGAAACAAGGACTCTTGTCCCGCAAGAAAAAGATTGATTGGCCTAATTATGCTATCGGTACCCCCTTATATTTGGTGCCATTTGAAATCTATAACAGTCGAGATCCCAATCTAGCCATCCAGAAGCGGTTCTCGAATGATTTTGCTGCAACTGCTTTAGCTCATGAACAGAATGTACTTGTTAATCAAGCAGGCTTCCAGGACAAAGTCACAAATCTATACCGTACGCTCTTTTTGGATCAAACTGGCTACGCCCGTAAGGATATCAATACAGACTTCGAATCGTATCCCAATTGGTTTCAGCCATTAGTTCAAGCAGCCTTGCAGCCAATGCTAGAGTCTTTCGTACAGTCACAGACGCCCAAAAAGGGACAGGCGGCTATTTGTCCAGACGAGCTCTACGTTTTCTTCCACAAACTCCCCTGCACCGCTTCTTCGACGTGTCTTGTGTTGAATGAATTCCAACTGATCCTCAAATTAGCTAACTGCCCTGACACAAGCGTGGTAGTTGGCTATGGAACTCAAAGCGAAGTCGTCGAGGAAATCATACCTACAAAGACCCTTAAAAAGTCTGAAAGCGCTCCCAGCCCTCGGGTCGATATAGAGAAAGGAAACGAATTTCAGTTTAGTGGTTCGGCTTCCTCTAAGAGGAGTAATTTACAGATTCTAGGATTCATGATAGTGTTACTCAGCTGTTTCCAGGTATTGGTATGAAAATGCAAAGTTTATTAATCAAATTTTACCTAGCAACTTCGGGAGGCTGTGTAATTAATTGGCCACATAACGCATTAGCCGGTATTAACCAAATTCCCACATTCTCCTTCAACTTGGTACCTCTTTAATAAAACCATTAGTAGCAATAATTTTTTTTCAACAAAACATCTAAAGGCAATTGAAACATCAGTGGGAATTAAAGTGTCCACAATTTCTGTTTTCTGATAATTTGTGCAAATAGTTTAGAAATAACTATTCAATAAACATCCTAGAAGAGCCATTTAGTATCCAAATGATTTTGTATAAGGTATGTATTTGTCACAGATATAATCTATTTGTTTTTTGTATATGTACTTCAGCTGAGACTGTTAAAAAGATAATGTACCTTTGGATTTTAGTTAAGAATTTGATGCTTTATATATTAACTTTTATTGATCCCCTTTGTTTTGGTCCTTCTATTTATGCTAGTTACCGAAATACCCATCGACATTTTAAATATATTGCGAAAGGTTGTATTAATGCAATAAACGCCAGAATGCACTAAATCCAATATAGGTATTATTTAAACAAAGACCAATTATAATAGTCGAAATTCTTTTCTTTAAACATAGACAGATCAGTTTTTATGCCCTTCCTAGTGCGAGCGAACTCAGCAAGACCGGACAGTGTATCCAAAAATAGCTCTCTATAATTCTGCTTCTATATGTAAATGAAGTTATTGAAGGCAATGAAACTAAAATGGTTAGGATTTTTTCGTATTCAATCTCAACAAAAATAGGATAGTGTCTTTCCACTATTACAAATCCCAAAGTTTAAATTTTCCCTTACTTTATGGGAATAAAGGATTCGTGTATTTTAGTGTATGCTTCAGTTTGGATTTCTCATGTTGGCCACTGTTATGTTACATTTATTTTGTAAAACTATTAAGTTTTATTTCTGGCAGGTGAAGTATGACGCGGTTGTGCTGAGAAATAGTCATTGTTTTAAATTTATAATGAATATATACCGTATATCCTTAGTTTACTGACATTTTTATATTCGCTCATTTCATTTTCTTTCAAGTGATATTTTGATAATTCGTGTTTACCAAAATACTTAAATCATATATGTGATTCTGGAATTTTTTAATTTGCAGAATTAGAATGTCCTAAAGCAAAAGAATGAATTACGTGTAGTCTTAAATGACGTGCCATGTTTACAGATTAATTTATAATCTTTACTTTAAGCATTTTCGAGAAATAACCCATAATTCGTGTAGGCTGACCTTAATATTGTCGTTTATGAATTAAATGACATTCTAGGATGGCTTTCGTTTGATTTCTTAGCGAAAGATTGACTATTTTCATATATTCGTAACATTAGATAAAGCTTTAAGAATTTATTTTCTCTCTCTCTCTCTCTCTCTCTCTCTCTCTCTCTCTCTCTCTCTCTCTCTCTCTCTCTCTCTCTCTCTCTCTCTCTCTCTCTCTCTCTATTTCTAATTTTATCACTAACCTGAGGATTGTGAACTTAAACGGAATACCAGTCTTAAGTTCAAACTCCAAGTTCTTTCATATTACTTTAACTGTGATGTAAATTTTGATGATTAATGAAACTTATATGAGCTACTTAAGCAGTCTAACGAACGGGTAATGGATATGTTATATAAGAATTTTTCAACATTGAAATGGATATACCAAATTGCATTATTGTACGTAATATTCAATAAATCTTCTGTTACTTTTGTGTTTGCTACTTGATTCAACCTATTTTTCTTTACTTCTGAAGTGATTTAATATATTAGCGTTGCGGATGTAGCCTCTTAATCGCTATTTATGTCTGCTGGAAAACTGGAAACGGTTGTCATGTAAAGATATTTAAAGTTAATAACATTAACGTATCCAGGGGGTTACATGACCTAACCCAACCCCATTTTTTTAAGGAAAAACATTTTGACTGATAAACTTGGAGTTTTCAAGAAAAAAAATTGGCTTAAACTTGGGTTTAAAAAAAAAAAAAAAAAAAGTTTCACTGTTAAGCTTTTGGGTTTTCAAAAAATAAATGTTTGACTGTTGAACTTGGGATTTTCAAGAAAAAAACGTTTGACTTAAACTTGGCATATTGGTGGAAAATATTCATTTTCACGCTTCATCCTTTATTAAGTTCTTATGCTTTTTTACAATTTTTCTTCATGTCATTTTGCTCAAAAGTCAAAAATTATTTATGAATCAACATTTGAAAGCAAATCTATGATAGCCACGAACATTAGTATCAAACCCATTTTGATTACAAATACGTAGAATAGGGTCAATGTGAAGTCTTATCCCTTCAATGGACAAATGGTTAAGTTTGTTTTCTTATTGTATTGACTAATACATAGCCGTTTACAAAAGAAAAATCCCCTTTTGTCTTTAATCTCGACCCATAGTTAATATGAAATCATAAAATATTCTTGGTTGAATGCATGAAAGTCAAGCGTTTAGGGATATTTTCATAAATAGCCCTTGCTGGAAAATTTCTTATTCGTTTATCATGCGCAATAGACAAGAAGAACAGCCTGGGTATCATCTCAAATAACCTGAATTATTTCTTAGGCAGACTAAGAGATTTACGGTAAGGGATGAGGTGAATTATAACTTCATTCATCTTTTGCATATTATTTCTATCAACTCTGCAGATGTTCCTTGGAAATATATTAAGGTTATGTTTCCTGGAAAGGACAGAACTTTCTTATGAGCATTTTACTCGTGTTGAGACTCCCTACTAAACAAGAACAGATCACTGAACAGGCGTAACCATTCTACATTACCATCATTATAATGTATACAAAAATAACTAATCATTACATATTCAAACATATTTTTTCAAAGTCAAATTAATGGGGAAGATCGTAGAATATCCTTTTCTAGATATAGACTATAATCATGTCCTGACACATATTGTTAATTGCATTTTTTCTTCTATAAAGACATGCAAGTTACTTTATGAAACTGTGACACTTGAATTTAGTTATAGTAAATGTCAGTGCAGATTACATACAGAGAGAGAGAGAGAGAGAGAGAGAGAGAGAGAGAGAGAGAGAGAGAGAGAGAGAGAGAGAGAGAGAGAGAGAGAGAGAGAAGTTTCTAGAAATACAATGGCAAACTATCAATATTCCAAAAAGATATTTCTACTGCAAAAAATCAGGATTATATCCTCATATGTTTTATTACCATGGACCTCGATTATTGTTTTGAATTAGGAAGTTTTCTTTCAATAGTATATATATATATATATATATATATATATATATATATATATATATATATATATATATATATATAGATAGATAGATAGATAGATAGATATAATCATCAGTCGTGGCTAGTCCACTGTAGGACAAAACCCTCAGCCATGTCCATCCACTCCTGTCTATATATGGTCTTTCTATGCCAGGCTATCACAGCAAATTTTCTTAACTCGTCAATCCATCCTTTTTTCTTCCTTCCTCTGCTTCTTTTGCAATATATAGGGAACAATTTTGTTATTCTTAATGTCCATCTATTATCTATTATTCTTACATGTCCTGCCTATGTCTATTTTTTTGCTTACATGTTTTTGGAATATCCTCTACTTTAGTTTGTGGAGATTTTTATCTAAATTGTTGAGTGGGAACTTTTTAGACCAGGGAAGTCCCCCTACGTCAGTTCCTAAAGAATCAACAGGGGAGGATAAGGAGCACTATCGCTCAGGCCACAAACACCCTCTAAATAACTTTACTGATGTAGTTCACTAACCATCACTCTTAAATGCAAAAAAAGGAAATGTTACTCTGTAAGGCCTAGAAACTCCACACGTAAAATTAAGGTAATTTGATGGCCTACTCTAGCTTTGTCATGCCTAAGGTCATCTGCACTCTTAGGCTCTGTTTCGGCTCCATCCCAGTGACCCCAGTGAGATGCTGGACAGGAATCTTACGTTAAGTAATTAGAGAAAATAACAAAAATGGGAGCAGTGGAGAATAAAGTAAAGTTAAATGGGGATCTTCGCGTTCAAAACACCAAGTTAAAGAGTGTACACTCGCTGATACCAACTTACCTATATCTACAGTGGGTTACTCTCAACATCTCGGGTGCTTCTGACCAGTCCTATAGTATAAATTGGTAAAATTCATATAATTGGGTTAAAGATACCTAAGTTTGTAATCTATTCCAAGAAAATCATTACAGCAAAAAATAGAATCAGAGTAACTCAATAATGATTTATTCACATGGCAAAATTAATGAGTGAAAATAGAATCAGAGTAACTCAATAATGATTTATTCACATGGCAAAATTAATGAGTGAAAATAGAATCAGAGTAACTCAATAATGATTCATTCACATGACAAAATTAATGAGTAACTCAATAATGATTTATTCACATGGCAAAATTAATAAGTGAAGTACTAACCACAATTTACAACACAAAATATTGAAATTAATAAACTGAATTTACACGTGGGATTAGCCCTCAAACGGAATAAATAAAATCAAAATCTTATGATAAACTTATGCGGTAGGCTGCTGTGAGGTCCCAACATGTGGTCAGTGACCTCAAGCAATTACCAACAGACCAAAAATTAAAAGTACATTAATTTCCATGCACGCAGCCCGAAAGATGTAATGCCAGTTACCTAAACTTAACTTATGAGACAAATAGAAGCTTATCTAAAGGGGGAATGGCCATTAATTGAACTCACAAGATTTTGTATATCCTGGCTGCCTCGGTCCTGAGAAGGGTGGTCTTCAGTTTTGCCTCACTAGGCCTACAGCACTTGTTTAGCGGAGTCAATGGTCCCTTCCAACTCGCCCCCAGTCTGGATCAGAGGTTTCTGTGGAACTGGATGCCTTTTCTCACTAACACTCAAGGTATCTGCTTGTCCTCGTCCTTTGTGGAATCTGGGTCTGTTATTGTGCAAGAGAACAGGCTAGTGGGGGAGAGTGGGAGCACGAGGTTGACTCGGGCTCTATTGACCCTGGCTTGGCAGTTCTGCTTAACACCGTGGCCTGTAACTTTGTGAGGTCGAGTTTATGTCGGCCACGTCCGTATTCCCTCGCAAAAAAAGGCGCATCTCAATGCGTAGGCCAGTGGTCTTGAGTTGCCATCTCTGATTTAGGACAGGCTTGAAACACTTGTGACTTGTGAGTTTTAAGCAATACACTTATTTAGAATACAAGGAGAAATCTTGCAACTCCAGGGGACAAAGATAATCCTAACTCTAAACATCTGACATACAAAACAAAAATTAAACTAAAGGTTAATTGGCAAGTCGAGCTTATGTGTGTGGACAGCCATGCCTTCTAGACTAGCAGACTTGAGTTGTATTAGAGAGAAAGTACCTAAATACTTAAGGTAAAATGATGAATACAAAAGTATTTATCTTGAGACACTCGCTTAGGGAAGAATCAACACTCACATTTTCCCTGCCGTGACGTCACGAACAATAACAATGTCTACCTATAAACTGTGAAGAAGAAGAGTAGTGAAGAACATTCTTCACATAGTTTACTCCCGTATCCTTGTTACTTTTTTTTCTGTCTCGTTGTATTAATACCATTATTATTCTTTCCATAGCTCTTTTAGTTGTAACTTATATTCTAAGACTTTTGTAAGGCTCCAAGATTTTGATACATAAGGTATTACTACTAGGACCATCTGTTTAACTATTTTCCTTTTAAAGGAAAGTGCCATTCTATTTTTCATAATCTCATTTTGTTTACCAAAATGTGGATGTGGTTGTCATGAGATTCAGGTAATAAAAGTTTGTGGCAGGTATAACAACTTCTATTGTGTTCAATCTACCGGAATCCAGGTATGAATGATTCTATCTTTGACTTTTTCTTACCATTATGGCTAAGATACAAGATGATGATAGATAGGCCTCATTTTTTTTTTTTTTTTTTTTTTTTTTTTTTTTTTTTTTTTTGTGACTTCAATGCTAACCATAGGGAGTGGTTGAATTCTGTTCCACCTACTGATTGCCATTGGTTCTCCAGTTGGGACATCTGATTATGCCTTCTGTCTGTCAGATTGCCTTACTACGGGCTGCCTTAGGCAGCCCGTAAATTATGCCTTAATTTCATTAGTAATTTAATTGTGAGGACTGAACAGTCTGTCCCTGATGCATTATACTCATGTAAGATTTATATAAACTCTCAAGCAAACTGGAATGGTATTTTGAGTGATCTTTTGGATTTGAATTGGTCACAATTGTACAATAGTATTGATCCTGTTGTTCCTTTGTATGAGATTCTAGTCAACATAATTGATAGGGGTATCTCTTCTTGTGTGCTAAGGTACCGAGTGAAAGACAAATCATGGTTTAATGATGATTGTAGATGTGAAGAGAATAAGAAGAAGTTTTGGAAAGAAGTGAAGAGAGTAAGGAAGGCTGGCTCAAGAATTGAAGAGACAGTGAAAGATGGAAATGGGAGGTTGTTAAAAGGAGAGGAGGCAAGGAAAAGATGGGCGGAATATTTTGAAAGTTTACTGAATGTTGAGGATAATAGGGAGGCAGATATAATTGCTGTTGCAGGTGTTGAGGTGCCAGTGATGGGAGATGAGAATGAGAGAGAGATTACAATAGATGAAGTGAAGAGAGCACTAGAGGAAACGAGAGTAGGAAAAGCGTCTGGTATGGATGGTGTGAGAGCTGAGATGTTAAAGGAAGGGGGTGTGACTGTACTTGAATGGTTGGTGAGATTATTTAATATGTGTTTTGTGATGTCAATGGTACCAGTAGATTGGGTTTGTGCATGTATTGTACCACTATATAAGGGTAAGGGAGATGTGCATGAGTGTTGTAATTCAAGAGGTATTAGTTTGTTAAGCGTAGTTGGAAAAGTGTATGGTAGAGTAATGATTAATAGGATCAAGGATAAAACAGAGAATGCAATCTTAGAAATACAGGGTGGTTTTAGAAGAGATAGGGGTTGTATGAATCAGATTTTTACAGTTAGGCAGATATGCGAGAAATATTTAGCAAAAGGTAAGGAGGTGTATGTTGCGTTTATGGATCTGGAGAAAGCGTATGATAGAGTTGATAGGGAAGCAATGTGGAATGTGATGAGGTTATATGGAGTTGGTGGAAAGTTGTTACAAGCAGTGAAAAGTTTCTACAAAGGTAGTAAAGCATGTGTTAGGATAGGAAATGAATTGAGTGATTGGTTTCCGGTGAGAGTGGGGCTGAGACAGGGATGTGTGATGTCACTGTGGTTGTTTAACTTGTATGTTGATGGAGTGGTGAGAGAGGTGAATGCTCGAGGGCTTGGACGAGGATTAAAACTGGTAGACGAGAATGACCATGAATGGGAGGTAAATCAGTTGTTGTTTGCGGATGATACTGTACTGGTTGCAGACACAGAAGAGAAGCTTGGCCGATTAGTGACAGAATTTGGAAGAGTGTGTGAGAGAAGGAAGTTGAGAGTTAATGTGGGTAAGAGTAAGGTTATGAGATGTACGAGAAGGGAAGGTGGTGCAAGGTTGAATGTCATGTTAAATGGAGAGTTACTTGAGGAAGTGGATCAGTTTAAGTACTTGGGGTGTGTTGTTGCAGCAAATGGTGGAGTGGAAGCAGATGTACGTTAGAGAGTGAATGAAGGTTGCAAAGTGTTGGGGGCAGTTAAGGGAGTCGTAAAAAATAGAGGGTTGGGCATGAATGTAAAAAGAGTTCTATATGAGAAAGTGATTGTACCAACTGTGATGTATGGATCAGAGTTGTGGGGAATGAAAGTGACGGAGAGACAGAAATTGAATGTGTTTGAGATGAAGTGTCTAAAGAGTATGGCTGGTGTATCTCGAGTAGATAGGGTTAGGAACGAAGTGGTGAGAGTGAGAATGGGTGTAAGAAATGAGTTAGCAGCTAGAGTGGATATGAATGTGTTGAGGTGGCTTGGCCATGTTGAAAGAATGGAAAATGGCCGTCTGCTAAAGAAGGTGATGAATGCAAGAGTTGGTGGGAGAAGTACAAGAGGAAGGCCAAGGTTTGGGTGGATGGATGGAGTGAAGAAAGCTCTGGGTGATAGGAGGATAGATGTGAGAGAGGCAAAAGACGTTGCTAGAAATAGGAATGAATGGCGAGTGATTGTGACGCAGTTCCGGTAGGCCCTGCTGCTGCCTCCGATGCCTTAGATGACCGCGGAGGTAGCAGCAGTAGGGGATTCAGCATTATGAAGCTTTATCTGTGGTGAATATTGTGGGAGGGTGGGCTGTGACACCCTAGCAGTACCAGCTGAACTCGGTTGAGTCCCTTGTTAGGATGGAGGAACGTAGAGAGTAGAGGTCCCCTTTTTTGTTTTGTTTCTTTTGTTGATGTCGGCTGCCCCCCAAAATTGGGGGAAGTGCCTTGGTATATGTATGTAGATGTGTTTATTAGGAGGAGCAGGAGGCCTATCATCTTTGGAAGGGTAACAGATCAGATTTGACTTGGAATAATCATACTCAGCTTAGAGTTTTTGCTCAGAGAGTTTATGCTTCAACTGAATAGGAATACAATTTAATCATAAAAGAAACCCTTTCTGGTACAACCCAAGAACATAAGTGGTGAGCTACCCTTAAATCTGCACTCTTTGGTGTAAACACAACAGTTCCTCCTTTACTTAAACCAGATGGTTCTATCCCTCACTGTCCAAAGGAAAATGCAACTCTTTTTCCTGATGTATTTAACAGTAAGCAGAGTAATGAGAAACTTGATCTTGCTAAATCCTGTTTTCCTGAGGCTAAATTAACTAGTTTGACTTTTCGATCTCGTGAAATTAAAGCTCTCTTGATTGACCTTGATACTTATGGAGGTGTAGACCCAAATGGTATTTTTCCTTTGTTTTTTATAAAGACTGTAGATTTCTTAGCTCCAAAGTTATGTGTTACTTTGAGCAAGTGAACAAGAAGAGGGGCTTTTCAGCACTTGTTGGAGAATTGGTAATATTACTCCATTATGTAAATGTGTTTGTGGTAACCCAAGTCCGATGACTACTGCCCATTTTCCATTTCTCCCATATTATCTAAAGTTTTTGACTGTCTTTTGACAAAACAGTCATTTGTTCCTTAGTTTGCCATTTGACTTTCGTAAAGGCCTTTGAGCATGTGAAGCCCTTCTTACAATCTCCAATACTGTACAGAAACCTCTTGATTGTGGTTAGGAAGTTCGTATGATTGGCCTTGATTTAGTGCTGCCTTTGACAGTGTTAATTATCAGGCCCTTGTTTTCAAACTTAAACAGTGGGGAGTGGGTGGGTCTATCTTAGCATTATCATTGACTTGCTATGTAATAGATCGCAAAGAGTTGTTGTTGATGGGCACCATAGTGAATATAGGAATATGATAACTGGTGTTTCTTAGGGTAGCGTTCTTGGCCCATTACTTTTCATGCTATGTACATGGCATTTGGTTTGGCCTGGAAAACAATCTCGTTGCATATGCAGATGATGAAATTCTCTTTGCATCAATTCCATTGCCTTAATATAGAAGTGGGGTTGCTGAATACCTTAATAGAGGTCTAGCTATAATTAGTGCAAGTTACAAATTATGGGGCATTAAGTTGAATCATTACAAAACTCAAAGTATGATTGTAAGTAGGTCAAGGACCGTGGCTCCTCAACATCCGGATCTCAGCATTGATAATGTTTCTTTAACTTTGTATGACTTAAAATTTTAGGTGTGATTCTCAACAGCAAATTTACTTTTAAGAAACACATTAGGTCTGTGTTTTCTTCAATTGCACAAAATATTGGCTTATTGAGAAAGTCTCTTAAGAGTTTTGGTGATCAATTCATTCTAAAGAAGTGTTCTAATTCGTTCATTCTACCTAGTTTCGAGTATTTTCCTCCTGTCTGGTTTTCAGCTGCTGATTCTCCTCTTAATTTATTGGACAGGAACTTACAGTCTCTTAAATTTTTTATTCCTGATCTAGATATTAATCTGTGGCATCATCGTTCAAATAGTTCGTTATGCATGTTTCATAAGATTTTTCATAATTCTCACCACCCTGTAGGCCTGGGTCTTCCAATTCTTCTAGTGCCGTGTGGAGCCCAGTTAAACGTTTGGTGAAGTAATCTCTCTAGGGGGTTGCAAAGTGCATGCCCAAACCATTTCCATCTACCCCTCATCATGATCTCATCCACATAGGGCACTTGAATAATCTCTCTCATAGTTCATTTCTAATCCTGTCCTACCATTTAACTCCCAATATCTTTCTGAGGGGTTTATTCTCAAATCTACTAAATCTATTGTCATATCATGACTCATATCCATAGAGTAACACCGATCTCAATAAACTGATATATAGTCTGATTTTTATATGAAATTTTAAGCGATTTGATTTCCAAATTTTACTTAACCAGGCCATTGTCTGAATTGTTTTTTTTTCAATCTTTCCCTTAACTCTAATACTAAAGACCCTGTATTGGAGATCATTGTCCCTAAATACTTTCTGATTCTACCTCATTAATCCTTTCTCCTTCCAATGATATTTCATCTTCCATTGCATACTCCATTCTCATTATCTCTGTCTTTCTTCTATTTATCTTCAGCCCAACGTCATGTGATATTTCATGCATTCTGGTAGACAAGCATTGAAAATCCTGTGGTGTTCTGCTAAGAAGGACAGCATCATCAGCATAATCTAGGTCTGCTAAATTCCTATCACTAATCCAGTCCAATCCTTCTCCACCATATCTGACTGTTTTACACATTACAACGTCCATAAGGAGAATGAACAACATAGGTCACAACACATTCCCTTAGAATACTCCGTTGTTCACTGGAATCTCACTTGATAAGACTCCATTAACATTAATTTTGCACCTGCTATGCTCATAAACTGACTTAATCAAATTTACATATTTAAGAGGAATTCCATAATAACGCAGGACTCTCCACAAAATTGGCCGGTGCACACTATCAAAGGCTTTTTCATAGTCCACAAATACCATCAAAAGTAGATTTCTATATTTTACGCATTGCTGTACAACATGTCTCAAAATAAAAATTTGGTCAGTGCAACTTCTACCTTTTCTAAATCCTGCTAGTTCATCTCTCAGCTTTTCATCAATCTTTCTCTCCAGTCTCTTAAGGATAAGCATACTATATATTTTCATAAAAACTTATGTAAGTGTTATGCCTCTTTAATTATTGCAATCAGTCAGGTTTCCCTTTTTAGCTATTTTCCCCAACACTCCTAACTCCCATTCATCAGGTTTTGCCTCTTAATGCCACATTCTACAAAATAATCTTGTAAGTAGTTTTGGAGTCACTTCATTATCGGCCAGTATCATCTCGGCAGTTATTCCATTGTATCCAGGGGCTTTCTATCTCTTTAGTGTTTTGGGGATGGCTTCGACTTCAAACACACTGAATTCATTCATGGGCATATCAAGGTCTTCATCAGCTTCAGGTATATCAATCAAATTATTCCCTTCATATGTCCTATTCATAATCTTACTAAAGTGTTCCATCCAACGTTGTCTTTCTTCATCTTCTGTTACGATAACAGAGCCATCTCTCTTTTTGATGGGTATATGCTTCTTCTTCTTTGCCCCAGTTGAGATTTCATTAATAATTCTATGAGCAATTCTCACACCATAGCCACTTCCTGAATTCATAGCTTTGTTGGCCTCATCTGCTTTACTGTCTATATATACATATATATATATATATATATATATATATATATATATATATATATATATATATATATATATATATGCATATATATATATATATATATATATATATATATATATATAAATATATATATATATATATATATATATATATATATATATATATATATATATGTGTGTGTGTGTGTGTGTGTGTGTGTGAGTGTGTGTGTGTGTGTGTGATTGCAGTTGATTTTAATTTTAAGTTTTGTTTGTATTTTTATATTTGAATGTTATTTAAGTTTTTTTAATGTTGTTGCTGTTAATGATTTATTTAGTTTTAAGTATTATAGCAATAAGTCTAGCTGTTGTTTTTCTTTTGAATATTGATTGTTTAGTTTATAATGAATATAGTTTTAATGATTATGTCTTGTTTAGATGTTTCTTTTGTCCAAGAGTCTGGTTTAAAATAAAGTAAGATGAAATTTTTTTGCTACAGAGATATTCCTCAAAAAGAGTGATTCCAGGGTGCGGAGTTTGTCTTTGTGACAGTGGGATATAACAAGTATAGATTATAAGAATAGAATGAAGAAGATAGATGCTTTGGTGGAAATAGCTGATAAACTTTTTGTAAGCGTAAGTAATACAGAAAAGAAAATGAAAGCCATCAAAGTACAATTCAGGAGGGAACATCTAAAGCTCACTTCACTGAAAAGAAGTGGAAGTTCCCCCCAAAGAAGTGTTCATGGTTTTGTTACGATCCTATCCTGTTTGTGCTGCATGGCCAAGAATCCAGAGGAAGCTGGTCAACAGACTTACCAGAGGCACAGGTAAGCTGAGGTTATTATCATTAGTATTATTATCGTAACATAATAACCTTCGCAAAAGTATGTAGAAAAATTTAAAGTATTTATGTATACTATTTAATCTTATTAATGCACAACACACATCTACAGCTAGACTTACAAACAGACTGTTTAGCCTAACATAGACCTAGTCATAATTATCCTGCTAAGGAACACGTCCTTCTGCTGAGAGAAAGCAATCTCGAAACTCATTCCTTATATCCTGTGCATCCACAGTACTCCTTCATGGTATATTTTACGAATCATTCATTGCTGCTCTTCACAATATTGCAGTTATCCTGGCATTATCCACATTTTCCAAGTCAAACATACGAGGTGGTGAATGAACATTTTTCCGACTCCATATTCCTGCGTAGAAAATTATGCAAGTATATGCATGTCAGACTAACACTCTCTACTTTGTCTGGCTGTAATGCATTAGGTTTTAGAGATAATCTGATCTTAGATGCTGACATTCCAAACACATTCTTAACTATTTTCCGTGCCCTACACAATCTGTAATTGATGATCCTCTCAGGGGAAGACCTCTTTAGATTTCCCAGAAATCGTTCCAGTAAGTAACGAGACAAAACAAAGACGATATCTTCAAAAAACAGAAATGCGTCCCTCTGCAAGTGGCTGGTCTGGAGGTAGCCTGAGCCACATCTGCTCTAGTTTTTCATACAGACTTGTATATTTATACATCCCTCCATCCGAAATTCTGCCTTGACATCCCACATCTGCATATATAAACTGATAATCTGCATTTATGCACGCCATGAGTACAATGTTGTGTGTCCCTTTATAATTGAAGAAACATTTCCATAATTCTTTGGAGTTTACATATGAATATGCTTCCCATCTAGTGTGCCAATACAGTGAGAAAAGTTCTATTTGTTGGTAAATCCAATTGATGCTTCAATCAAGTCTTCTTCCGTAGCAGGCATTTGGTGAGAAATATACATACTCAGCGAAATAACACACATGCACACAAGATATGATTTTCCTGTGAATGGGATAATGCTATAAGGGGGAAATTCGCCATCGGTAGCCTAATAATTTCCTCATCTCTCTCTCTCTCTCTCTCTCTCTCTCTCTCTCTCTCTCTCTCTCTCTCTCTCTCTCTCTCTCTCTCTCGTCTGTATATCTGTCTCTAGAGATTATGCAATACCAATTGGGATGGAATGTGAAGCGAAAGACTCTCTAAGGTTATTTCTAAAAATAATAAAGATAATAATGCCAGCAACAGTCACAACTACAAACAGCAGCAATAATAATGATAGCTAACAATAATAATAATGATAATGAGAATAGGTTTCATTGAAGGTTATAGTTATCTCAGTGGTGTCTATTTTGTAGTTGAGCTTTTAGATTTCTCTAATTTTCCTTTTCTAAACAGCACTGCATGCCGCCATTAGCTGTGCTATGTTAGTCATCAGTAAGTAGGGGAACAAATGCCTATAGAAATTCTGAGATTTTACTAAAAATTTACTAAAAGTAAACTTGTTAAGAACAGAGTACAAAAGAGTCGGCTCCAACGCATTTCAAGAGGGTGCCGGGTGTTTGCTCTCATCTTCAGGCTAGAAGTGGAATGATGTAGGCTGGGCTGACTCTATTTATACAGGTCAGGGCTGTTAGTCAATTCAGGCTCTGGTCGCTGATTGGTCCTTGTGAGCGGGGGCGGTACCTAGCCTGGGATGGAACAGCTCTCCTGTTGGCTGAGGCACTCACTGTTACATTCACAGAGTAATACTAGGCTAGGCTCCCAGTGTTGGGCACTGATTGGCCAAGACCCTCACTGCGCAGGGCTCAACACCTAGCAAGCCATTCTACCACTCAGTTCTCGGGCCCAGTGAGTCCCAAGCTCCATCCTGATTGGGTGAGGCACTTGCCAGGAGAGTCTCAGTCGCAGGCAAGCTGGGATTCCATGATGTTAGCGACCATGATCGATGTTGGGGGTCCTGCCGTCCTAGTTTTTTGGAAACTTGCATGGGGGCCTGCATCTCATGGCTTCCTTCCTGAATGTATGGTGACAGTACCACCAGGCTGGGTTAGGTTTCTTCTGTTGTCATGGATACGACTACATAGAGGTCGGTGGACGACAAAGGACTACCTGGGTCGGGGCATCGACATCAGCATGCACAAAGGTCAAGTCTGACCTGCGATCTGTGTTTCTTTCAGATTTACAAAGGTGTTACAAAGTATCTATGATAAGGTATGACATGAAATATATACCAACGGGAATGCCAGGGAATTGTGCATCTAAAGATATATATAAAAATTCCATAGCAAGTACGGGTTAGATATAATATGTACAAAAGATGGATTTGGCTGGGCGAAATCTGAGAAGATGATGTCTTAAGAGTATCATCAAAACAATATTCTCGTACTATGATAAATGTTATATGTTTATGTTGTTCATATTTGTTGCAACTCACAAAAACTTTTAGTTTTAAGTTTTTGAGTAGAGTTGTGATATTAATTAGGGTAAATGTATGATATATAATTTCTAGCCAAATACATGAACCATATATTTTTCTTATTCGTTATCTTGTGTTTTATGCATTTCTAACCATGATTATTGGGGCAAACCACCTGTTTATGAGTTTAGGACCCCCTTATATAAAGACAATTATGGGGGACTCCAGTGGAAAATCGTGTTTCTTGGGGTAGGGAAATGTAAAAAAACAGTGATTCACAACAATAGTAATGGTCAGAAATGCAAATTAAACACAAGATAACCAGCTGGAAAACACATGGTTCATGTAATTGGCTGAAAATTAAAGCATCATAATTATCTATCCTTCACATCATGTCCTTCTAATGGTTTTTGCTATTCCGTGGCTCACTATGCTCACGAAATTAGAATTACATCACTGCTCCTGCGTTCTGGCAAGCGGTACATGTTGAGCTGCGCTCGCAAGCCCCATGTATCGTTTTTTCGGTAAATATATGATACTTAATTTTTAGCCAAATACATGACCCATATATTTTTCTTACTCGTTATCTTGTGTTTTATGCATTTCTAACCATGATTATTGGGACAAACCAGCCGTTTATGATTTTGTGGATCCCCTTATATAAAGACAATTATGGGGGACCCCAGTGGAAAATCTGGTTTCTTGGGGTGGGGAAATGCCAAAAACCAGTGATTTGCACCAATAATAATGGTCAGAAATGCAAAACAAACACAAAATAACCAGCTGGAAAACACATGGTTCGTGCAAGTGGCTGAAAAGTAAAGTATCATAATTATCTATCATTCACATCTTGTCCTTCTAATGGGTTTTTGCTCCTCCATGGTTTTTTATGCTC
This sequence comes from Palaemon carinicauda, assembly GCF_036898095.1. Lineage (NCBI taxonomy): Eukaryota > Metazoa > Arthropoda > Malacostraca > Decapoda > Palaemonidae > Palaemon > Palaemon carinicauda. Next base: position 80,357,096 of record NC_090728.1, read on the forward strand.
ACAAAATTAGCATTACATCACTGCTCCTGTGTTTTGGCAAGCGGTATATGTTGAGCTGCGCTTGCAAGCCTTATGGATCATTATTTCAGGGTTATTTATTTTACTTTCACATGAGCAACAATAGCTATACACTGAACAGAATGTGTTTTCATTATAATCGATTGCAGAAATAGATGAAATTACACTAAATTTTGAAAAAAATACACTCAATTTCGAAATAGAGTGTACTTCCCTCTTAGAGACGTCTTTATGTGATGATAGTTAAGCTGAAACTGAAAAAGAGGCTGAAAAAAGGGCTGTTGTAGAACAACATCCGCAAACTTGTGCATAAGTAGTGGGAATTTCGTAATTGGTTAAAAGAGCCAGGTAATGATTACGTCGTGCAAAAGACAGTACAGCGGGCAAAAGCAAAGGCAAGCAACACATGCGCAATATTTCACCATCAGACTCCCAAATGTAAACAATAGAGTTAAATAAAGATCAATTAGTTTTCATATTTTAATCTACCGATACGTAAGATATTATGCCCCAGCCCCCATTAAACATTCAGAGAAAAATGCCAAACTAGCTATCACTCGTCCATTTCTTGTAGCGAATTCCAGTTTCGCTAGTAATTAAAGTATCATATAACCATAAATAGTTTAGTTTGTGATTTCTTGTATAATTTTGACTATCAAATAATTCTCAATTGCAATATAAGCAATTGTTTTATAGCATAGAATTTTTGCAAAAATAGATAGGTTAGTTTCAAAATGAAATCTGTGAATGTATGTGATTATATCTGTAGATAGAAGATAGAATAAAGTATAAGTAGAACTGTTTTAGAAGGTGATCTATAGTAACCCCAACAACCATGACATCTGGACTCACCATCAGGTCTGGTGTCTCAAATCCAACAACAAGTTAATGGAAAGGAAGTCACGTAGGCCATATCCCGCCTTCAGTTCATTTTTAGAAAAACAGAATTATAGGAATAGGCAAATAGAGACGAATACATGTAAAATTTGAATTTTACAAAATCTATATATAAAAATCTACGACTACTACAATATTCTCCTGTCATGATTTATTCAGATGATGAACGATTAGTTAAAGAAATAGTGGAAGACCAAATAAGGGTACCATATGGGGTATTATTATTATTATTATTATTATTATTATAACAAGCTAAGCTACAAACCTAGTTGGAAAAGCATGATGCTATAAGACCAAGAGCTCCAACGGGGAAACATTGCCCAGTGGGGAAAGGAAATAAAAAACTTCAAGAGAAGTAATGAACAATTAAAATAAAATGTTTTAAGAACCCAATAACATTAAATTGGATCTTTCATATATGAACTATGAAAATTTAAAAAGAATAGGAAGAGAAACATGATAGAAGAGTATGCCCGAGTGTACCTTCAAGCAAGAAAACTCTAACCTAAGACAGCAGAAGACCATGGTACAGAGGCTATGGTACTACCCAAGACTAGAAAACAATGGTTTGATTTTGGATTGTCCTTCTCCTAGAAGAGCTGCTTACCATACCTCTTCTACCCTTGAACGAAGAAGAATTGTTTGGTAATCTCAGTGTGTTCAGGTGTATGAGAACTGGGGAGAAGTTTAAAGATAGGCCAGACTATTCAATGTATTTGTAGGCAATGAAAAATGAGCCATTACCGGAGAGGGATATCCAATGTAGTACTGTCTGGCCAGTCAAAGGATCCAGTATCTCTCTAGTGGTAGTATCTCAACAGGTGGCTGGTGCCCTGGTCAACCTACTACCTACTGGGGAAATGGGAAGAATTTTCCTCACTTCTTTCCTTTGTATTCTGGTCTCGTTCCGAGTAATACAGTATTTACCCCTGATATTTTTGCTTTCGCACTACTTTTTCTTCTACCAAGGTAACAGCTAAAGTTGTTGACAAATACGACATGTTTTTGTAATGTCACGGCATAGAAGCAGAAGGCAAAGGCAGCAAACTGTGTTACGTTGGTTCTTTCTTTAAACTACATGTTTTGAGATAAATTGTGCACTGGTTTGAATATAATTTTACTATTGCTGACTTATAAGCAGCTTTTATCTCAATACCAATTCAGGTCTGATTAATTTTAGGATGTTTTGTCTATTGCACCAGCTCTGGGCTAATTACACTTTTAAATCATTAATTTTTGTATGCCTGAATATGAATAGGTAGAATTATTATTATGTAGCCTATGTTCCTTAGTGCAAGAGCCCGTGGCTTGCCTATTTTTTCGCAAGATCACTCTAAAACGAATGAACGAACGAACGTTCTATAAGGACAGTGAGACGAGCTATCACCAACAACTGACGGTTTATTCAAACAGCTGCGAGAATATATTACAAGGTGCAGACGGAAATGTAGCATGCACGCTGGCGTCAATCTGGCTAGAACCAACCGCCACAAAAAGTGTGTTTCTTCACACGTATAAATACTCGAAATACAAGTTAATGAAATAATGCAATGTAATGAGAAATACATTAAACTGTAGCTCTGAGGGAGCAGAACAAATATATACAATTAGCCGCAGTGTGGCGAAAGGAGAATTCAAATGAAATGGAGAATTTGATGAGAATGCTGAACGACAGAGGGAGCGATGTCCTTACAAGTACTCCCCCCCCCCCAAGACATCAGGTGGCGTAGAAGGCTGATGAGGCTAGTCTTCGTATCGTTTCGGGCGTCGGAGGGCTCCTCTTGTTTTTGAATGAAGGGGCGCGTCGGCGGTCGGTGTATGGATAGCTACCTCTCGCCGTCGTTTGTTGCTCCTCTTCTCATTGGGCGCCTTGTTTTGAGGTGGCACTCTGGATCTGCCAGGTCCCGCGGAGGCAGTGTCGCTTCCTTAGAGAAACGCCGGTTTCACGCGGTCTATTGAGACCCAGTCCTCTTGGCCATGCATGTCGAGAAGGAAGGCTTTCGTCGTTTTACTGATGACTCGGTAGGGGCCGCGATAGGGTCTGGTCAGCGGCTGTCGATGAGCGTCGACGCGGACGAAAACATATCCGCAGTCGTCCAGGTTCCTCGGCTTGAAATGCTTAGTTCTGTCCTGGTAAGTTTTAAGACATGGCCTAAACTTCCTGGCGATGTCCCTAAGGTGATCCAGCAGCGAGTCGTCGGTTGATGTGGGAAAGAATTCACTGGGAACTGTGAGCGCCTCTCCATAAACTTTTCAGCGGGCGATGGCTCGCCATCTGCGCGAGGGGCGGTGCGAAGGCTGAGAAGTACCCAAGAAAGGCGTGATTTCCAGTCCGTGTCAGTGCAGCTCGCCATCAGGGACGCCTTGAGGGCGCGATGAGTTCGTTCGACCATGCCGTTTGCTGCGGGGTTGTATGCCATGGTGCTGTGGAGTGTCGTTCCCATCAGGTTTGCCAGACCGAGCCATATCTCTGACAGGAAAGTGGGCCTCTGTCCGTCGTAATGTCGTCAGGAACGCCAAATCTGCTCATCCAGCTAGACAAAAGGGCTTCGGCGCATGCTTGGGTCGTAGCTTCGGTCATCGGTGATGCTTCCAACCACCTCGTGGAGCGATCGATGATAGTCAGCAGGTAGCGAGCAGATCCCAAAGGCGGCAAAGGTCCCACGACGTCGATGTGGATGTGACTGAAACGCCTTTTCGGTTGGGGAAAATCACCTATCCCCGATTCGGTGTGACGGCTGATCTTGCTTGTCTGGCAATTGATGCATGTCTTCGCCCATTCCTGGGCGTCCTTTTTGATCCCTGGCCTGATGAACTTCTCAGACAGGAGGCGAGTAGTGGTGCGTCCCGAGGGGTGTGAAAGTCCATGGATGATGTCGAATATCTTCCTTCTGCAGGAAGCGGGAATCCAGGGACGTGAGCGGCCGGTGCTGGTGTCGCAGAGGATAGTTACTCCTGCCGGCCCGAGGGGAATTGCAGTTATCTTGAGCGTAGATGGCCCCGTCAGGTGATCCTGTGCCTCTTGGTCGTTGCGCTGCTTGGATGCGAGGTCAGCGTAGTCAATTCCCAGGTGGATTGCATCGATTTCAATCCTTGAAAGGGCGTCTGCGACTGGGTTTTTCTTTCCAGGAACGTAGCTTATGGTGCACCCGAATTCGGCGATTGCTGCGAGATGACATTGTTGTCGGGAGGACCATGCGTCTGTCGATTTTGTGAAGGCGTGTACGAGGGGTTGATGGTCTGTCACGATGGTGAAGGGTGTGCCCTCCAGGATGTACCTGAAGTGGCGGACGGCGAGGTAGACGGCGAGGAGCTCCCTGTCGAAGGTGCTGTATCTTGTTTTGGCGGGTTTCAGCTTTCTGCTGAAATATGCCAACAGTCGTGGAGAACCATCGACGACCCACAGGTGACATTGCTGGCGTCGGTCATCAGTCGCAGAGGGGCGTTGTCGTCGAAGTAAGCCAGGGTGGTGGCGTTAGCGAGGGCGTCCTTTGTCCTGATGAATGCATGTCGTTGTGGGGAACCCCACTCAAGTTTCTTCGCCTTTCCCTTCAGGACATCGTCGAGGGGGGTCAGGGTCTATGCGATGTTGGGAATGAAGCGCCTGTAGTAATTGACCATCCCTAGGAACTCCTGAAGTTGGCGGGTGGTCGTAGGTGTCGGGAACTTCCTGATGGCGTCCACCTTGGTTGTCATGGGTTTTACCCCACTCGAGGACACGCGATGACCGAGAAAGTCCACTCCTTCAGCGCCAAACGTGCATTTATAGAAACGTACAACCAGGCCATTCTCCTGCAGGCGTTTGAGAACGGCGCGGACGTGCCTCCGGTGTTCCTCCTTGGTCCTTGAGAATATCAGGATGTCGTCGACGTAGCAGACGCAGTATGGTAGGTCGCCCAGGATGCTATCCATTAGGCGGTGGAAGGTGGCCCCCGCATTGCGTAGACCGAAGGTTGAGTATGCGAAGGTGTAGGATCCGAACGGTGTCACAATGGCAGTCTTCGGAATGTCCTCTGGAAATACAGGTACCTGGAAGTAAGACTTGAGAAGGTCCATCTTGGTGAAGTGCTTTGCGCCATGCAACGCATTCGTCAGGTCCTGCATGTTGGGCAGAGGGTAGTGGTCGGGCGTTGTGATGAGGTTGAGGCGCCTATAGTCGCCGCAAAGTCTCCAGGTCCCGTCAGGCTTCTTTACCATGTAGAGGGGAGATGCCCAGGGGATCGATGCTTTCTTACAGATACCCATGTGTTCCATGTCCTCAAAGGCGCGTTTGGCGTCCCTCAGCTTCTGGGGTGGGAGGCGGCAGAATTTGGCGTGTGTAGGAGGTCCCGTCGTCGTGATGTGGTGGTAGATCCCGTGCTTGGAGGGGAATCCCGATGATTGGTGGAGCTCAGGCTTGAAAACGTCGGGAAATTCCTGCAGAAGGTCGGCATAGGGCTGCGTCATTACAGCGGATACGGACATTGTGGCAGGGCCGGCTCTTAGGGCGCGGAACCCTGTTCCTGTGTCGATGAGGCGTTTCCCAGCAACGTCGACGAGTAGTCCGTGGTGAACGAAGAAATCTGCACTGACGTCAGCGATGGCGAAGGGCCAGGAATACGAACGGCCTTTGATAGATATCCTGAGGACCCTAGTCCCATAACATTGTATGGGAGACCCGTTGGCAGCGACGAGCGAGGGGGCGTCTTTGCTGGGACCACGATCTAGGTCGGCTTGTGATGGCGGGAACGTTGACTGCATAGCGCTGGTGTCGACCATAAGTCTACGGTTGGAGACGGTGCCGAGGATATAAAAACCATTCTTGCTTAGGTTTCCTGCAGCTGCGATGGTGATAGGTGGTTTCTTCTGGCGTCATCTTCTAGGGAAATTGCATGGTGCCCTACATTTCTTGGCATCGCTGCCGAACTGCTGATGGTAGAAACACCACGCTGGATTATGCCTAGGGCTCGGACGTTTCGATTGCCGTGATTTCCTCCTTGCCAGAGCGTTGATCTCCTTGTCGTCGTTAGGAGGTGTTGCTGAAGAGTCTATGGAAGAGCAGCTGAAAGAGGAAAACGAAGACGATACTGATGATGATGCTCCGAGGCAGGATGCTTTGGAAGCCTCGTGTAGCTTCTGAGCCTTCGACAGGAGTTCGTTCATTGGAAGCAAGTCGGCGTCCGTCAATTGGGCCCTTACGTCCTGCGGCAGGCATCGAAGGAAAATCTCGCGAGATAGGCTAATCTCGCACCGTCGGCCGTTGCTGTCAGTCTCGGGAAGCATTAGCAGGCCAGTCAACTCATCCCATGCCTCGACAGGAGAGGTGTCACCCATGGGTTTGCCGGCGAGATCCAGGACCTTCTGTGCCCTCGTTGAAACAGAGAGTGAGTAGATACCGATTAGTTTCGTTCTCAGGTCGTCGTAGGAAACTTGGCCAGCCTGGACGTCGAGCCATGGGGTAATCTTGTCGAATACCTCCTCTGGGATGGAGGTGAGAACGATGTAGGCCTTGGCGCAGGAGTCGCTGAGCCTAGCAACTCGGAAGAGTACGTCTGCTCTCAGGAACCAGGAAGCGGTGTTGAGTTGAGAAAACGGCGGCAGTTTGACTTTGGGCGTGGAGGCGAGGCCATTGGGCGAGATAGGCGGGTTGAATCCGCCATTGTGGTCAGTCGACGAGTCGGCGAAGAGGTGAGAAGTTGAAATGTCGGATAAGCTCATCCTACTGCCTTACAAACGCACCAAGGTGTGGGATAACCAAAGGCCGAAGCTCACGCCTAAGGTAACGGAGTAAAAGAAGGTAGCACGGCCGTAGTGAGTCCGTTAATGGCAAAGCCAAAACCGCTGATGCTACTTCAACTCCAGGGTCACCAGTTATAAGGACAGTGAGACGAGCTATCACCAACAACTGACGGTTTATTCAAACCGGTGCGAGAATATATTACAAGGGGTGGACGGAAATGTAGCATGCGCGCTGGCGCCAATCTGGCTAGAACCAACTGCCACAAAAATTGTTTCTTCACACATATAAATACTTGAAATACAAGTTAATGAAATAATGCAATGTAATGAGAAATACATGAAATTGTAGCTCTGAGGGAGCGGAACAAATATATACAATTAGCGACAGAGGGAGCGATGTCCTTAAAGTTCCCTTAGAGTTACAAGATTGCTATCTGTAGGCTATTTTGAACAAAATACTTCCTCTAAAAAAAAATATAATGCCCTGACCAAAACTCATGATTTGGCACCTCACCTCAATAAGACTCGCCTGTTGGAAGCTGACCCCAGGTGAACGAATTTGAACTGAGAATCGGCTCATTCGCCAGTGAGATAGCGCCTTAACAAGACAGGCCAGTATTCACCAATGTGGCTTGCCCAAAAACAAAGGTATTCCTTCCACACCAACCAGAGGAGAATGGGCGAGTCCCGGTTTCGTGACGGTGAGAGATTTGACAGACGAGCCTGCAGCCTGCGCCAGTGATCCTGATCGGCCAAGTGAAGAGCACAGAGGGGTGAGCAGGTCAGCTAAAGGTGCAACTGTTTGGTGGTCATTTTCGGGACAAGGGCTACTCCATCAAGTTCTGAAGAGAGTGTAGGTAACGTGGGCCCACAGTAAAATTCTCCATTCTTAGAATAAATTTTCATTTTCGTTATTTAGGTATTGCTGGCTTTCTGCACAATTCGGGCTGAGTGTGTGAGATTTTTTATAAACTTTTGTGTAAAGTTTTTTCTTTAGAGATTAATAAAGTTTCGGGTCACAGGACCACGTGTTCGACCTTCTTTTAATAATTTGATATTGCAAAAGACCCCGAGTCAAGAATAGTTTTGATTACCCTTTTAATTTTGCTGATCATTCTGCATTTCTTTGGTTGTTTTTAATTATTTCCTTTCATTTTCTGCTTATGTTGAGATGTCCTGTTTAGTGCTGTACATTTATGCAATGAAGTAATTAGATTAGGTTATACATGCTCGTATTATTGATCCCCTTGTTTGATTGATTATGTTTGTAATATAATTTAGTTCAGGATAGTTATACTTGAGATATTGAAAAGAGTAAGTTGATCTAAATAACCTAGGTAAGTGATAATAGTGACTGTACGCTTTATTCATTCTCAGTGCTTAAAAAGTATAGATACTTATCTTAACTTAATACATCCTTTCTCCCATCCATTGCCATTGTCAACATTAACGTAAATTCCCGTCCACTACCTCACTGGGGTCGCTGGGACCGAACTGTAATAGAGCCTAAGAGGGCGATGGCTTTAGTAATGACAAAGTTAAAGCAGATCATCAAAATAGGCACATGTTGAATTTTTAGGTCTCTGGACAGATGAAGCTTTTCTAATAGAGTGAAGGCTGTGAACTGCATCACCAAAGTTATTGCTAGGGCTTTGTGCCCTTGAATATTAGTGATCCTATCCTCTCCTGATAATACTTTGTTGCACGTTGTAAGGAGACATTCCCGGAACAACAAGTTCCCACTCAAAATATCAAAATATTATTCACAGGAAAAAGTATTACAATAATATGCAAAAATTTGATATTGAAATTTAAGAAGTAGGAAAATACAGAAAGCAAGAGCTCATGAAAGAAGCGAAAAAGTAAAGTGACAAACGAAATTAAAGAAAAATAGAAGAAAATAAAGCAAAAATGAACAAGCAGAAGTTTGTAAATGGTAATTGCAGAAGATATTACGTAAGTGAACTTAACCCTAAGAAAAATGAAGATCCAGTATTAATTAAGACTAGGTTGAATATGATAGACTAAAGAAAATTACAGACACACGAATGGAAATTATAGGATTTAAGTTATGCAAAGATGCAGAAGATACAACAGCATATGTTTAGCTGTAAAGAATTAGGAAAATTTAGGAGGGGCATAGAATTAAGGAAATTGGAATATCCAGCCAATTAAGTTGCCTGATATATAGGATAAGCTCTAAAAGTTAGAAATAGAATAATGCTAGCTATGCCCTCAGTGTAAGACGTAACTAAGGACAATGAACTTTCTGCAAATTACATCTCTTTGCACCTACGTACCTAGTAGTGTGCCCATAATCATAGTTTTGTAGCATGGGCAACAAAGAACTTAGTCTCGTAGTTGAAATTCTATTACTGATGTTGTGACTATCATCTCTATATGTTTCTCCTATCTTTATGGCTGTGAACATGTAAGTTAGTGATATTTTCTTAATATTTATCAAGATTAAGATTTAAGTGTTTTTATTATTGATTACGAGCTCGTTTGAACACAAAGAGAGGCGTTTCTTATAGTACTTTTGATTTAATTGGTCGGATTTATTCATTATGAAAATAGATTGATGAAATTAGTCATTAAATTATTAAAGAAAAGCATACAATATATCTGTAATTTCATCTATTAATGGATAAATAATTTATAAAGAGATAAAGGAAATAAATATGTGTACAACCAAATGCCTCCAAATGTTTGTTGTTGTTGTTATCCCTTTGCAAGTTGACATGGTATAGTTTGTTGAATTTGTTGTAGTTAAACTTGAGCCGATCTAGGATAAGTTGGTAAAGCCTCAACACAAAGTTGTCGTTGTCCTCGATGTTGAAATGTTCACGAAGCTCATAATTTTTGTAAGTATACATTCGGTGTTTTATCTGTTACAATAAAAATAGCGGGTTTTGACGGGAAGTTTGTAGAGGTGATGAATTCGAGCAAATTCTGCCTGTGGCTTTCACCCTGCAACGCTTCAACATCGGTACTTTTCATCTCTCTCCCACCAACGAACACTTTTATTGCTTGAAATTATAATTACGCTCATCTTCTGTAAATCTAAAATATGTTGTTGCGCTGTGGTCTATGCTCAACCTATACCTGAATATATGCAGAACCCTATATCCTAAATTACTGTGTGCTCACTTACTTAGGCCTGCAACAACCCCATTAACTATGCAGGCTGATGTTAGATTCCATTGTTTAAGGAATAATAAGTAAAGGTTTTTTTTTATAGAACAACAAAGCATTTCTGGAAAAAGTTACATTGATAAAAGTTGATTGGTGAGTACAAAATGCCTAAACACTTATATCAACATTGGTTGAAACAATATATATATATATATATATATATATATATATATATATATATATATATATATATATATGTATATATATATATATATATATATATATATATATATGGAAGGAGCCTTTGTAGTTGGTTGGGATGGACTGGGTCAGTAACTAAAGTGACGGTAAATATTTTCTATAGTAAAATATTTTGAATAGAGAAAATAAGTAGTTTTCCTGGTACTTTGAACTGTTTTTCAAATTTTTGAAGTTTTGAAATTCCAAAACTTATGGCAGAAAACCCAGATTTTAAAAGGGAAACAAACACAAAAATAACACCTAGCCTAAGGTTCCACACCTAACCTAACCTAGGAGCTGTATTCTCACCTACTTACATATAGGTAGAGCTACGATCCTCCCTTAGACCTACGTATTTGTGGCTTACCCAAAGACTTAAGTCTCAACCCCGGTTTTGCTTCTCAACTGGCTTCCCTCCTGACAAAGTAACACTAAACCACAATTTGTTCCGTAACCGAAATACAAACCACGCTATTTACATTGGGTTTACCTTTTGGCTTAGCTGAAATGGCGAGCCATTAGAATTTAACGAGGGTGTATTACCCCCGCGCTAGTTAGCAGGGGGGTAGGGGAGTGGTAGCTAGCTACCCCTCCCCCCCTCACACACCGGTGAACTGCTTCACTTCACTTTTGGCTCGGACAATGGACAGACGTCTCTGTCTTTGTCCTCGCTTGGCAGCCATTGTTTGTTTTGTCTTTACTTAATCACTTACTTTTCTTTTACTCAATATATGTGTAAACATTTTTCGTGTTTATGTATATATTTGAGTATAGAAATCAGTAAGTTTCCTTTTCAGCTTGTGTGTGTAGTGTACGATATCTCCGTGGAGCCCACGGCAGTTAGGCCACCATGGTGTAATTTCATGGGTCGCGATCGAGTTTGACTACGGTCTTTCTCTCTCTCTCTCTTTGAGGTCGTTCCCCCTTTTACTACGTTACTTTTACTACGTCTGAGTAGCTTCCTTCCCGTGTGGGTGGGGTTGCTACGCCGTACGTTTTGTCTCAATTAGTTTATGAATCTAATTGTATTTGTTGATTTTTCAGCTTTGTAGAACGATTCCTTTCAGGGTTTTCGTTCTTTCTTTAGTGTTCATTCATTTTTAAATTACATAATTACATAGTTACATTATTATAATTGTTATAATTCTGTGTTGGTTACAGCTCTCCTTCCGTGAGTGTAAGTGGTTGTGAGGGCACGTGCCTGTTGTGTAATTCTTGTGTTCCTTTCCCTCGGGATTCCTCTTCGGAGCCTCCCCGGGGGAATGAATGTTAACTAATTATTTTTGTTTTTATTTTTCACAGTTACCGATCTAGTTCGTTTCTGTAATGTGACAACGGAGTGAGCTGTCTTGTTGAGGCCTGGGGATTCGGCTGTTGCTGCCTCCCCTTTAGATCTTCGTCAGGGGCGTGTCTCCTTCTCCTGGAAGTACTCCCGTGACGATTGACAGCTCTCCAGTTCATTTTAGAACACTCAGGAGGCTCGCCTCCTTTGGGTGGGTAACTTTCCTTCCGAGGGAAGTTTTCCTGTCCGGGCTTGAGTTTTTACCCTTTGGGGGGTTCTTCTCTTGCCTTTTTTTTGTGCGACTATGCTCTTGGTGCTAAGCGGTCGCACCTGCATTTACGCTCAAGGGGCTGGGCAACTGCAGGCGCCCCTCTTCGGAGGATTGCTCTTTTTAGGTCACTGGCTGACCCGTCTCTTCTACGAAGTGTTTCTCTTTCGTTCGCGAGAGAGTACACTCATAGAGACTCCTCTTCGGAGGACTCTTCTGCTGTTGTTGCTGTTGGCCGCCTTCGCCATAAGGCTCACCGTCCGCTACGTCGTAAGGGCCTCCCATCTCCCTATAAGGGTGCTAAGAGGCGCCTTTTTGAATCTCCGTATGCATCCTGCAGCTCCTTCCTCTTTAGATCTCTCCGGGGATCGATCTCCAACGCCTTCTTGACCTTCCGCCCCTGGTGCAAATGGACAACAGTCTGACCTCGTCTTCCGACGGACAACGGTCCCTTCGGGGCAAAGGGTTGCCTCCCACGGGGGTGCTTCCCTTGCGTGTCAGGGTTCCCCTGCGCGCCCTTCTGTAGTGTTCTCTCCTGCTCAGTGTTAGCGCACAGGCGCTCTCCTGCTCAGTGTTAGCGCACAGGCGCTCTCCTGCTCATCAGCGTTTTCCTGATCGCTAGCGCTCTCCTGTTCGCCAGCGCTCTCCTGTTCGTCAGCGCTCTCCTGATGATCGTCGCTGCTGTTCCTGTTGGTTCCTGATACGCGCCCTGTGCGCCCATGTTCACCCGCGCAATCTAGAACTTCGGTTCAGGTCTTGGACAAGGACTCTTCTTCTACGCCCAGGATTCCACGCGTTGCCTTCTGCTCACCAGCGACTACAGACGCGTCAACGTTCGCCTGCTCGTCAGCGATCTCCTGCGCGTCAACGATCGCCATCGATCTGCCACACGTGACAGGTCCCCTGGACACCATCTGTAGCGATCTAGCGCTCCCCTGCTGTGGACGATCTCCGGTAGCTGAGTCTTGCCGTAGATCTTCCTCGTGCTCACCAGCGCTCACCTTTACTTCTGTCCTTCTGTGCGCCAGCTTTCTTCAATCGCCAGCGCACATCTGCGCGCCCTTTCCTGCCACGTACCAATGGGCGCCAACGTTTTTTCCTGACCGTCCAGGATCGCCTGATTGACAGCTCGCGTCAGCGCTCACCTTCCTAATGCACCTGCGCGCCTTCTGTTTAGTGCGATGCGCGCTAACCATCCCTAGTGTCTTACACGTTAGCGATCGCCTACGCGCCCGCGCGATTCTTCGCCTGCGCGCTAGCGTTTTGTTAACGCACCACCTCTTGCCAACGCTCCATCGCTTACCGACGCGCCATCGCTTGCCAACGCGCCTTCACTTGCCTACGGGCCATCGCTCGTCAACGCGCCATCGCCCGCCTACGAGCCATCGGTCTCCCGACCGCCTGCGCTCACCCGCATGCCCACGTGCCTGCGCGACCACACGCCCACGTGCATGCGCGACCGCACGTCCACGTGCCCGCGCACATGCGCTCCAATGTTCGCCCGCGCGTGAACCGACGGTGTTCCGTCGCGCGAACCGACGGTGTTCCGTCGCGCGAACGCCGGCTCGATTCCTGCAGTATCCATTGCTCGCCTAAGGGTCATCGCTCGCCTGTGAACTTTCGGATTCCGACCACCAGCTCTCGCCCTTCCTACCACGCTCGCCCTCCTTCTGCGCTCCCTCGCGCACTTTCGTCTGCGCTCCTGCGGGCCCGCGCATGGGCGCTTCCACGTTCGGCCACGCGCAAACCATTGATTTACAATCGCGCGAGCGCCAGGGCGATTGCGACCGCGATTCCCGTCGGGGTTTCGCAACATGGCCAGCCTGGCGAGTCTTCTGGAGCGTATTTCCAGAACACGGTCTTCACCCCGTAAACGCAGAGCATGGCACATGCAAGAGCAGGAAGAATTTTCAGGGAGGTCTGAGTAACATTCTTCTTTCCAGAACCTGGGTTAGCCCTTCCTCGTCATTCCCTGGAAGGGTCTAGCCAGGGAGCTTTCCGTTCGAGATTTCTCCGTCGGGCAAGGGGTGACTGGTTTAGCCCTTCCTCTTCTCCATCTCGTGGAAGGGGCTTACCAGGTCCTTTCCCTCCTCGGTTGCGACCCGAGGTTTTGTACAAGGAAGCTCCAGGAAGATCATGGGTACTTTCCTCCTCTCGGGCTCAAGCACCTTGGCGTTTCGTCGCCAAGTTTCGAAATTGCGGGCAAGCTCGATGTTGGACCATCTAGACGCAGTGACCGAGGGCTTCCTCTCGGGTGTCTCATCCGTGGATGTCGACAAGCTCAGACACTCTTCCATCCTTGGGAAGAGCTTGTTTGTGCCCAAGGACAGAGACATGGACAGCGGTTGTGCGGAGGAAGTCGACTTCCGTTTTCACTCCTCCAAGGCGCTTTCTTCCAGACCCTGCAGGCCTCCAGCGCCTCTTCTTTCAGCTTCGTCGGCCTAAGTTATCAGACCGGCTACGGCAGCTAAGACAAGGTGTCCAATAGCAGTCCCCTCCTGTCTGGGACAGGTAGCACGGGAGGCTCTCCCGGGGCGGCATAATCCTAGAGGGAGCGGCAGAGTTCACAAACTCTAGGATTGACAACCCCCCCTTGCAGGTCTCACGCTGGGAGGATGCCTTGGTTACTCATCCGGATAACAGCTTCCCGATGCCGATTCCTGCACGATCTCCGTGATCAGCCAAGGATATCTCGCCTCGCTCTTACCATCGCTTCGTCTCTGTCAGCGAATTCAGTGTCACTGAACCTCTATGCCATGGGGTCGGCAAGAGTTTTGCCCGTTTGGGCAGAATGATCCATGCCTTAGGAGAATGTCCTCCGTAGGGTTGTCGACGGCTTCTCCCCCCGGCTTCTTCAGTCGATCCTTTCTTCTGGGAAAGCATCTGAGACGGGAATTCCGTCGTCGACCTCTCAGCTCTGATCAAGTTTGTCGAACAAACTTCGTCCAGCGTGGAACAGCAGAATCGATCAGACTGGTAACGAGGCGGCAGGACTCCTTAGGCCCTGGATCGGAAGGATGGGTACTTCCAGTTTCCATTCCATCCATCTTCCAGGAAGCTCTTGGAATTCAGGCTTGACTTAAGATGCGGTGTGGCGATCCCGCCGCGGCATCGCAGGTTTTTCCCCAGAGAACTCTCCCTGCTTTCCTCATGGCCGCTCAGGAGCAGGCTTCCGCCTCCTTCGCCTTTTGGAGGTCTGGTCAACTCCGGTAGGCTCGGGTTCGACCTTCTTCAACGCCGGGACAAGCTTCCGGGTCCTTACCATGAGTGAGAGATCATGGTAATTTGCTAGGAGCCTTCTCTACATCTGCCTCAACATCTGGAGTATCTAGCCATGATATTGAGTCAACGGCCGTACCACGTTGGAAACACCGCTTCTCGTCCGATCAGCGAAGTTAAGTAACGTTGGGTCTGGTCAGTACTTGGATGGGTGACCGCCTGGGGACGCCAGATGCTGTTGCCTCCTTCTCCAAGCCTTCCCTTCAGTTGACTGTGGCAAGGCTGAGGAGAGCCGCAGTACGTACCTGTTCTCAGTCAAGCAGAGCTTTCAGCCCTACCTTGGAACGTTTCCTGGGTCTCTTTTCCTCATTGACCCGTCTAAAGTCCCGAACGGTCGCCTCAGGATAAGCTCCCTGTGGGGCGGCCCAAGTTCCGGTGGTATCAAAGCAATGATTAACCGGACTTTCTGGCCCCTATGGGACCAGCGGAACATTTAGACCTGCAATGGGTGTTGACCTATGGAACCTCTTGATGGGAGTGGATATTCTCGTCCTTTCCCCACATTTTGATGCTGTTCTCGGACTCGTCAAAGAAAAGGGGGGGGGGGGCATGTTCCGGTTCAGGCCTATGGTCAGGACCTGAAGGATACCTATCCATCATTCAGGCAGGCTTAGGGGCCGTAGTCTGGCCCCTCTACAGATCCTACAGTTCCTGCCTAGTCGCTCCGTGCCCAACGACTTCATGGTACTGGTGTACTGTATTCCAACCAGCAAGGGACGCATTTTCATACCTTCGCATCTTGCAGTAGAGATACTGAGATGATCCGAGGTCCTCTCAATACCACTATCGGCTCGCTCATTCCGGGCAGAGGAATGTTCTCTCCGACCAGCAAGTCCTGGCCTGGGGGACCTGATCGCGACAGCCTGGAACTTCAAGCTTCCGCTGTTCTTCCCCCCAGTCTCAGACCCCAAGACTCTTTGGCAAGATGCTTTCCGGTGATGGTGGGACAACATCGACGCCTGCGTCTTCCCACCATTGTTGTCTGTTGAGAATGGGTCTCAACAAGACCAGGTTGTCTGTCAACCTTTCGATGGCCCGGAGAGCTCCACTGTGACTACTGTATACGCGGAACGGTTTCCGGACCCTCTGCTTCCCCTGACGGAACTCCCGGGAGAGCTTCTCCCACGGCACAGGCTACTCAAACAACCACACTACAACATCTTTCACGAGTCGTGACATCGCTTCGGCTTCACGCCTGGAGACACTACGCCGCCTCCTCAAGGAGAATCAACCCGCTACAGTCGCGGAGCGGAGGTCGCGTCACCTGCGATAGTCATCCGCAGGGGTCTACCAGGCAAAGTGGAGAGTCTTCTGTGGTTGGTGTCGTGGGAGAGATACCTCTTCCCTTGAGGCCTCTTCTCCAGCAATAACGGACTTATTGCTTTTCGGTGGGAGGAAACTCCTTTCCGCTCTCGGCAGTGAAGCCTGTCGCTCAGCCTTTCCCTGGCCTTCAGGCTGAAAGGAATAGACTTTTTCCTTCCCACTGGACCTTTCTTGGCTCATGCGAAGCTGCGAACGTCCCTGCCCCCAGTCGGAGTGAGACCTCCTCCATGGAGCATGGTTCGGGCTTTTTAGTCCCTTAAGAGATCTTCTCAAGAACCATTACGTCAGGCCTCTGATCGTATTCCGTCTTGGGGGACGGTGCTCCTGCTCACTCTGGCCTCGGCCAGTGTGTAAGCAATCTTCTTGGTCTCGTACGACTCCACCCTTTCTAAGGAATAGGGGAGGGCAACATTCAGGTTCGCTCCTGAGTTGTTTGCTAGACTCAGAATCTTGGGGTCCCGGCCCTTCGGTCCAACTCCTTCAAGATTTCGAGTCACCATTTTGTATCAGATGACCCAACCTTCTCCTTCTTGCCAGTAAAGGAATCGAGGGGTTATCTTTGGGAACAGCTGCAGTTTGTCCTCACGTGCAGCCGGGTTGGGAGCACAGGAAGGACACAGGGGAGAGTCACCAGTATACCTCTTCAGCTCAGACTCAAGGACATTCATCTCGACCTGAATCCAGACCCTCCCCCGTCACGTCGCCCTACAGCACGATGTCGGATACATCGCAACGTCCCTCGCCTTCGAGTAGTACTACTCTGTGACGCAGGCGCTACAAGCTGGAGTCTGGAAGCGTCTAATGACCTTCGCAGGATGTGACCCACAGGAGTATCGATACGTTTCTATCGCTCTGTGGTGGCTACACAACAGCTGGTCTAACCTCAGGCTCCTTTTTGGACAGGTAGCAGAAGGTTGAGGGCATTGTTATCAGGTTTTAGTCTGCACGAACGAGAGAAGTATGTCTGGCCCTTACTTCTTTCTTCATCGTCCCCTCTACTGGGGAAGCAGCATCCTGGTCTCTGCATAGCTGACCTCAAACCTCTGCAGGTAAACCATGCTACCTTGTGTTCCGAGTATTGAGTCAATACTGTCGCGTCCCCCATACCCTGACGAGGTGGTATTGGGAATGTCCTAACCCAGAGTTCCTTCTGGAACTCCAGGTCAACTTCCTAGGACGGGTCACACTTCTTCCTTCACACACAAGCTTATGTAGGCCACACGTTTCCTGGCGGAGCAAGGAACTTGTGAGGTGCAGGGACTCCTTTTCTCGAGTGCGACTCACTCGGACTCTGAGTCTACGGGTAAAGCCAAAGCCAGTATGGCTGGGGACTTTCCACCCTTCCTAAGGGGTAAGTCACCCAATGTAAATAGCGTGGTTTGTATTTCGGTTACGGAACAAATGACAAATTCGTAGATAATTTGTATTTTTCTTAACCATACAAACCTTAGCTATTTACACATATTTGCCCGCCAGCCCTGTTCCCCCAAGACAAGTCCTACCTCTAAGTGAAGTGAAGCAGTTCACCGGTGTGTGAAGGGGGGAGGGGTAGCTAGCTACCACTCCCCTACCCCCCTGCTAACTAGCCCGGGGGTAATACACCTTCGTTAAATTCTAATGGCTCGCCATTTCAGCTACACCGAAAGGTAAACTCAATGTAAATAGCTAAGGTTTGTATGGTTAGGAAAAATACAAATTATCTCCGAATTTGTCATATTTCATTAATAAAAGATAAATAAAATTTGCACCTGCATTAATGAACTACATACACCCATTGGCAGGCAACCTCTGATGACATTATCAAATGTCACACTGAGGTAAGAGTATGTTTTGGAGGCACCTTAGGGTAGCAGATGTCTTTTTAATATAATGAAAAGATGTGAGTGAGCTTGTGTCCGCCAATCTACAAACCATCCAGATTCTCTTAAAATAGTATCTATCAAAATATTGAGATGCTTCAATGAGAAATGGGATTTTGGTGCCTTTTTTTTAATCTGGTGAATAACATAATTAATTTGAATGGCGACTCATGATGTCAGTGTTAAATTTTGATGATGAAACATCGACGAGTAAACAATTCTGTAGGCAGAATGAGTTTAACTTCTTACCTATGTAAAAAATGTTGTGGGGCAAATGTTGTTTATCTCAAAAAGAAATCCAGTCTTAGATAGTTTAGTGTGTATATACCCATGCACAATCAAAGATACGCTGATGTTTGCTAAGTAAGAAGAGAGTGTCCTTAGTCAGTTTAAGTAGGGTTAGAGCTTCAGTCCCCTTTAAATAAGGACTGTTTGTTCCTACGTGATATACAAACTTCGTCTTTTAATCAGAAAAATTACTTCTGAGTGAGCTGGAATCAGTCATTAGGGTGTACACTAGGACATGCTGTTCTATCTTATTTCTCTTCCTTTGTTTTTTTTGGGGAAGTTTTTATAGTTTAAATGTGAAGGATCTAATTGTTCTCATACCAACAAACCTTCCGTTATTTATGTGGATTATCTTTCAGCGTAGCTGGAAAGTGCGAGGTGACAACCCTGCCTAACCGCTTGAGTGGGTAGGCTGGGGTTGGTGTGCCTCCCAATGGGAGAAGTTTAGGCAGTGTAGGAAGAAGACGAAGTGCAACTGTTCTCCCTCGCACCGCCAAATCTCTCTGAAAAGGTCCTTCTTGCTTGCGCTCTTCCGAGGGACGATTGAGTAGGAGCGCATATTGACTAACTCCTTGGCAACCCTGGGGTACTGGGGGGCCGTTGTTGCTTCCCCTAGAGTAGCAACTTCTCCTCCAGCCGCTGGCGAGCCATTCTCCCTTTCAGATTTGCTGTATGTGTGGTAGTCCTTAGGGATTTCTGGACCCCTTTCGAAGGAAGAGGTGCTGCGCCTTCTTCAGCGTAGTGCCAGGAAGGACCCTTCTCTGGAGGCGTCGACCGCTCACGCTCTGGAACTGTGCGGGGTCCATCTTTCACCTTTTCCTCGCCCTTCCGCTCGTGGACGAGGTGATCGCTCGCGTTGACCTCTCCAACAGCCCCCTGCTGACAATGAACCCTCTCCCCATCCTGGAACCTCGTTGTCCCATAACCATCAACCCTTTGTTTCTCCCCACAGGAACCCGCAGGTTGCAGGTGTAGATCTTCCGAGGACCAGAGCTCCTAGCCTACCATCAGCAGCGCGAAAGGACGAGTATCACCTTCTGAACTCTCTTCCCCTGATCGGCGTTCGCAAAGATCAGATCTTACGGATCGTAGGTCATCACGATCTGAGCGCTCTTCTTCTAGATGGCGCTGACGCTCTAGAGCCTCGCGCTCACACGACCGCAGGTCTCAACTCTCTCCTTGGAGGCGTTCCTTTTGTCAAGCACGAGTCTCACGATCGCGTTCTACACGATCGCTAGCAAAGTCTAGACCTAGGTCCAGACGCCTGCGTTCTAGATCTCTGCGATCTAGATCATGAGAATGGCGCTCGCGAGGATGACGCTACGGTTCTCAAGGGCAGCGATCACGCTCGCGAGGGTTCCGTTCACGAGAATGACGTTCACGTTCGCGAGATAGGCATTCACGACGTTCACGCCACTCTCGAACAAAAGCTAGACGCTCCTGTTCATGAACATCTCATTCACAATCACGAACGGCGCGTTCGCGATCAAGGTCTGGAAGTTCCCAGTCTAGAGGTAGAGGTAGGCGTAAGTGCAGTCCATAGCCCCTCAACCTAGCATTCTAAACGACCTCGGACCGGACCTGATAATGAGAGTGACCATTCCTCAAACAGACGTCCAGCTAAACCTGCAATGCCTTGCACCACCTGGGGAGTTTTAGCAAAGCGTTCACTTACGTGATGCTTAGAAACGTATCCCGCTGTGACACGTTCTCCAACTAGAGTAGTCCCTATTCAGAGGGCTCCTCTGCCGACTTTGTCGGACGTAGGTGCTTTTCTGAGGCATCAGAAAGGTGTCAGACCTTCCTCTTCCTGTGTGGCTCCTGTTGCGAGCACTTCTGCTCATAAATCGCGTCTGTTGACACGTGAAACTCGCGATTTTGCGTGTGAATCTCGCAATTTCACAAGCAAATCGGGGATTTCCGTGAGTAATTCACTAGCAGGTGTTTCCGAACAGCGAGCAAGTGCGGTACCAACACCTTCGCCTCGACCGTCTGCGTGTTCCACCTCCAGCGGAAGACCGACACCCTTTTCAGAAGGGTTCAAGGAGCCTCATATTAGGTTCCCAAACGTGCCTATTAGGCTAGACCTTCCTTTGCGCCCGAAGGAACGTGTTCTTCTGCCTTAGAGGTTATCACCTCCGCCGACTGGAGCTCCCTATAGAGTTCCACCCAAAGAACACTCTCTTAGGGAATTCCAGGGTTTACCTAGAGGTTCAGAGCTTCCTTTGTGGGTGATTACGTTCATCTCCAACCTCCTGAAGACTCTGAACGTGGCTCCTCCACCGTCACAACCTCCGATTGTTCCAATCAAGGCAACCCCTAGGATCCCCCTGGAACCCTCGTCAAGTTCGTCAGTTGGGAATCAAGACCCTAGAAGGAAGTCGACGGCAGACCGAGTGCGCAGATCACCTCCACTCTGATCGCATGATGAAGGTCCTATTCCTTCTGATCCTTAAAGGTTTGAAGGTTTAAAGGCCGCTCCTGAATGGTAGAGGCAAGGGACCCGTGATAATGCCCTATCAAGCAGGACAATGCCCTAGAGACTGACCATATATACATATATTCAGCACCTAAGCCCCCTCTCCATCCAAGCTTGGACCAAGGAGGGCCAGGCAATGGCTGCTGATGGCTCAGCAGATAGATGTATAGGCTCTACCAAACCTCCCATCCTTAGTTCACAAGGATGGTGAGGTTGCAGCGACCAAAGAAACTATCGAGTTTGAGCGGGACTCGAACCCCAGTCTGGTGTTTACCAGTCAGGGTCGTTTCGTCATGCAGGCTGCTTCATGGCTCGATCTATGGCTAGGATCCTTAGACTTCATGATTCGCTCCCACATTCTTTCAAAGGAGTCGGCCAGGAAGACTATGGAGTCTTTCCTGTTGTCAAGTACCCGGACTCTTAAGTTTTTATCCCACCACATCGTCAACCTGTGGGCAAATGCTATTCTCAAGAGAAGGGATACCGTCATAGGTAGGTTCCACAAACAGGTGCCGAAGGTGTAGGTCTCTCGGTTGAGGAATTCCTCCCTTGAAGGTTCATTTCTCTTCGTTCCGGAAGAGATAGAGAGGGCTGCTGAGCGATGGAGGAAATCGGCGAACGATTCTCTCCTAAACAGGGCCATGACATTGCTTACCTATGATAGACCTTCCCAGTCTTCACGGCCTCAGCAAGCACCTTCCTTTTCTCACCAGTCAACTTCTAGGTCCTCTGGACCCTTTAAGGTGTCTAAGCAGCCCTTTCCATCCAAAGGCCAGAAAGGGTCCAAGTCCTTCAGACGAAAGAAGGGAAGGAAGGGAGGTGGTCACTCCCAGTAGGAATGGCATTCCTCATCACCTACCACCTGTAGAAGGATGCCCACAGCGCCACTGGCAGAGGTGGCAGCTCAACAGGGCAGATCCCTGGACGGTCGAAGTGATCGTCCTAGGGTATCGCGTCCCGTTTATTCATTCTCTTCCTCCTCTGACTTGGGATCCAATGAATCCATCTAAGCTTCTTTGTGAAGGGATCCGCAAAGGAGCTGTCCTTCAGGGCCGAAGTCCAGACCATGTTGTAGAAGGGCGCTCTCCAAGAGGTTGCGGATGGGACCCTAGGCTCCTACAATTCAATTTTTCTGGTGAAAAAGGCGGCTGGAGGCTTGAAACCAGTCATCGATCTCTCCCCTCTAGCAGACCCAGTTCAGAATGGAGATGGCAGACACGGTCATCAAAGCGGTTCATCCAAGGGACTTCATGTGCACACTGGATATGAAGGAGGCATACTTCCAGATCCCAATCCATCCGTCTTTAAGAAAGTATCTAAGATTCATACACGAGGAAAAGACATACCAGTTCAAGGTTCTATGCTTCGGTCTTGCGATAGCTCCTCAGGTATTCCCCAGAGTGTTCGTCCTAGTGTCATCTTGGGCTCACAGTAACGGCATCCGTCTTCTCAGATATCTGGGCGACTGGCTGATCGTACTAGACTTGGAGACGACCCTTCTTCGTCACCGGGATATGCTTCTCGAGTTTTGTCAGGACCTGAGGTTTCTGATAAATAATGAGAAGTCATTACTGCAACCTTCACAGAGACTGGTATACCTCGATATGATGATAGACACTGGTCAAGATAAGTCTTTCCATCAGACGAAAGAGTACACAGACTGAAGGAAGTGGCCACACCCTTCCTCAGGAAAGAAGTTCTTTCAGCCTGTTGTTGGTTGAGTCTGTTAGGCCATCTGACCTCTCTCATCCATCTTGTTCCAAAAGGCCGCCTCGGGATAAGATCCCTGCAGTGGCAGCTGAAGTCTGTGTGGAACCAACTCTCCGATCCACCAGACACCCGAGTTCCTATAACTCAGGATCAGGTGACGGATTTGATTAGGTGGATGGTGAACGAAAATCTTCGACGAGGCCAAAACCTTCTCGTTCCCCCTCCGGATTTGATGCTCTTCACAGATGCATCAAAAGAAGGGTGGGGTGTTCACCTGCTACACCATACGATCTCTGGCCTTTGGTCAGAGTCAGAAAGGTACCAGTACATAAATCATCTAGAGATGAGAGCAGCTTACCTAGCTCTTCATCAGTTCCAACAGTTGCTAGCAGGTCATTCTGTGGTGTTGATGAGCGACAATACCACAGTACTGGCTTACATAAACAAATAGGGCGGTACTTTTTCGCAGCCTCTATGCCATCTTGCAGTAAAGATCCTCAGATGTTCAGAAGAACATTCGGTGTCTTTATCAGCTCAATTTATTCTCGGCAAGAGGAATGTGCTTGAGGACAATCTGAGCAGAGCGACTCAGATAGTAGGCTCCAAATGGTCTTTGAATCGTCGGATAGCCAACAAAGTACTAACTTTGTGGGGTTCCCCGACTGTAGACCTGGTTGCAATTTCCCTGAACAGCAAGCTTCTGCTGTACTGTTCACCAGTCCCAGACCCTCGGGCTCCATGGCGAGATGCAATCCAACAACGGTGGGACAACATCGACGTGTACGCTCAACAAAACCAGACGTAATGATGACCCTTGGAGCTTCGCTATGGCATCATGCAGAGTGGTATCCGGACCTCCTTCAACTTCTAGTAGATCTACCGAGAGAACTCCCTCCACGACCAGATCTACTCAAACAACCACAAGCGAACATCTTCCACAAGTCCGTGGAGTCGCTTCGACTTCACGTGTGGAGACTCCAGTGTCTCCTTTCTCAGAAGGGCTTTTCATGGTAAGTTGCGGTGTGAATGTCCGGATACTTGCATAGGTCCTCTGCCTCGGTCTACCAGGCAAAATGGAGAGTATTCTGTGGTTGGTGTCATTGAAGGAATCTCTCTCCACTCGATGCCACTACTGTATTCCAGTAAGCGCGGAGTTCCTTGTATACCTTCGGGAGGAAAAGCTCCTTTTGGTATTGGTGGTGAAAAGCTATCACTCAGCCTTAAGCCTAGCCTTTAAGCTGAAAGGAGTGGATATTTCCTCTTTGTTGGAGCTTTCTTTACTCATACGGAGTTATGATACCACTTGCCCCCAGTCAGAGATTAGGCCTCCTCCTTGGAAAGTGTTTCACATCTTAAGATCCTTGAAAGGACCTCACTATGATCCATTACGCCATGCAATTGACCGAAATCTCACTTTGAAGATGTCGTTCCTGCTCGTTTTAGCCTCAGCAAAGAGAGTCAGTGAACTTCATGGCCACTCGTATGACATCGCCCATTCAAGGGGATGGGGGGAAGTAACACTCGACTTCGTCCCAAGTTTATTGCTAAGACTCAAAATCCAGTGGAGGGTGTGCTGGACCATAGATTCGGACCCTTTCAGAGTGCGAGTCTTCGTTCTGTAACAATGACCCAGATCAGTTGTTACTATGCCCGGTGAGGAGTTTGAGATACCATCTTAAACGCACTGCAGCAACACGGCCCAGACTAACATCTCTGTTTGTTAGTTCAGGGAGAGTAAAGAGGACGATCACCAAAAACACGGTTTCCTCCTGGATTCGCCAAGTAATTGAAAGAGCTTTGGCTCCCGATCACCCTCAAGCTCATTGAACTAGAGCCCATGATGTCAGGGGAATCAGTACTTCCCTGGTATTCAAACGCAACTTCTCCGTGTTGCAAGTTCTCCAAGCGGGCGTGTGGAAGAGACAGACTAGCTTCACAGCCCATTACTTAAAAGACATGATTTACAGGAGACTCGATATGTTCACTATCTGTCCTGTGGCTCCTTGATGGACAAGTAGCAGTTGGTCGAGGGCATTGGTTACCCAGGTTAAGACTGGGATGAATGAGAAGAATGTCTGGCTTTACTTTCTTCATCTTCCCTTCCCTTGTGGTACAGCACTATGGGTCCCTCTACAAGCTGGCTTCAATCTTTGCAGGGAATTATCACTTCCCTTGTGCAGCCTTGTATAAGTTATAAAATTGTTATACTGTCCATGTCTCCATTGCTTTTTGCTAGGGAGCAATGGGATATGTCTTGTTTTTCCTATACTGTATAAACTCAGAAGGAGTTCATACAAAACAACAAACTCTTTTACACTGCATTGCACAGACCGCAAATATACTCACTTTGTATATTTCAGCGAGGTGTCAAAGTTTTCCCTAGACCACAGTCATACATTGTACTAGGGAAAACCGTGTCAATGTCCATGCCAGATGTAGGACTTCCACCCACCTAAGAGTGAGTCATCCACATAAATAACAGAAGGTTTGTTAGTATGGGAACAAATGACAAATTTGGAGATAGTTTGTATTTTTCCTTAACTAATAAAAACCTGGAGTTGATTATATAGATAGGCCCTCAATCACCTGTCCCCCAGAAGTCCTGCTTGCAATCAAAAGTGACGTCTCTCACTGCTGTGAGAGTATATACAGAGGTGGCTGGGTACCCCCCCCCCCAGACTACCCACTCAAGCAGTTAGGCAGGGTTGCCACCTCGCAATTAAAGTCTAATGGCTACCTTCCAGCTATGCTGAAAGATAATCCACATAGATAACTCCAGGTTTGTATTATTTAGGAAAAAATACAAATTATATCCGAATATGTTACTTTAATGTTGTTATTGTTCGTGAAAAATTTTATTTTGATTGTTTATTCTGCTCTTGTAGTTTATTAATTTCCTTGCTTCCTTTCATCACTGGGTTATTTTTCCCTGTTGGAGCCCTTGGGCTTATATCATCTTGCTTTTCCAACTAGGGTTATAGCCTATCTTGTAATAATAATAGCATGGATAACGAACAGTTACCAGACTGGTGAGCATGCTGGGTAAGGTACCACCCTTTCACAGTTTTTTCTCAGTTCACTTTTACTTCAACTGTGGTGTTTGCATGTGTGTTTTTTAGTGTTCTTCAAGCTGTGGATTTATTTTCTTATGCTTTTGTGGTTTTTTACTATGAAATGGAAACAGGATATTCGTGTTTGGCGGAGAAGGGTGGGCGATGCAACCACTTCATGTCGAAAGTCTGAGCTAGACCCATGCTCAGTCTGAGATTCATGTCTGGGGCATATCTGTACACAGGCATCCCCTTATGCCAAGTGTCGATTGTAGCCTCCGGTGCAGTGGCAAGCCTATGTTTTGAAGGGGCAAAAGCTTTTTAGGCGTTTGTCAGAGTACGACGGGGTAATGCCCAAGGAGATACTAGCAAAGACTTTCGCTGCTCTTCTCTTATTAGGGGGTACGTCTGTGGCTGAGGAAGATTCCTCTGCATTTTCACCTCTGGATCAGTCCTCAGGGATTATGCTGCAGGGGTGAGGAGAGCGGCGATCAGCATTGGTGTTATTGTCAGGCTTTGTTGTTGCTCTGGGAACTCTGAGTGTTCGCTGCTCTCGTGCGAAGGCTGAAGAGACTTCAGGTGTGACCATGTAGACTCTTGATGACGAGTTTGACCTAAGGAAGGCTTGTCTCCTCAAGTCTTTTAGGTAGGCCTTCTATGATTGTTTTGAGGGGTTTGATTGCCAAGGTATCCTGTTCCCCAGTTACCCCTCTCCAGGTTTGTGATCCTTCTGTGGCAATAGGTGGGAAGAAGGTGGTGGTATCCCTAGTGTCAGGGAACCTAAGGTCTGGCAAGTCTAGTTTGGCTCTTCCAACCTGGCGAGCAAGGTGCCGTGGTCGGAGACATTGACAAAGAAAGGTAAAGGTTAAGTCCAGTACATCTAAGGCTAACAGTGTGACCTTCTCCTCACTCCTACCCTTGTGTCAGTGGGTCAAGAGTCTGTGATTACTCCCTCTATGTCAGTGGTTCTGACTCCGGTCCCTCGGATTGACGGGTCATTGGACTGTGTGAGTGTGCCTTCCCCTTCCTCTATGACAGTGTACTCTAGTATTGTGAACAATTTGTGTGGTTTCTCCCAGTGGGTTAGTGTCGACTTCGATGGTCTCTCCAGCCTAGACCGGTCTGCTTGCAGAGCAAAGAGCGAGAGCTAGGAAGATGAAGAAGCATGACTGCTATTTCTCTTCCTCCTCCTCCTCCTCCACCTTGTCTCTTCTTCGTCCTCCGATTACGATTGAAACTCTTCCTCTCACTTGAGGAAGGGATTGAAGAAATCCAGGAATGCCAGCCCTTGTCACAGAGACAGGGTTTCCTGTGACGTCACCTTTTCCTTTGGGAAAAGAGAACAGTACTGGTGGGCCAACAGTCTCTTGTCACGGCCCCTCGGAGTCAGTGCAGGGGCCCGGAGTTGGGATCTTGTGTTCTGGCTCTGTACTGTATCCTCCGGCTCCCAACCACCCCGGTCTTCCCGCCTACCCCTTCCACCCTGGCTGCCCTTGGAGTCAAGGGTGGCCTGATAGCCTCAACTACTCCAGCCAGTACTGTGGTTTCTCGCTTTTCAAAACAAGTAACGTTGGCATTACGGAACCCGTTGCGCCTGGGAGCCACGTCTCTGCTTACGGAGAGTTATGTGCCGGCAGCAGTAGAGTCTTGGAGGACTACTTTGCAGGAGTCCCTGATCCATCGGGCTGTTGTCTCCGAGGGCTCTGGCCCTTCGATGGGAACAGCAGCCGGTACTGTGTGGTTGGAATCGAGGAATGGGCCTGCGCCTGTTCCAAGACCACATGTCTCCCTACCCACAACGTCTTCTCGAAAAGAGCTTGTGCGTGCACAAACTTTTCGACCACTGCAACTTGCACCTTTCAGGCTGTTGGTGGTATTAAGAGGGGAGGGAGCGCAAAACGCTGAGTGCCACTGCCGAGAGTAGGGATTGTCGGTCTTGCCATTTGACAGCGTGGCAGATACGTGGCCGAGTCTTGGGTTGTGAGTGTTCTTCGAAACGGTTACTTGCTTCCTTTTCTGGACCACTGGCCTCCCATATCTTCTGTTGCATTTGAGTTACTGTTGGGTCTCCTAACATCTGACAAATCCTTGACCTTAAAGGCTGAGGTGGATACAGTTTTTGAGAAGAATGCGCTTAGAGTAATTAGAGACGTACCTCTGGGCTTTTACTGTCACTTATTCCTGGTGTAGAAGGTGACAGAGGGCTGGAGACCGGTCATCGACCTCTTCATCGAACAAGTTTGTTCATCAAATGAAGTTCAGGATGGAAACTGTAAAGTATGTTCTGCCTTCCATCAGAGAGGGATACTTCATGCTTTTGTAGATCTAAGGACTCTCTTTCAAGTGCCTGTTCATCAGACCTCACGGAAGTACTTCTGCTTCTCCCTCAACAGTACGGTGTACTAGTTAAAGACTCAGTGTTTTGGACTTTGTTTGTCTCCTTACGTGTCGTGTACACTTGGGTGTTTCACCCCAGTTGTCGCTTGGGTCCACTTGCAAGGGATACGTCTCCTGATGTATCTTGACGACTGGTTGATTCTGGTTTACTTGAAGATGTATCTTGACAACTGGTTGATTCTGGTTTTAAGCAGAACACCATAAAAATCTGAGGTTTGAAATAAAGGTTGAAAGGAAAAATGTAATTGAATATGATATTTATTACATAAATAAGCCTTTAAAATGACGTAGTACCGTAGTTACAAACAATTGGTAGGCGAACAAGGCAATTCACGTAGATCGTAGGGCGTTTCCTTCGTTCAGCTTCGCTCGCTGTCTGTAAAGAAATATTCATGAAAATTAGTATCTAAAAGTCATGGTCATTTATGTAGAAGAATATACCCATAGGAATAATAACCCACTTAAAATTACCTTACAATTGAGCAACTGAGGTTTACATTAGTATCAGGAAGGAAATAAAAGGGCCGATACACCGAAACCAAACACCATCCTGAAATGAACGGTAAACCTAATATAATTTTGCTTGGTCGTAATATGAGAGACAATCCGTCATAAATATAACCACTCGAAACCTTAATGTATTAGACGATTCTCTTACCCAAGTGTTAACAACGTGAATTTATGAATAAGCTAGAGTTACTAGTCCGAGAGCTAAATCACCTGAAAGGACAAGAGAATACAATGTATAAAACATATTGACCACAAAAAACTATTACGAATCTTCATAAGATTAAAAATGACAGACAGGAAAACTTGAATAGGCAACACAAGGCAATGAGAGTTCGCAATGATAACCTTAAAAAAAAAGCCCTATATATTCTTGGTACTCACCATTGTCGAACCATGCACAAAGGCGTTGCAGATGGATTTTGGCAGATGTTCACAAGAGGGTGACGTAGACCAGGGATCCCAATAAAAGCCTTTAGCCTAAGACAGGCATGTCGGACAAATCAAAATTCTAGGAACCTTCCCAGGTGAGTGAGGTCTCTGCTCTCTTCTCTGTGTGTCTCTCTCTGACTGCCGGACGGCCGGGCTGCCTGGCTCCTCGTCGCCGTTTTCGCTCGAGTAAAGCATATAGAAGGAGGAGGAGTTAGCAAACTACCCATCTTTAAAGACTGGACGGCAGGAAAGACAGTTTGATGGTACCAAGGGTAGGGCAATTGAAATACCAAGTTCTTAATAATTACTAGTCTTTCCTGTCGCCATGTGAGAACATGAAATGTCTTGTACAGGTTTACTTGAAGAAGGAGTTGCCTCAGGATTAAGATCAACTTCTCGCACTTTGACACAATCTGGGGACTGTGGTAAACTAGGAAAAGTCGAGACTCAGACCCAAAGAGAGGGTGAAGTACTTAGGCATGCTGATAGATTCAGCAGCAGCGAAAGTCTTTCTCATAGACGATCGCATGTGAAAGCTCAGGGAGGTTGTGTGATGGTTCCTGTCTAAGACAGTTGTTCCAGCTCAGCAATGGCAACGTCATCTCGGACATCTGTCTCTGTTGGAGAAGCTTGTTCTTCTTGAGCAACTCTACTAGAGATTCCTTCAGTGGTGTTTGAAGGTTCACTGTGTAGCTAACAGGGATCTCCCGTACCTTCCTGTGGTGGTGTCATAGGAGGTCTGAAGTGACCTTGCCTGGTGGCTCAACAAAAACAGCCTCTCCAGCGGAGTCCTACTTGACTTCTCACCTCCGGATCTGGATCTGTTCTCAGATGCATTGAAGAAGGGGTGCCCCGCCCACCTGGACGAACTTGTCGTATCAGGAGTGTGTTCCGAGGAAGACAGGCATCTGCACATCAACATTCTTGAGATGCAAGCAGCCCTCCTAGGTCTGCAAATGATCCAAGAGCGTTTGAGAAGGCACTTGGTAGCGCTGATGATCGACAGCTCAACCTTAGTGGCCTATGTCAAGAAACAAAGAGGCATGGTCTCATGCCTCCTCTGGGAATTGACGAAGCAGATGCAGTAGAGTTGTCTGCAAGGTACATTCCAAGCAAGATGAATGTCCTAGCAGACACACTCGGATGTTAGGGTCAGATTTTAGAAGCAGAGTGGTTTCTATGTCCTCTTGTGGTGGAAACGCATCCTGCCCTGTGGGTCTCTCCAGCGATTGACATGTTCGCACATGGCTGAACAGGTAGGTACCCGTCTCCTACTCCCCCGTTCCAGACCTAAGGGCAGTGTTTGAAGACGTCTTCCAACACCCTCATGATCACCTGGACATTTACGCCTTTTCCCTGTTCAGCCTGATTCACCCTAGAATCAACAGAGTGTTGATTACGCCTGGCATCAGGATGACCCTGGTGGTTTCCAGATGGCCACACTCTGAGTGGGATCCCATCAACTGGCTCTTCTGGTCGGAGTCCTGATAGAGCTACAATTAGCCCTCATTATTCATGGATTTGGTCATTCGTGATACAGAGACCTATATAACCTCTTAAATAAAAAATCATGTATTTGCGATTTTGTAATAAGTACTCTCGCGGCCTGACCATTTCAAACCAACCATGCTCCTTTGCACGGCACCCCATCTGTCGCTGACTCGGCCTCAGCCTCGCATCATCTCTTCTTGCGTGTGCATCTACTTCAGTCCTTTATCTTGCAGAATTACATTGTGTTGTAAAAAAAAAATGTACATACTGTACTGTATCCAATGTGTTTATAGTGATTTGAGTATAAAACGTACATTACGTTACCCCACAAACCAAACAGTTGACGGCTCAAGAATTGCATCATGCTTCAGACTTACAGTACATTGTAGAACTTTGTACATACCCTGTAAAAGGTTAGTGGTGTTGTACAAATACTTTTTCTTTTAATTTTCATTGTGTTTATGTATTCATTGTATATTAGTGTTATTGTCATATTGACTACTGTACAGTACCGTATATGAAATACCATACTTTACAGTAGCAATGTAAATATTGGCTGTGTGTACGTGAGTTTGGAAGGTGCTAGTCGACCTGCCGAAAACAGCAATCACTTACGAGTGTTACCTTAGCTAATTAAGCTGTAGAGTAGTGATAGTACTGTACATATATTACAGTTATGTACAGTGCACTACAGTATCAGCGAGTGTTGTTAGATAGGAACATTCTTTACTATGGATATGCAGTCAGCCTTAATTGCCATATATCCCGTTAATCCTTTCAAATAAACTGGATATTCATTTAATTCGTTTTCTTCATGAGTTCTTGCGTTTTGGAGAATCACTGACATGCAGGCGTGTCCTGGCATTGACAGTTGCCTTTATGAAAACTTAATTTCTGCTCAGGTGACACATCCCATTCCCTTTTTCCTGCTTGCAGACATCACTGTCTTAGCATCAGAAAGCAAGAAGGTGGACATTGCTTCTCATTTCTGCTAGTCGGAGAAGTCCTCATTACAGCAGAGGTACACAACTGAGCCTAACCATTAGTCTATCCACAAAATGGCTTGCAAAGACCAATTTGTAACCCGCTCCATGTTTGCGGCCTACTGCGCCGAGAGCGACACTGGTAGTGCTGCCAACCTCTGTAAGGTCATATTATAGGTGAGAGCAAGAATCGATGGATCTAATGGTAAAGGTGAGGGATAGTCATCTATGATCTTGTAGTACTTCCCTTGCTTGACATAAGGAGGAGGAGGTAAGCAAGATGAGTTCACTGCCCTGAGGGAGTGAGATACACCATCCACCTGGCCAAAGGCCCTCTTCGTGGCCCCTTTCACCCCTTAGATCAGGCTAAAATTACCCTAGTCTTGGTTGACCTGTAAGTCTCATAAATAATATCCAATACCATGTCCTTTCCCTCCAGAGTGAAACAGGTAGGGTTGTCAATGGAGTTGATTTTCCTTATACCGGAACGGACTTGCAAGAAGGCATTATCTAACTCCTGCTATAAGGGCGAGATCTTTGGACTGGCGGACATGGGCAGTACATCGTCCAAATGATCAGAACCATCATCGAGTGGATCATCCACTCCTGAGCTCACACCCATAGGAGCTCGGGCTGGGTCAAGATCATCAACTACACCCCTAGCAGGGACTTGAGACCAAGAATGTACACTATGCTCCTTCAGTCTAGTTAAGGATGGTACTAAACCACGAATGCACTTCCAAGAATCTGGAGCATTGATTTTCAAAGCCTAGTTCTTAGGAATAATCTTCATAGCCTTCCTCTCTTGGGGTTGGCCTTCAGGCAATAAGGAGATATTACAACTCCTTCCTCGGGGCCTCCAACGATCACCCATTGAGGTGCTGTGAGAGTGAAGGTGCTTAAAGTATTCTTTGGGCGAACCAAAAGCAGGACAGGTACAAACAGGTGTTGTAGTGTGCACAGTAGTGCCCTTGGGCTTATTGCATCCTGCTTTTCCAACTAGGGTTGTAGCGTAACAAGTACAGTAATAATGATAATAATAATAATTTGTCGGTTATAAGGGTGAGCACATGTACTACCGAAGTTGCGCGTCCAGGTGTTCGTGCACAGGCAACCGAAGCATCACATGTCAGAAACTCATTATAGTGGTGTGAGCGTGTCACACGCAGACCTTTATCAGAGAGACGAGCTTGCCCCCCTTACCTTGTTAATGTTCAGTGGTTGGGTTTGTAACACTACAAAACTCTCTTATGGAACTATGGTCTGTGCGTTCACCCGCCGGAGCTGCGAGAAACAAAGCACGATCACTGGTCAGCGCTCATAAAGGTTGACTAGTAGCCTTGCTTGCTCCTACGGGTTGAGGCGAGCAAGGATGAAAGGGCTTTCCAGTGCACTAATGCTCAGCAGAAACAGCAGGCTCTTCCCCATAAAGGATGGAAGCCCGAGGTGGAGATACCAAAGGGCCTGACCTCACAAATCTCAGAACTCTTTGTTGTGCCCTACAGATACGACAGCAACGGGCTGGGACTGTGTACAGTCTGCCCACAGTGTTGTCATCTTGCTTTGAAGAGCTGGATTGAGGCATTGACGAATCGAACATTCGTTTCCGATACCCCTAGGGGGAACCCTTGCTCGCGAATGAGAAAGGTGCTTAACACCAAAGGGAGGCGAAGCGAGATGCTTCTTATGTTGCAGAACCTCAGCATGCTAAGCATAATCAGCAAGCTCAGATTGATTGATTTAAAGTTTTCTGGCATCCTTACATCTAAGGTCATTGATGCCGATATCATTTACAGTATTTTATATAAAAAATAAAAGTATATTCAATTAAACCATAAAAGTTGAATGCCATTATAGAAGTTAAATAGTTTTCAGAAGACCTGCTTCTGAAATAGATCTAAAAATGTCGCTCGCATAGTAGGACACATCATGTCCAAGAATCTTGGCTAGGATGAACCTGCCATCATCACCTTTAGCCTCAAACAGATATCTCTTTCTTAAGTTATTATAATTGGGACATTCGGTCAACAAATGCCGTACTGTTAAAGGTACTAAACAGTCGTCGCAATACGGTTGGTATTGGCCCTTCAGCAGAAACTCGTGTGTCAACCAGTGTGACCAATATAGAGACGACAAAGAGACGTCTCCCATTTTCGGGGCATCGTGTTATACCTCCAAGGAGATAAAACATTTGTTACTTCT
The DNA here is from genome assembly GCF_036898095.1 of Palaemon carinicauda. Lineage (NCBI taxonomy): Eukaryota > Metazoa > Arthropoda > Malacostraca > Decapoda > Palaemonidae > Palaemon > Palaemon carinicauda. Next base: position 80,390,654 of record NC_090728.1, read on the forward strand.
CTCATTTTATTGCCATCTAGGCTATCCCATTGCTGTTGCCAATTATTACAAAACAATTTCTTGATGGTAGGTAGGAAATCATTACAGGGAATGGGATACCTTCTTGGTAGCCGCTCGGATGCAGCATTCTTCACCAGTAAATCTGCCTTCTCATTCCCAGACACCTACATGTGCTGCAACACAACAAAATCAGACTGTTATACTTCTCCGTCCAATAATAAAAAGCCATTCTAAAATTTTAAAACTAGAGGGTTACTAGAATTAAAAATTTCTAAAGCTTGAAGGAAGGACACTCCTTGCATCACTAAAAAAGGTAAAATTACCCTCCTTCTCCAACACTATTTTCTCAATAGCGGTTAGTATACCATACAGTTTGGCAGTAAATATGGAAGCTGTTAGAGGAAGGGCACTTTTACAATTAAAACCATTACTATGTACTCCAAATCCAATGCCAGCATCAGATTTGGACCAATCAGTATATATAAAAGTTGATCTACTATGTTCTGTAACATGTTCCATAAAAAGAGACCTGGATTCCAAGTCAGTCATATTCTTCTTAACTCCAATAAAGTATTTACAAAAAGATACCTCTGGTAATTTCCATGGAGGCGTTGATGATACCCTAAATGAAAGCACCTTAATTCTAATTACTGTATATCAAGACTGTTTAAAATTTGTTTCACCCGAAAGCCATAAGGTTGAGGAGATTTTGGGTGCAACTCAAAGTATGTTGAGTGTCTTACAAGGCTTGCAGTCTGAAAGGCTGAAGAATTGGGGAGTCTTTGCAATCTAAACCAATACCGAATAATAGGGGACATTCGGTAAAGGTTTAGAGGTAACTCTCCAGCATTAACAAGGAGACTTGTGATAGGTGTTCTAAAAGCTCCTGTGGACAATCTAATACCAGCATAATGTATTAAATCTAATATCTTTAATCGGCTTGGGGTGGCTGAGGAGTATATTTCACATCCATAACTAATTTTGGAAAAAATCAAGGCCTTATATAATTTTGAAATAGTATTGTGGTCTCCCCCATGATGTGTGGGACAATACTTTTAAAATATTCAGAGCCTCAAGACATTTAGCTTTTAATGCTTTTAAGTGAGAAACCCATGTAAGCCTACAATCAAATATCAAACCTAAAAATTTAGCTTCACTTACACATGGGATCCGTTGACCTTTAATGTATATATCTGGGTCTGGATGTACTCCCTGGATACAACAGAAATGGACCTTAGTAGTTTTACTTGTCAAGAACTTAAATCCATTCATATCGGCCCACTGGATAATTTTGTCTATTGCAAGTTGTGTTTTTTTCTCTCAACCATTGCCATTCTAGCTCCAGCAAATGATATGGAGAGATCATCCACAAATAATGTTGAGAGAACATCCTGGGGAATGACTGAGGATATCCCATTAATTGTTAGTGCGAATAGGGTTACACTCAGCACACTACCCTAAGGAACTCCTTCTTCCTGACATTTACTCTCTGATAGAGTTTCCCCCACTCCCACTTGAAAAACTCTATGTGAAAGAAATGACTGAATAAATAGTGGTAGCTCTCCTCTTAATCCCAATTCATTAATTTTTTTCAAGTATACCATATCTCCATGTGGTATCGTATGCCTTTTCAAGGACAAAAAAGACTGTCACATGGTGCTGTTTGGAAGCAAAGGCTTCACAAATAGAGGACTCAAGTCGTATCAACACATCTGTCGTTGAGTGCATTTTTCTGAATATACATTGAATGGGTGATAAAATACCTTTCTTTTCAAGGTACCACATCAACCTTGCATTGACCATCTTCCCCATAATTTTACATAAACAAGATTTGTTCCGTAACCGAAATACAGACCACGCTATTTACATAGGGTTTACTTTCGGCGTAGCTGAAAATGACGAGCCATTAGATTTTAACAAGGGTTAACTACCCCCGGGCTAGTTAGCAAGGGGGTAGGGGAAGGGGTAGCTTGGTACCCCTCCCCCCCCACACACCGGTGAATTGTCTCACTTCACTTTTGGCTCGGTCAATGAGTAGACGTGTCTGTCTTTCATCCTCGCTTTTGACAGCCTTAATCTGTTTTTTCTTTTTCTTCAGCTTTGTGTGTTTGGAAGTTGGCCTCTACCTTCATCGCAATTATGCGCAAGTGCCCTGGACTCTCCGGCCGCCCCTGTGGAACTTTCATGTCGGCGGTCGAGACGGATCCCCACACCCTTTGCCTGCAGTGTCGAAGTCAACGGTGTGCTAGAGACTTAACTTGTAGTGAGTGCAGGGAGTGGTCTACCTCCCAGTGGGAGAGTTTTGCCCGGCGGCGTAAGAAGAAGTCCAAGAGAGACCTTTCTCCTTCAAGGGCTGCCTTGAAGAAGGAAGGCTCCAAGGACTCTTCTTCCGCCGCCCGAACCTCCTCCGAAGCTCCCACTCGGTCGGTCTCTCTCGTGAGAGGCCATCGAGTGGTAGCGTAGGCCATTGTTCTGTTTCCCGACCTCGGGGTGCGGGAGAGGGCGTTGCCTCCCATAGCGGGGCAGCTCCCCCTCCTCCTCCGGGGGAAGATATTGATTCTCATTACGATGATGACCATGCTGCGTCTAATGATGATCTCTTTCAGCTTTGGGCTTCCTTGGGGCTTAAGGGCTTGCCCTCCAAGGAAGCCCTGTTTGACCTGATCCAGTTGGGGGCTGCTGTCAAGCAATCGCCAGTAATAGCAGAGGTAGACCCTCTGTCTATTGTCGACGTGGTTGTGGCAGAGGCTTCCGACGGGTCTGGTCAACCCTCTGCTGCTGCTGCTGCTGTTGCGGAGGTTGCTGAAGGCTCAGCCTCCCCTTCCGAACATCCTTCGAGGGGGAAGTTGAGTCCCACGGTCTCCCCTGCGGGTGCGTCTCCTCCTCGGGGGAGCGCACTGACAGAGACTCCTCTTCGGAGGACCGACGATGTGGATGCCCTTCCTCGAGGTCGCCTTCGCCGTAAGGCTCGTCCTCCTTTTCGCCGTAGGGGCCTTCCTTCTCCCTACAAGGGAGTTAAGAGGCGCCTCTTCGGGTCGTCTTCACCGCCGCCTTCCCCTGCAGAGGATTCTTCTCGTCGGGAGCAGACCGTAGCAGCCACGTCCTTGGACCTCTCCGCAGATCGCTGCGCCTGCCAGACCTTCCAGTCCTTCCGGCCTACCTTCGCCGCTGGATGCAGATGCGCAGCAGGCGCCTTCTCACCCCGTCACCCGACGGGCACCGGTCCCTTCGGGGCAAAGGGATGTCTCCCACGGTGTGGGTAAATCCCTTGCGCGTCAGGTTTCCCCTGCGCGCGAACGCGCAGCTGAGCGCGCAGTAGTGCACATGCGCTCTCCTGAGCTGCAGCCTTCAGACTCGCCTCGCCAGCGCTCTCCTACTCACCAGCTCTCTCCTGCTCGCCAGCGCTCCCCTGCTAGCCGTCAGCGCCCTTCTGCTCCTGCTGCGCGCCAGGCGCGCCATTGGTCTCCTGAGCGCCCACGATCTCCTGCTCGTCAGCGCGCATCTGCGCACCTTGTTCCTGATGCGCGCCCTGAGTGCCAACGCTCTCCCATGTGCCCTAGATCTTCGGATCTGGACGCAGGCAAGGACCTTACTCCTTCGCCTCGCCCTCGCACTCCTGTGTGCCCATCTTCACCAGCGCAACAGCGCGCACGCATTCCGGTGTGCACTTCAAGAGTTCCTGCGCGCTCGCGCGCCCACGAGTCTTCTTCTGAGCCCTTGTGCGAGCGTTCGCCCTTGCGCGTTTCCTCGCCATCTGATCCTGCACCCCAGCTGACTGCGCGTCGACACCCTCCTGCACGCCAACGATCTCCTGAGCGCCTGTGCGCAAGCGCTCGCCCACACGCCAGCGCGCCCATGACTCGGATCGTCACAGGTCTCCGACGCTAACACGCGCTAAATCTCCTGCGCGCGGTCGATCACCTGCACGTACTACGCGCCATCGTTCGCCAACGCTCCATCACGCGCCAACGCGCCATCGCTCTCCGACGCGCCAGCGTTCGCCAACGCGCCATCGCTCGCCCACTCGCCATCGCTCCCCCACGCGCCATCGATCTTCAGTGCGCCGTCAATCTCCTGCGCTTCATCGTTCTCCTGACCGACAGCGATCTCCTCTACCCTTGCGCGCTCATTCACCTGCGCGCCCCGCGCGCACCTTCACCTGCGCGCCAACGCGCCCCCTCGCCAGCGCGCCTTCGCGCCCACTCGCCAGCACACCCACTCGCCCGAGCGCCCACTCGCCTGCGCGCGTTTATCTCCGTGCGACTGCGCGCCCGCGCTCCAGCAGTCGCCCGCGCGCGACCCTCTGAATGCTCCATCGCGCGAGCGCCAGTGCGACCCCCAGCGCAACCCCCGTTCTCGCCGGGTCCCGCAGCTCGTGCCTACGACAGGGACGCGTACTTCCAGATCGCCATCAGGATCGCCACTGCGCAAGCGCAGGGCTCTCACCCAGGACCAGGAAAAGTCACCGGAGAGGTCCAGGCAACATTCTTCCCTTTCTTCTTTTCAGGTAGGCCCCGTTGCGTCCAATCCGAAGGATCAGGAGATCCCCTTCCCTCCAGTGGGGATTACTGACACTGCGTCCGTCACCCGTCAGTCTTGGTTTGGTCACCTGATGAAAGCGGTGGTGCAGGCTGTGAAGCAGGCCCTCGCTGATCTGGGACTCAGACCAAAGACAGACTCGCCCCCGCTGAAGAGAAGGAGAGGAGTGGACTTCATGGTGACTTCTCCCAGGGAGAAGTTGGCTCCTAAGAGGTCTGTCAGGAAGGCTCCATCCCCTTCGCGGTCGTTTTCTCCTTCTCTTGTGGACGAAGCCTTTCCATCCTCAGGAGAGTCCAGCGAGGTGAGGGCCTCTCCCACGGCACCAATGGGGGGAACCCCACCTCCAGGAAGAGAAACATCTCGCGTGGAAGGTACCTTCCAGACCTCTTTGCTGGAGTCCTGTACCCCACCCAGGAAGGAACCCAAGGACTCAAAGACGATTCCTAAGTCGTCTTCACGGATCCGTCCAGAGCCAACCAGACCTCGGGAGAACGTCCACGTGTCTCCCCAAAAAAAGCCTCTGGGGACGGGAGACTTAGCTGCCAGTCCACAGGGAGGAGAGCAGCATGAGTCTGAGCATGCCTTCTGGCAGGTCTTGAATCTGATGAGGCAACTCAACAGGTTCTAGGACCCGGAGATCGCCCCTCGCGAAGGCAAGGATACGGTCCTAGACCAAGTCTATGGTACCCAGAAACCCCCAAGGGCCAGTGCAACTTTGCCTTGATCCCAGGGGGTGAAGAGTGCCAGAGACAAGGTCGAAGCCCAGCTCTGGGAACTCTCCTCCTCCAGCCGTTCTTCTGCCGGGAACAAACTCCTCCCACCTCCTCGTTTACAGCAGAGGAGGTATTTTGAGATCATGGGGGAGTCCAGTGTAGCTCTTCCCCTCCACCACTCGGTGGAAGAGCTCACAAGGGGAACTCCTCTTGAGAAGCTCTCCTCCCGGCAGGTGACATTCTCGGCTTCGGAGATCCTTAGCCAGGAGAAGGTCGCGAAGTGTGCCATGCAGGCTACTTCGTGGCTGGACGTCTGGCTGGGTTCTCTGGGCATCCTATTGCGCTCCAAGGATTTGTCTAAGGAGAGCAATAGGAAGGCCCTGGAGACCTTCCTCCTCTCGGCCACTCGCTCCATCGAGTTCCTGGCCCACCAGGTTACCAACCTGTGGGCCAACTCGATCTTAAAGCGACGCGATGCGGTGACCGAGAAGTTTCATACGAAGGTCCCCACCGTGGATGTCTGCAAGCTTAGACACTCCTCCATCCTTGGAGGAAGCTTGTTTGAGCCCAAGGATGTAGAACGCACAGCTGAGAGGTGGAGGAAGTCGAATCATGATTCGCTCCTCCAAAGGGCCCTCACATCTCGGCCCTACAAGCCTCCAGCTCCACAACAGCATCAACAGCAGCCTCGCAGTACACCGAAGCAGGCTCCGGCAGCTAAGACGAAGGTGTCTAAGCCCCAGCCCTTTCCTGTCAAGGACAAGAGGGGTGGAAAGTCCTCCAGGGGAGGCAGGAATCCTAGAGGGAGCGGCCGTGGCCGTAAACACTAGGATTGGCAGTCCCCATGCGTGTCCACCTATGGGGAATGCCTATAAAGTTGCGTGCACAGGTGGCAGCAACATGGGGTTGATTCCTGGACGGTCTCTGTGATCGGCCAAGGATATCGCGTCCCATTCACAACATCTCAACCTCCCCTGACAGCGAATCCAGTGTCGTTGAGCTCCTATGCCATGGGATCGGCAAAGGGGCTAGCCCTTCCGGCAGAAGTCGAGACCATGCTCAAGAAGGATGCTCTCCAAGAGGTCGTCGATGGCTCCCCAGGCTTCTTCAGTCGACTCTTTCTTGTAAAGAAGGCGTCTGGAAGCTGGAGACCCGTCATCGATCTCTCAGCTCTGAACAAGTTTGTCAAACAAACTTCGTTCAGCATGGAGACAGCGGACACGGTCAGACTTGCAGTGAGACCACAAGACTTCATGTGCACACTGGATCTGAAGGACGCGTACTTCCAGATACCAATCCATCCGTCTTCCAGGAAGTACTTGAGATTCAGCCTAGACAACAAGACCTACCAGTTCAAGGTACTGTGCTTCGGTCTCTCCACAGCACCTCAGGTGTTCACCAGAGTGTTCACCCTGATTTCGTTGTGGGCGCACAGGAACGGCATCTGTCTCCTCCGATATCTGGACGACTGGCTGATCCTGGCAGACTCGAAGTCGACCCTTCTTCGACACCGAGACAGGCTTCTGGGACTTTGCCAAGATCTGGGGATCATGGTAAATCTTGAGAAGTCCTCTCTGCAGCCGACCCAACGACTGGTATATCTAGGCATGTTATTAGACACCAATCTCCACAAAGCCCTTCCATCAGACAACAGGATAGCATGGCTGAGGAGGGTTGCAGAGCCCTTCCTCAGGCGGGAAGAGCTTCCAGCCCAATCATGGTTACGTCTTTTAGGTCACCTAGCCTCCCTGGCCTGTCTGGTCGAGAATGGCCGTCTCAGGATGAGATCCCTGCAATGGCGGCTCAAGTCCCGGTGGAATCAGGGCACCGATTCCCCAGACTCTCTGGTCCCTATAGGACCCACGGAACAGGCGGACCTGCGGTGGTGGCTGATCGACGAAAACCTACGAAAGGGAGTGGATCTTCTCGTCCTTCCCCCGGATTTGACACTGTTCTCGAACGCGTCAAAAGAAGGGTGCGGGGCCCACATTCTGAACCAGAGGGTCTCAGGCCTTTGGTCAGAATCAGAAAAGTATCTGGCCCTTCAACAGTTCCAACGGACCCTGGCGGGCCACTCCGTGGTGGTGATGAGCGACAACACCACGGTAGTGGCTTATATCAACAAGCAGGGAGGTACCTTTTCACAACAGCTATCCCATCTTGCATTAGATATTCTGAGGTGGTCCGAAGTCCACTCGATAACACTATCAGCTCGCTTCATTCCTAGCAAGAGGAATGTGCTCGCTGACAGTCTGAGCAGAGCTTCGCAGATAGTGAGTACCGAGTGGTCTTTGGATCCTCAGATAGCCAACAAAGTCCTGACTTTGTGGGGTTCTCCGACAGTGGACCTGTTCGCGATGGCCTTGAATTTCAAGCTGCCTCTTTACTGCTCCCCAGTCCCGGACCCCAAGGCTCTCTGGCAAGATGCCTTCCAACAACGGTGGGACAACATCGACGTGTACGCCTTCCCACCGTTTTGTCTGATGAGAAGGGTGCTCAACAGGACCAGACTATCGGGCAACCTGTCTATGACCTTAATAGCTCCACTATGGCTTCACGCGGAATGGTTCCCGGACCTTCTGCAACTCCTAACGTAACCTCCGAGAGAACTTCCCCCACGACACGAGCTACTCAGACAACCACATTGCAACATCTTCCACAAAGCCGTAGCCTCGCTTCGGCTTCACGCCTGGAGACTATCCAGCGTCTCCTCACGGAGAGAGGCTTTTCGCAGCAGGTTGCGGAAAGAATGTCTCGACACCTGCGGAAGTCCTCCGCGGGAGTCTACCAGGCGAAGTGGAGATTCTTCTGTGGTTGGTGTTGTGGGAGGGGTATCTCTCCACTCGATGCCACTATTCCAGCAATAGCGGAGTTCGTCGTGTATTTGTGGGAGGAAATGCTCCTTTCGGTCTCGGCTGTGAAAGGTTATCGCTCAGCCTTAAGCCTGGCCTTTAGGCTGAAAGGAGTGGACATTTCTTCCTTGCTAGAACTCTCTTTACTCATACGTAGCTATGAGCTTACGTGCCCTCAGTCGGAAGTGAGACCTCCTCCATGGAACGTGGTTCGGGTCCTCAGGGCTCTGAAGAGACCCCCCTTCGAACCATTACGCCAGGCCTCTGATCGCCACCTGACTTGGAAGACGGCTTTCCTACTCGCGTTGGCCTCTGCCAAATGAGTTAGTGAACTTCATGGTCTCTCATACGACATCGCCCATTCAAGGGGATGGGGGGAGGTAACGTTCAGGTTCGTCCCTGAGTTTGTTGCCAAGACTCAGAACCCTGGAGTGCCGGACCCACGGTTCGACTCCTTCAGGGTCACGAGTCTCCGTTCCGTAACAAGTGACCCAGACCATCTGCTATTATGCCCAGTGAGGAGTCTGAGGCGTTACTTGAAGAGAACAGCTGCAGTTCGTCCCCGCGTGCAGGCATTGTTCGTAAGCACGGGAAGAACTAAGAGGAGGGTCACCAAGAACACCATCTCGGTCTGGATTTGAAGGGTTATCCATCACGCCTTGAATCCTGACCCTCCTCCATCACGTCACCCTAGAGCACACGACGTCAGGGGCATCGCTACGTCCCTGGCCTTTAAGAGAAACTTCTCTGTGACGCAGGTGCTACAAGCTGGGGTCTGGAAGCGTCAAACGACCTTCACAGCCCAGTACCTGCAGGACGTGACCCACAGGAGCCTCGATACTTTTTCTATTGGCCCCGTAGTGGCTGCACAACAGCTGATCTAACCTCAGGCTCCTTATTGGACAGGTAGCAGAAGGTTGAGGGCATTGTTACCCGGTCTCAGTCTACGTGAATGAAAGAGTATGTCTGGCCCTTACTTCTTTCTTCATCCTCCCCTCTCTTGGGGAAGGCAGCATCCTGGTCTCTGCATAGCTGACCTCAACCTCTGCAGGTAAACCATGCTCCCTTGTGTTCCTAGTTTTAAGTTTATACTGTCGCGTCCCCCATACCCTGACGAGGTGGTATTGGGAACGTCCTAGCCTAGAATTCCATCTAAAGGACTCCAGGTTAACTTCCTAGGACGAGTCACACTCTATTCCTCCACACACAAGCTTATGTAGGCTACACGTTCCTTGCAGAGCAAGGAACTTGTGAGGTGCAGGGACTCTTTTTCTCGAGTGCTGCTCACTCGGATTCTGAGTCCCCGGGTAAAGCCAAAGCCAGTAAGGCTGGGGACTTTCCATCCTTCCTAAGGGGTAAGTCACCCTATGTAAATAGCATGGTTTGTATTTCGGTTACGGAACAAATGACAAATTCGGAGATAATTTGTATTTTTCCTAACCATTCAAACCTTAGCTATTTACACATATTTGCCCGCCAGCCCTGTCCCCCTCTAAGTGAAGTGAGATAATTCACCAGTGTGTGGGGGGGAGGGGTAGCAAGCTACCCCTTCCCCTACCCCCTTGCTAACTAGCGCGGGGGTAGTTAACCCTTGTTAAAATCTAATGGCTCGTCATTTTCAGCTACGCCGAAAATAAACCCTATGTAAATAGCTAAGGTTTTTATGGTTAGGAAAAATATAAATTATCTCCGAATTTGTCATGTCAATGCAATAGGTCGGTAGTTTGCTGCTAAAAACTTGTCCTTACCGGGTTTAAAAAAAGGCTAAAATAATGGTTAGTTCCCAAACACTTGGGTAACTATGATCATGCCATATTCTATCAATAATGTACATGTATTAAAATGTACATGTTTAATCATTGCATATGGAATTCCATCGGGTCCAGGGGCTGTATCGTTACAAGTAGTAAGTGCAGAATCAAGTTCTCTTTCAGTAAAAGGAGAATTATACGATTCTTCCCTTCCTGTTGAAAAATTTGAAATTTTCTTTTCTTCAATGCTCTTATACTGGTGACCAGGAGCTACTACACACTTGCATGATACATTTGAAAAATGATCAGCCAGGGCATTGCTAACATCATCTGCTTCAGTTACATACTAATCGTTCACTGTCAACACTGGTGGTGGGTTTGGGGTAAATTTGCCTGCAATCTTTTTTATTTTCCTCCATACAGAAGATGGTGGTGTTCTACTGTTAATGGAGGAAACAAAAGACACCCAAGACTGGCATGTAGTTTCTTTCATGGCACGACGGAACTGTGCTCTACACTTTTTGTATGTTATCAAATTTTCATCAGTACGGCGGCTATGCAATCTAGTCAGAGATTTTCTGGTAGCTCTGTGCAAGTCTGTTGATTCTGAAGACCACCACGGGACTGGTCGTCGTTTGAATAATCCTGTGATTTTGGAAATCGAATTGATTCCTGCTGTATGGAGAGTTCCATTCATTAGGTCTATGGCATCATCAATACTTTCAAACTGTTCTGCACTCCCCTCAATCTCACATAGCTCACGAAATTTAACCCCGTCTGCCTTACCAAGATTCCATTGTGGTGATCTTTGTAAAGGCAGACCCTTGTTGGTGTTTATAATGATTGGTGCATAATCACTAGTATGGCATTCATCTAATGTCCACCAATTGAAATCAAGAAGGCAGTTAGAGATTGCAATTGAAAGGTCAATGCATGACAAGGTACCTGTCTGAACATGGAAATGCATGGGCTCTCCGACATATTCATTCTCCATAATTGATGAAATAATATTGCCCCTTGTGTTTGCCAAAACATCACCCCATAAAGGATGTCTACCATTCATATCTCCCAGTAAGAGAAAAGATTGAGGGAGTTGTTGAATGACCTCTACTAAATCATCAAATAAAATATTATCATTTGGAGGTAAGTACAGAGAGAATATTGTATATTTTCTCCCTATATCAATTTGTACAATCACTGCCTGCAGGGGTGTACGAAAAGACAAAGGTATTTGGGGAACATCTCGACGAATGTACACGAGACTTCTGCCGTGGCTCCCTGCTTGTTGATTATATGGTATTCTATAACTAACATACTCTCGAGGACTAGGAGTGTTAGCATCAAGCTTACTTTCCTGTAGACATACAATTATGGGGGAATGTTCACGAATTAGGATCTTAAGTTCTTCATATATGGCCCTTAAACCCTGACAAATCCATTGCAAAATGGAGGAGAAAACTATAAATTATTTCTGGAAGACATCTTGGATGAGGTCTTCCTATTAGCCGTTTTTGATCTAACATTATTACCTGTAGGTTTCTTCAGAGATGGTCTTGATATGTTGGGTTTTACGTTTGTGTTTTTCTTTGTGTCCTTTTGATCTATTTGTTGAGGCGGATGGTGGACCTCAACTTGAATTTCTGATTTATTCAGTTTATCTTCTGGTTCATTAGAAACATCAACAGACAAAACATCACATTCATTTGATGTCATAACTCTAATGTTTCTAATGGAGGGGGTTGAGAGAGATGGAGGTCTCTCTTTTACGATGAATAGATGGTGGGATTCTAAGTTTTTGCACCTTTCCCACTACAGGTGCATCAGGTAAATTGGTTTTTAGTGGAACCTCCATCAAATCAGGCAAGGACATGGCCTGAGAGAGGTTTGTACTAGTTTTTGTAATGGGGGATGAAGGCTGTACAGAAAAGGGATTTTGACGAAGGAAAAATCTATTTCTGGGAAGAGGCCTGTGACGCCCGGTGAGAGAAAGGTCCTTCCTTATACCTTTCCTAATATAAATCTTCCAAATATACTAGAGAAAGATAAAAGCATGGAATGCAGAGGTTACAACCCTCGCGCGAACACCTTGTAGGTGTCGTGTATTAAACAAAGGCGTGTGTAAACCACTATTCACAGGTTGTCTTCCATTTAGATAATCCCTTCATCAATGGGGAGGGCCGTGACAGGCCCTAGATAACATGGTTGAACTCCCCAACGACACCTACCACGCGCGCCCTCTAGGACATCCTTCTTTAATTGGACTTGAAGCAAGCATAGTTTTTTTTGGGCACAGTGTTTTTTCGAAGAATTTCTCGTTATTTCAACATGACTGACGTTGTTACTTCACCCTTACCAATGTTAAGTACCATAGTTTGTTTTGGCAGCTTTTGGCAGTACCGGGCATTTGTTCTATTTCCATTATGGTGGTTTTTAGTTTTGGAAGCGATTGTCCTGCCGAGATATCGGCAGCCATTTTGGGTATGTTCGCTTCGGTAAATTTTCTAGTTAATTTTGCCCATCTGGTACTCTGTCAGATAGGTTATATCACTTACGTTTTATGGCCTTTTATGTTATCATTAATTATTATTAATTTTTACTATGGTATTTATTTGCTTGCAAGTCCAATTTGGACCTACGAAGAATAGCGATTTAAGATAGCGTTTTAAAGCATAGTAACGATTTAAAGCTTAGCGATTTAGTCTGTTAATTTGTACCCTCCTGGAGGGTTCGTTTTAGACTATATCCTTGTTTTTTTTTTTTTGTTACGTTGTCGTTATTCTTCGTTATTACTATTACTAAGAAAAGCAATCAATTTTATTAATTTTCTTATTTATTGTGTGATGTTAATTTTTAATATGTAACCTTGAGAGCGAAAGCATAGAGTGCTCGTTTCCTGTTCTACAGGTATGAGTTATCCTTTCTCTCGTTTTCTTTGAGTAAGAGAGGTGAATTTCCCGTTCTCCGTTTTTATACGATCACGGGTTATTCAGGCTAGTGTTAATACACCGTGGTAAAGCCTCAGGAGGTAATATGCTTACCTCGTCATTTGACATTTTATCAGAGGGTATATTTCTTTTTCTAGAGCTATCGGCAGTACTAGGTGGGTTTGATTTTAATGCCTTAGCATAGCTATTTGATTTATTTAATAGTCTTTTGGCATTTCCCACACTTATATGTTCCAAACTAGATTCTTTAACCCTTTTTCAATATTAATCTTACCCGATAATCATGTAGCTGTCAACTCTGTTGCCGACAGAAATCTACGGTCGGGATACGCCAGCGATCGCTATACAGGTGGGGGTGAACACCACAGCGCCATCTGTGGTCAGGTACTCTAGTACTTCTTGTCAACACCACCTCAATTTTTCCTCTGTCGTGCCTCCGGCTAGACCTACATGGATACGCTGTTGATTCTGGAGTTATTGCTCACGATTTGGTGATGTATTTGCTCTAGAGTTTAGCCTTCGCTATTCAGGAAGCTATATCATTAGCTTAGCAAGTTTTTGGAATTAATTTGATTTAATTTTTGATTTAATTTTGGTACGAAGAGAGTATGAACTCTCTTTCACTTTTAAATGGCCGACCCTTCCCTTAGACGGAAGTGTTGGTGTCGAAGAGAGTATAGACTCTCTTAATTTTGCTTAACAAAGTTATAGATTTATTTTATATCTCTCCGCCTTTTATAGGCCTCTTTGATTAACTTCCTTTTATTATAAACTTATTAAAATTAATTTTTATATTTGTTTATATTCGACCTTTCCTAATAGTAGGCGGTCTTTTCTTGGAACCGAAGTTAATTAACTTTGAGCCCGTCATTTCGTTTTTACCTGTTAACATATTATGCTATTTTAATGTTTTTGAAAGAATTTCTTTGATAGTCTTGTACTGTTTTCAAAGTTGAACTAACGTTTTGTTTTGTCTCTGCAGTTGTTGACGTTCAGAACGTTCAACTTGCGCTCTATCGTTACGATAGAGAGAGAGTCTATCACGGTGTCACGTTGCAGTAAGAGTAAACCGATTCTAGCGTTTTGTTCATTCTTTCTTAGCTTAAATGGTTCTATTCTAATAAAGGAACTTTTTATTTGGGAAATCTTTCAGTTTTTTTCCTTTAACAATAATATGTTTTAACGATATATATAATTGGGCTCTTCTCTCAGGTGCTAAGTCAAGAGAGAGAGAGAGAGAGATAGAGACGGAGGGAGAGAGAGGAGGATAAACGTTTCGTTCAAGCGGGTAACGTTGTTATCGTTTTTGCTCTTCTCCCTAGTCTCTTTAGGGGAAGAAGGTAAACGTTTCTAGAGTTTTATTCTTGTTCTCAGACTTTATGCGGTGAGAGATTTTAAACGTAGTTTATTTGATCTAGTGTTTAATCTCTTTTCCAGCCACTGAATTATTTATCTTTCATTATGTTTTTCTGTTACATTGTAATACTGTTTTCGCAATTACTAACTTTTAATGAAGGATAGAATTGCGTGTTTCAGGTACAAACCACTTAAAGTTTCGAGTTCAGTGAAATAAGTGCAAACAGAAAATCAAAAGTGATACAGTGATAAGCGCAAAGTGTTACAGTGTTGCGTTCGAGGGTTCGTCTGTTCGTGCCAGTTGTTCGCCTAGTCTGGGACCTCTTACAAGCTCCCAAGCCCAGGGGAGAAGTAATGTCGAAGGACTTATGGGTTCAGCAGGCCTTGATCGACGAACAGACGTTTCCCTCCGTGGTTTCGGGTGTAACCAACTCACGTAGCCGACGTGATCACCCCACCCACACAAAGACGAGAGAGCCCATTTATTCCTCGTCTGCGGAAGAGGTTTCTCGCAGAAACCATGGACCAAATCTTGCAGCTTTTAAGTGCAAGTCGGTCCCTTCCGCGCAAGTCCAACTCCTAGGTGGTGCCATTAGCACTGGGTCAGTTCGGACTTGCTGCAGTACGACAACTGCACACCTCCCAGAGAGGCAAGGTGGTATCGCAACAGACAGTAACTCCGTCTGTTGCCGCACCAGCTGTTTTAGACCCTCAGTTTCAACGGACAGTAGCTCCGTTTGTTGTTGTCTTTCTTAAACTCTAGTGGTCTATGCTGCTGACAATGCAGTCTCAGCTTGCGGTGTTGATGCAGGAGTTTCAGGCAGAGAAGGTTAACACACCTCCTCCTGCGACCGCTCCTCCACCTCTACGCAGTCCAGCCTGCCAGACGTATGATGTTGAGGTTCCTCAAGCTACCTCCATGCGTGAGCTGCCGCATTGGGAGTTGCCAGATACCAGCTCTGTGCAGCAACCTCCACTTTCCTTGAGGCAGGAGCCTCTTGCCACGCGGCAACCTCCTCAACACTTGAGGCAGGAGCCTTATGCTTTGCAGCAACCTCCTCTACCCTTGAGGTAGGAGACTCATGCGTTGCGACTACCTCCTCCATCCTCGAGGCAGCTACCTCTTGCGGTGCGACAACCTCCACCATCCTCGAGGCAGCAACCTCAACTCCACCTCTGCGCAGTCCACCCTGCCAGACGTATGATGTTGAGGTTCCTCAACCTACCTCCACGCGTGAGCTGCCGCATTGGGAGTTGCCAGATACCAGCGCTATGCAGCAACCTCTTGCGTTGCGGCAACCTCCACCATCCTTGAGGCAGCAACCTCAACTCTTGCGGCAGCCACCTCCACTCTTGAGGCAAGAACCTCAACTCTTGAATGGGCTCTCGTGGCATGGTTGGTTTCGACCTGGCCTTTCATTAGAAGGGGCTAGCGTTCGATCCCAAGTATGAGGTAGAAATTTATTTCTATTTGAACACGATGTTGTGTTGATATTTATCCATATTGACTCATTAGGGGTAATTTGAATGAATTACTACCAATTGTGTCACGTGGTGGCCCGGGGAAATCTGGTAAAACTCGCTGGTGAAGAGACTGATGTCTCACCAGGTAAATCCTCGGACAGCTAGATTAGTGTCAGGTTCAGATTTCTTTAAAAAAATCCTCCTCTACCCATGAGGCAGCCTCATGCTTATGAGGAGCCTCATGCTATGCGGCATCCTCCTCAAACCATGAGGCAAAAGCCTCATGCTATGCGGCAACCGCCTCAACCCATGAGGCAGGAGCCTCATACTATGCGGCATCCTCCTCAACGCATGCGGCATAAGCCTCATCCCTTGCAGCTTGAGCCTCATCCCATGCAGCATGAGTCTCATACCATGCAGCATGAGCCTCATCCCATGCAGCATGAGCCTCATCCCATGCAGCATGAGCCTCATCCCATGCAGCATAAGCCGCACGCCATGCAACATGCTCTGCTTACCTTACAGCATGCTCTACATACAGCATGCTCTGCATACCTTACCGCATGCTTCTCAGTCACACATCTTTGGTTGTTGCCAATTCACTAGACTGTCAAGCAGTTTCATAACGTTGCCTTCTAGTCTGCTGCTTTTGCACCAGTGAAACCCTCACTGAGAGAACTTAGCTTTTCTCGGATATGGTTCCTGTAGATGAGAAAGTGCTATTCTCCCTCCTTCTGATTTTCCCTTGAGGACTCTGTCATTTGGAGAGGAGCCTTTAGCTGCTTAGCCTCCTATGGACTTTTATTTAAGCATAGCATGCTTCCAGGGAGGGTAATGGTTCCACTTCAGTCGCTAACCCCGTCTGTTACCACACCTGCTCCCATAGACCTTGAGCTGTGTTGCAAGACATGCAGTTCAAGCTTAGTCCTTGTTAGAGGATTTTTTTGTTTACGGAGTCAGTGTGTCACTGGGAAGACGTTCAACAACCAGCAGAAGTGTCTTGTTGTGACGCAGTGCGGCAACCTCAGCAACCCGATAAGGAGTTGTCTGTACGACCCAGACAGTCTAGACAGCTTCGGGTTGTCACTGTACTTCCTCGCTTCCCCATGGTTGACAGTTCACAGACTGTGCAGCAGTACCATGATCTTGTGTCCGGCTCCGTCAGACGACTAGCTTTTAAGAGCTCCCACAAGTCGTCGCTGTCTGGAGATTCTCAGATGGACTATGGATCTGACCAAGGAACTGGGCCTCCTGGTCAATTTTGAGGAGTCCCAGCTCGTCCCATCCCAGACCATTGTCTACCTGGGTATGGATCTTCAGAGTCGAGCTTTTCGGGCTTTTCCGTCGGCCCCAAAGATATACTAAGCCCTAGATTGCATCCAGAGCATGCTGAGAAGGAACCGATGCTCAGTCAGGTAGTGGATGAGTCTAACAGGGACACTTTCATCGCTGGCACTGTTCATCGAGTTAGGGAGACCCCACCTCCCCCCCTTCAGTATCATCTAGCGGCTCACTGGATAAAGGACATGACGCTAGAGACGATCTCAGTTCCTGTTTCCGAAGAGAGGAGGTCTACTCTCACGTGGTGAAAGAACAGCTTTCTTCTCAAGGAAGTCTACCTTTGGCTGTTCAGAAACCCGACCGCCGTCTCTTCTCTGACGCATCAGACACGGGCTGGGGTGCGACTTTGAACGGACAGGAATGCTCGGGAACATGGAATCAGGAGCTAAGGACACTTCACATCTATTGCAAGGAGCTGTTGGCGGTTCATCTGACCTTGATAAACTTCAAGTCCCTCCAGCTTAACAAGGTGGTGGAGGTGGACTCTGACAACACCACAGCCTTGGCTTACATCTCCAAGCAGGGAGGGACTCATTCGTGGAAGTTGTTCTAGATCGCAAGGGACCTCCTCATCTGGTTAAAAGATCGAAAGCTCACGCTGGTAACGAGGTTCATTCAGGGCGATATGAATGTCATGGCAGATCGCCTTAGCCGGAAGGGTCAGGTCATCCCCACAGAGTGGACCCTTCACAAGAATGTTTGCAGCAGACTTTGGGCCCTGTGGGGTCAGCCAACCATAGATCTGTTCGCTACCTCGATAACCTAGAGGCTCCCGTTGTATTGTTCTCCGATTCCAGACCCAGCAGCAGTTCACGTGGATGCTTTTCTGCTGGATTGGTCCCATCTCGACCTGTATGCATTCCCGCCGTTCAAGATTGTCAACAGGGTACTTCAGAAGTTCGCCTCTCGCAAAGGGACACGGCTGACGTTGGTTGGCTCCGCTCTGGCCCGCGAGAGAATGGTTCATAGAGGTACTGCAATGGCTGGTCGACATTCCCAGGACTCTTCCTCTAAGAGTGGACCTTCTACGTCTACCTCACGTAAAGAAGGTACATCCAAACCTCCACGCTCTTCGTCTGACTGCCTTCAGACTTTCGAAAGACTCTCAAGAGCTAGGGGCTTTTCGAAGGAGGCAGCCAGAGCGATTGCCAGAGCAAGGAGGACATCCACTCTCAGAGTCTATCAGTCTAAAGGGGAAGTCTTCCGAAGCTGGTACAAGGCCAATGCAGTTTCCTCATCCAGTACCACTGTAACCCAGATTGCTGACTTCCTGTTACATCTAAGGAACGTAAGATCCCTTTCAGCTCCTACGATTAAGGGTTACAGAAGTATGTTGGCAGCGGTTTTCCGCCACAGAGGCTTGGATCTTTCCACCAACAAAGATCTACAGGACCTCCTTAGGTCTTTTAAGACCTCAAAGGAATGTCGGTTGTCCACTCCAGGCTGGAATCTAGACGTGGTCCTAAGGTTCCTTATGTCATCAAGATTTGAACCTCTCCAATCAGCCTCTTTTAAGGACCTCACATTAAAAACTCTTTTCCTCGTGTGCTTGACAACAGCTAAAAGAGTAAGTGAGATCCACGCCTTCAGCAGGAACATAGTTTTCACATCTGATACGGCTACATGTTCCTTGCAGCTCGGTTTTTTGCTAAAACGAGCTTCCTTCACGTCCTTGGCCTAAGTCGTTCGAGATCCCAAGCCTGTCCAACTTGGTGGGGGACGAACTGGAGAGAGTACTTTGCCCAGTTAGAGCTCTTAGGTACTATCTAAAAAGGTCATAACCTTTACGAGGACAATCAGAAGCCTTATGGTGGGCTATCAAGAAGCCTTCTCTTCCAAGGTCTAAGAACTCAGTTTCTTACCTATTCAGGCTCCTGATTAGGGAAGCACATTCTCATCTGAAGGAAGAAGACCTTGCTTTGCTGAAGGTAAGGACACATGAAGTGAGAGCTGTGGCTACTTCAGTGGCCCTCTAACAGAACCGTTCTCTGCAGAGTGTTATGGATGCAACCTATTGGAGAAGCAAGTCAGTGTTCGCATCATTCTATCTCAAAGATGTCCAGTCTCTTTACGAGAACTGCTACACCCTGGGACCATTCGTAGCAACGAATGCAGTAGTAGGCGGGGGCTCAGCCACTACATTCCCATAATCCCATAACCTTTTTAACCTTTCTCTTGAATACTTTTTATGGGTTGTACGGTTGGCTAAGAAGCCTTCCACATCCTTGTTGATTTGGCGGGTGGTCAATTCTTTCTTGAGAAGCGCCGAGGTTAAAGGTTGTGATGAGGTCCTTTAGTATGGGTTGCAGCCCTTTATACTTCAGCACCTAAGAGTCGTTCAGCATCCTAAGAGGACCGCTACGCTCAGTAAGAAAGACGTACTTAATAAAGGCAGAGTAATGGTTCAAGTCGTCTTCCTTACCAGGTACTTATTTATTTTATGTTATTTTTGAATAACTAATAAAATAAAATACGGGATACTTAGCTTCTGTGTTAACATGTATGCTGGTCTCCACCCACCACCCTGGGTGTGAATCAGCTACATGATTATCGGGTAAGATTAATATTGAAAAATGTTATTTTCATTAGTAAAATAAATTTTTGAATATACTTACCCGATAATCATGATTTAATTGACCCACCCTTCCTCCCCATAGAGAACCAGTGGACCGAGGAAAAAATTGAGGTGGTGTTGACAAGAAGTACTAGAGTACCTGACCACAGATGGCGCTGTGGTGTTCACCCCCACCTGTATAGCGATCGCTGGCGTATCCCGACCGTAGATTTCTGTCGGCAACAGAGTTGACAGCTACATGATTATCGGGTAAGTATATTCAAAAATTTATTTTACCAATGAAAATAACATTTTACCCCCAAAGGACGTACTGGTACGTTTCACAAAACCCATCCCTTTACCCCCATGGACGTACCGGTACGTCCTTGCAAAAAAAGGGATTTTGACGAAGGAAAAATCTATTTCTGGGCTCCGACCTGTGTCGCCCAGTGAAGTGAAACAGCCCGAGCTACCCTCAAGATCTGGGTTGGCAGGTTCGATGCAATGTGAAGGCCAGACAGCAGTATATCCTTTCTGAGGAATGGTGTTCCCTCCTCTACCCCAATGCTAAAACATCAGCTGCGGTCCCCAAAGCGCTAGCGGACCCGATCATCGAGAGCATTGCATCTCTTCTTCTGGCCCCGGACCAAGGGGAGACGGGCGCCACCCTAACTGAGGACGTCGCCACCCTCGACTTTGATGTGGAACCCATGGCTCTGGATGATCACGACGCAGGTAGGGACGTAGGTGAGTCAGGTGGTTCCCAGGCTGGGATTCCTCTCCCTAGCCCGGCTTTCTCTTCTACTTCCGACCAATCTTCTTTTCGCGGTTTTCCTGAGGCAACCAGGACTGATCTCAGCTCCCGACCCGTTCCACCCAAAGTGAAGGCTCCTCACAAGCCTTTATATAGAACCCACAAATCTTCCCAAGACCACAACCCTTCGAGATCGTCACCCTCGGAGGCTAAATCCTCCTCCACCAGAGTTTCTCAAGACCCAATTGCTGTGCCCTCAACCTCTCAAGAGGTAGTCTCTATTCCGGCACCTGTTCCCCCCCAGGCGGGATCATTTAACATGGAGGAATTTTCTGACAAACTGTTTGCTCGTTTTGAGTTGATGCTATCGTCTCATACGAAGCAATCACACGAGAGGATATCTTCTGTGGAGAGCCTAGTCCAAGGCCTCATGAGTTCGGGGCTACCACCTCCTCAACAGCAGTACCCCATTCCCGACGCCTCCAAGCTTCCTCCTTTCAATAAGAATAACCCTTAGAGGTTAGCATTGCATGCCCCCTTTTCGGAGGGTATGCTGTCAATCGAGGGTTTCGGTACACGGCCTCTTACTGACTACGAATTCTACCCGCCGGGTCTTGAATTCCCCTTCCCCGGCTACGCTCGCCTCACAGAAGAAGCTCTGATCCGTTTAGATAAGGTTACAAAGGAAACTGTCATTTTTCCTAAGGAACAGGCACAGTCTGTCTTGGTTCGCCTGTTCCATGAGTGGCAATGTTTGAACACCATGATTACGGCCCACAAGAGTTTGTACACTATGTTTGTGGCCGACGACCAAACCCCTACACCATGTGCGACCAAGATTCTGGAGTCGCTCTTCCAGGCTATCAAAGATGAGAAGCCTTTACCACAACTCAGGGAGACCGAGTTAACCTCCCTCCTCTTTCCGGGGGACAATGAATGTTGGCGGAATGCCCCAGCTACCTTTTCCGTAGGTAAGTTGAGCCCGGACTGTGCCTCGACGCAGTTCAGCGAACGGCTTCCCAAACTCCCAGAGTCTCTTCTTAAATTAGAATTTGATTCTAGGTGCAGATTCGGCAGATCTCTCAATTCGGTCACCCTTTCCGAGTTGGCCGTTGCCACTTACAACGAGGAGGACCTCCTTAAGGCCCTCACTAAGTCGTTACTGCAAAACTTCATGGCTGACGCCTATGATTTTGCAAGCGCCAGGACCCGTTGTCGACGACACGTTCTCTCTGAAGCCACCATTAGGCACGAGCCTAATAAGCTCATCAAAGCTCCGGTCTGGGGCCCGGATCTTTTCCCGGAGGATTTGGTTAACTCGGTCCTTAGCGAGGCAGCTAGGGCCAACCAAAGCCTCAAAGTTAGGTGGGGCCTCGTCCCAAAGAGGAGATATGAGCCTACTGGTACCCCAATCCGAGGTAGGAAGAGACTGAGGCCTTTCCACTCTTCCCAATTCAGGGTTCAAAACAGCTCCCCAAGGCCCCCAGCCTTCTACCTCAAAGGGCCAGCAGCAAGAGCCATACGTCCTGGTCCCTCAGTCTCAAATCGCCTCCACGTCCTTCTCCCCTGCCTTTAACCCCATTTATGAGGCTCAGACCTCCTTCCGTGGCTACCAGCGTCACAGAGGTGCCAGGGGTGCCTTTCGCGCCCGAGGTAGCGGAAGGGGTTACCACCGGGGCAAGTCTTCCCGTGGAAGCAGAGGAGGCAAATCATCCTCCACCCAATGAGACAAGGCAGGTAGAAGGGAGACTGTACCTTTTTCGAGACCGTTGGAAGTTCAGCGATTGGGCTTCCAGCATTATCTCCAAAGGACCAGGGTGGAGCTGGATACAGGGACCTCCTCCACCGAACAGCTTTTACCAATTGCCAACAGAAGAACTATGTTCCTTCACGACAGATCTGCTACAAAAGAATGCGATCCAAAGCATACGTCGCTTAAGATTTCAAGGGCGCTTGTTCAGCGTGCCAAAGAAAGGCTCAGACAAACGAAGGGTAATCCTGGACCTGTCTCGTTTAAATTCCTTCATTCGTTGCGACAAATTCCGTATGCTTACCGTCTCGCAGGTGCGGACCTTACTTCCCCGTGGGGCCGTCACCACCTCCATCGATCTTACCGATGCCTACTATCACGTTCCAATAGCAAGGCATTTTCGTCCTTTTCTGGGCTTCAAGCTAGGCAAACAAGCCTACGCATTCAAAGTGATGCCGTTCGGGCTCAACGTGGCATCCAGAATCTTCACCAAACTAGCAGAGACAGTCATTCAAGAGCTTCGCACTCAGGGAATACAGGTAGTGGCCTATCTAGACGATTGGCTAATCTGGTCAGACAATGCCCAGAATTGCCGCGTAGCAACGAACAAAGTCCTCACCTTCCTTCGTCAACTGGGATTCCAAGTCAACTTCGGAAAATCCCGCCTGGTCCCGGAGACCAAGTTTCAATGGCTGGGTCTACAATGGGACCTATGCTCCCATACGCTGTGCCTCCCCAAAGCCAAAAGGAAGGAGATTGCGAGGAAGACGAGGCAATTTCTCAGGGAGAAGTTGACCTCCAGAAGGAACCAAGAGAGGATCCTAGGTTCCTTGCAGTTCGCCTCCGTGACAGACATCGTCCTACGGTCCAAACTCAAGGATATAAACAGAGTGTGGAGATCCAGAGCAACCGCAAAACGCCGCGACAGACGTGCCCGCCTTCCCCCACTCCTGAAGAAAAGTCTACAGCCTTGGACGAAGATTAAGAATCTCTCCAAGTCGGTTCCCTTACAACATCCGGTCCCGGGACTCGTCGTCCACACAGACGCCTCCTTAACAGGGTGGGGAGGTTACTCCGAACACAAGAAAGTCCAAGGGTTATGGTCATCAGTCTTCCAACACATACACATCAACGTCCTCGAGGCCATGGCAGTCTTCCTCACTTTAAAACGTCTCAATCCAGCCAGGAATCTCCATATCAGACTGGTTCTCGACAGTGCAGTCATAGTTCACTGCCTCAACAGAGGAGGCTCCAGATCAGCCCAAATAAACCACGTCATGTTGCAGATTTTCTCCATGGTGGCAATGCACAAGTGGCACATGTCAGCAGTCCATCTAGCAGGAGTCCGGAATGTGGTAGCGGACTCCCTTTCCCGGACGACTCCGCTAGAGTCGGAATGGTCACTAGACCATCGATCCTTCCAGTGGATACTATCTCAGGTCCCGGGTCTCCAGGTGGATCTGTTTGCGACGGAATTCAATCGCAAACTAGATTGTTACGTAGCCCCAACCTGGACCCTCAGGCTTATGCCACGGACTATGATTCTAGATTGGAATACCTGGAAGACGATTTATCTGTTTCCTCCGGTGAATCTCCTGCTGAAAGTTCTGCACAAACTCAGATCCTTCAAAGGTCGACTGGCTCTCGTAGCCCCCAACTGGCCCAAGAGCAATTGGTTCCCCTTTTTGCTAGAGCTAGGTCTCAGCCCCCGGCGGATTCCCAATCCGGTGCTCACACAGACAGTACAAACTCGCAATGTGTTCGCTTCCTCAAGGATTCTGAATGCCCTAACTTTATGGACTTCATGAAGTTCGCAGCCCAACGAGGTGCGAGCATCGATCCTTCGAATACTGTTTTCCTGGAATCCGACAAAAGGGAATCTACTCTCCGACAATATGACTCAGCTGTCAAGAAATTAGCTAAGTTCTTGAGAGATTCCCAGGTTGAGAAAATGACAATGAACCTAACTGTGACATTCTTCCGGACTCTCTTCGAATCAGGCCTGGCAGCCAGTACCATTACTACAATTAAGTCAGCCTTGAAAAAGATCTTCCATATTGGTTTTGTCATTGATTTAACGGATTCATATTTCTCATCCATTCCGAAAGCTTGTGCCAGGCTAAAACCTTCCACTCGCCCTAGCGCAGTTTCCTGGTTTTTAAACGATGTTCTTAAGCTGGCCTCTGACACTCCAAATGAATCTTGTAACTATATGGCATTATTAAGAAAGTCACTTTTCCTTTTGAGCCTCGCCTCTGGCTCCAGAATCTCGGAATTGTCAGCTTCATCTAGAAACCCAGATCACATAGAGTTTCTCCCTTCCGGTGAGGTCCTTCTCTCCCCTAACAAAGTGTTCCTGGCTAAAAATGAGGATCCCCAGAACAGGTGGTCCCCCTGGAAGATTGTTCCACTTCCTAGGGATCCATCCCTGTGCCCAGTTACCACCCTGAAATCCTACTTAAGTAGAACTTCCACTACAACCACAGGGCCCTTATTTATTAGAGAGCACGGAGGAACTATTACCCTTAAGGGAATCAGGCAACAAATTCTTTACTTTATTAAACAAGCTAATCCTGAATCATTCCCACATGTCCATGATATTCGAGCTGTGGCTACCTCAATTAATTTTTTCCACCATATGAAATTTGATGAGCTCTCAAAATATACGGGTTGGAAGTCCCCTAAAGTTTTCAAACGCCACTACCTAAAACCTTTAGAAGCTCTTAGATTTTCCACAGTAGCTGCGGGGAATGTGGTTCCTCCCGAGGGTATTGAGTCCTAATCACATCGTCTTGCTCTGTCCTCTTTCCCTTGCCTGGCTTACCTGTTGTTCCTACCTGTTTTATTTACCATGATGTATTATTTATTATTCAATTGATCGATTTCACGAATTATTTTGATCTCACTTGTTTTTGGGAATCCCCGAGCTGATGTTCCTTTGTTATGTTAATTATTTATATCTATGATTGTATGCTTTACTGCATTTTGCTTACCAAGCTGTATTAACATTATTCATACCTGTTGACTTTCCCTTCGGGTTTCATTTTGTTTATGTATCATGTTTAATTGTCTCTGTCATTTACGTGTTGATCTGTTTACGGGTTTCCATGTCCCTCTTTTTTTATATTAAAATTCATCAGCTATATTAATTTTGTGTTAT
The DNA here is from genome assembly GCF_036898095.1 of Palaemon carinicauda. NCBI lineage: Eukaryota > Metazoa > Arthropoda > Malacostraca > Decapoda > Palaemonidae > Palaemon > Palaemon carinicauda. Next base: position 80,415,833 of record NC_090728.1, read on the forward strand.
TCCCTCCAGGTAGTTAGCCTTATTGGGTCCCCATTCTCTGGTACGATTTCACTGGGCGACACGGGTCGGAGCCCAGAAAAGGGATTTTGACGAAGGAAAAATCTATTTCTGGTAAGAGACCCGTGTCGCCCAGTGAACCCGCCCGTCCCTCCCTAATTGGGCCCCAATCTTGGGTGCTATAAGGAGTGACGTCACTGAAGCGGGTTGGTTAGTAGTAGTACGAGGTTGAACGGCGCCTCGCTGTTCGGGGATTTTGACAGGAGACATCTAAATGGTGCGAGGCCTCTGGTTGTGATTTATCGCGCCCCAGTATTATATCGACACCTTATATAGGTGAGCGAGCTGGGTTCAACCTGGCATTCCCATGCAATTTTTTCTCTGGTAATATATAGCAGTTATATACCTTAGAAATGGTGCTATAGGAGCATTTCGGTCCATAAAGTTAGGGCATTCAGAATCCTTGAGGAAGCGAACACATTGCGAGTTTGTACTGTCTGTGCGAGCACCGGATTGGGAATCTGCCGGGGGCTGAGACCTAGCTCTAGCAACAAGGGGAACCAATTGCTCTTGGGCCAGTTGGGGGCTACGAGAGCCAGTCGACCTTTGAAGGATCTGAGTTTGTGCAGAACTTTCATTTTTTTTTCATATTTTTTTATCATTTTTTGAGAAAATTCAGGCATTTTCCAAGAGAATGAGACCAACCTGACCTCTCTATGACAAAAATTAAGGCTGTTAGAGCAATTTAAAAAATATATACTGCAAAATATGATGGGAAAAAAATAACTCTCTGGGGGTTAAGGGTTGGAAATTTCCAAAGAGCCTGGGGTTAAAAGGGTTAAGGGCAGCTTCTTCCAACTTATACGGATCGCAGCTCTTGTCTGTGGATTTATGATTCAAGTTGCAATTTAAACTCCTCTCTCCAAGTGCACATTCTCCATGGTAAGATTTGGAGCAAATACCACATATTTTGTCATTTTTGCAAACCTTAGACGGGTGTCAAAATTTAAAACAATTAAAACACTGCAGTGGCTTCTGCTTGAATGTTCGTACTTTAATAATTTCGTTTTCAATTGTAATATGGAAAGGTACATCAGCATCCTGGAAAGTAAGTACTGTATAATCATTGATGTTTCAGGAATCTTAGGCACTTTCCATACATTTATGGACACATGGCCAGTATCTCCTACTTTGTAAATTCATACAGATCTCTGTTAAAAACTCCTCCCCTTCCATAACTAAAATTTAGGGGGGTTTAACATCTAACTTAATATCATCGTTAGTTGTATTTAGGTTGGACAGTATCACAGATTGTGTGCTTGATTGGGCATGGATAAGGAAACTATTTTTTCCAAAACGAGATACAGTATATCTCCCGATGCAATAGTTCTTACGTTTTTCTGAATTAATTTGCATATTTTAAGATAATTCCCTGTAACTCCCTTTGATTCAACTACAAGCTACATTGGTGGTTTTGGCATTCTCTGGGAATGCATAACTAAATTAGCATCTTTTTCCAACCAGTCGGTAGGCCTATATACATCTAAATCCTTTGGTACGTTATCGCAGAGAGCAGCCATAACATGCAAGTTATTAATTTTAATATTATTCGTGATACTTATTGTTTTAAATGCTTCATCATGACTACTGTAAGATATCCATGAATCCCATTTATCAATTTAAAGTTTCATCCTTATTTCTTTTATACATCCATAGCACTCAAATGCTTTATATAGATTATCATAATTTGTGTCTATTGGAATTAGGGTTATATGAAGGATTTGAAGTTTCCTCGTGTTACCCAAATTACTCAATTTTGGAATATCAGTAGAATGGTCCTTTCCAGTTCTGAGGTCATCAACAGAATTTTCCTTAATAGACTTGCCAGATGCCGTCAACAGTGCCAGGAAGAGTCAGCGTATCCAGGGGATGGGGTTTCATTGTTTGAAGAATCCATAAGTGTTGAGAAAAGAAAAAAGATGAGAGTGATTTACCTGCTCGAGAATACTAAGGCATCACATGTTGGAAAGGAAATTTGCTCTCTCCACTATTGGCACAATGAGAGTATACTTCCCAGATGGTCCACTCCATAGCCTACACGAAGGATAGCACCAAAACAGATAAAGAGGCACAGGTGTAAGCTGAACCTGCCTGTTAGGACCGAGACCAAGAAACTATGGAATCATCCTCCCCATATCTGTAATGATGGGCTTCAGGCCAAAAGATAATATTCCTACCCTAAGCATTGGATCCCCCTGGATTCCAAAGACCCAACACTTGAGAATAGTTCCGCCAAAAAGGTCCAAACCATCTTCGGGATGGCTGATATCATCCAATACTCTGACATATAGCTTTGAATGCAAATACCTCCCAACCGTGACACCTCCTCCCATTCATCGAAGCAGGCAACAGTAACGGATGTAAAAACATCCACGTCAGGGCTACAATGGATGTAGAAACATCCAAGCAATAAGAAAAAAATAAATAAATATATATATATGTACACATATATAATGAGGGAATTTTTTCTCATGGAGTTGGGGCAGCAACAGGAAAGAAAGTTAATAAAATTAGGAGAAGGTCGAAGCAATATTAAGAGGAAGAAGAAGATGAGAGAGAGAGAAATTTAAATTCAAACCAGTGGAGCAATTTCCCCAAGTTCAAGAGCCCTCTTGCCCGTCACCAAGTTTCAACACGGGAATGATATGCCGTGCTGAAGCTCAATGACTTCATCAAGGCATTCTCTCATTAAGAGGGCAGCAAGCTCAGAAGGTTAACCATGGTCAGATTTCATGATCACCTCAAAAGGATCACCTGACTGGTTGGAACTCCAAGGAACCCCACCCGGCAACTGCTCAGATGGCAGAACAGTTACGGAGGATGTTACGGCTAAGGGTACAAGCTCTGGAGGATTAACCCCCAGAGCCTTGGAAGATAAGACCATGGTCAACCCATGGGGAGCCAGGTGTGCACTCCTGCTGTGCCCATAACTGTAGCACCTCCAAAAGCTGTTTATTAGAGGGAGGACCCAGAATCCCCAAGGAAGGCCAGTGGAGAAAGACTGCCCTACAGCGGAGGGTGCATTACAAAATCCATGAGAAGGATAAACAACATACAGTACATTGCACATTCCCTTGGAGTACTCCGCTGTTCACTGGAAATTCATTTGATAAGAATCCATTTTCTGGGTCGACCTGTGGCGGCCGGTGAAAAGGGTCCTTCTTTACACTTTTCTGATATAAACCTTCCAAATATACCAGAGAAAGATAAAAGCATGGAATGCAGAGGTTACTACCCTCGCGCGAGCACCTTGTGGGTGTCGTGTATAAAGCAGGGGCGCGTGAAAGCCACTATTCACAGGCTGTCTTCCATTTAGCTAATTCCTTCGTCAAAAGGGATGGGCCGATACAGAGGCACCAGCTACGCTACCAGAGCCACGCCACCGACGCCCGACGCGAGCGCCATCTGAACAACATCCTTCTGTTTTGGACTTGCTAGCGTGATCTTAGATTTTTGTGCTCTCGGTGTTTTCACGTTTCGTGGATTATTTCCTATGGTACTTTTTGCTAGCAAGTCCAGTCTCGAACAAGAATAGCATTCTGGCTTTATTATAGTTTAGTACCCGCCCTGAGAGGTGTTCGTCAGTGGACTATATCCTTTTTAATTTTGTTATAGCAGACGTTATTCTTCGTTCGTAGTCTTGTATTGACGTTACAATTTTATTGTTATACTTATATCATATTATAGTGTGCTTAATTAGGTTCTTTATAGTGTAACCACGAGAGCGAGAGCATGGAGTTTTCTTTTTCTGTCGCCCAGTCACGAGTTACCCTTTCTCTCGTTTTCTTTCTTAACCTCAAGTATGAGAGGTGGATTTCCCGTTTTCCGTTTTATACGATCACGGGTTCTCCCTCCCCCCTCTCCCTCTACGGGTATATGATATCTTACGATTTATTTTATTTTGTGGTTACTGTTAATATAGCTAGCGTTATTAATAGGTCCTGTTCCTGTGTGAGTCATTGTTTTGGGCCATCCTTAAGATAACCCCTGTTCCCCTCGTAGTTCCGTCCTCTCCCCGTTACGGCTTGGGAGTAGGATCTGAACATTCATCCACTCCGCCGTGAGTTCTACTACGCCATGAGGGATACTCATTGAGCTTGGAATTATAGTTATATATCATTTGGAGTGCAACCCTCTGGCAGGGCCTCATCCCCCCGGTGGTCCCTTGCACCCAATCTCCGGCCACGGCCATATTCACACAAAATATTCATTATTAATTACAACTTATTTATTCAGAACCTTTCACCGGAGATCACCAATACGCTTAGCAATGATGTTAGCCTTAGCTTTTAGCTACTGCTTGTGTTTTATAATTTATTTAATTACGGGCCTGTCACTGGATCCTCGACCCTGTCGCAGGTTCCGCAGATTACATTAATTTATTTTATTCTTATTTTAATAATATTTATAGTGATACGGACCCATGTTCGATTGCTCCGGCACACTCCGGTGCAGAAAACATTTTATATTTAAAATATTTTAATATGGAGCTCCGGCTCTCATTCACTGAACTATCCTATGCACACATACTTCATTCTATCTAGGCTCTGTTAGTAGATCTTAATCCCTTACCAGAGTCTCAAGGAACATCCAGAATTATGTCTACTTTCTTTTACAGAAGTCCCGCTGTGCTGCCAAGGGCTGCCCCGCCCTTTCAACGATCCCGTTGGACATGACCTCTGTCGATCGCATGCGCATTGCGCTATCTCCTTTATTCGGGAGCCGGGACAAGCCCCGTATATGGTGTGGTTCCCGGAATCGTGCACGCTCTGTTACGAGTTGTCCTCCATACTCCTGAACGATGACGTAAGTTGGTTTTCGTTTTGTTCCTTTTTATCTTTTGGAGATGATTTAATTTGTACCTTAATTATGTACACATTGCGTAATTCGGAGAACGATCCTTCTCCTTCATCACTAATCCCCTCAACTCTTTCAGGCCGATGATGAATCTCTTCGGTCGGCAAGGGCTGCTCTTCGTCCTTGGGTGTCGGGCTTCGGCAGGAATGCTCCGTCTGGCGCACCCTATCTCCTCGACGGAGACATGGCCTCCCGACTCTTCCCAGGCTCTACAACTGCAGCAGTCACTCCGGAGGTGGCTACCCCTTTAATTGAAGAGGTCAGAGCGTCCATTTCCACGGAAGATAAATCTCTTTTACCGGTGGACGTGTCAGAGCTGGATCTGGACATCGAGCCCATGGACGAACAGGTAGGTGGTGCAGAGTTGGTGGAAACCTTTTTGTCTCCTACTCCTTCTTCTACCTCTTCCTTTCTTGGCTTTGATAAGCCTACGGCTTCTCCTCGGGATCCCTCCGTCCCTGTACGACCCAAGGTGAAGCCACTACGTACCTATAAGTCTTCAGCTTTGCCAGTATCTATGTCACCGGTCCCCGGACCCTCGACTGCTCCTGATGTTCCTATTGCTTCCCATAAAACCGTGACTTCTAAGAAGTCGAAGTCCACCAAGTCCAAGGCTTCGTCGGCGGGTGGCTCTCAGGTACCCTCCTTCCCCATCGACCTGATCAGGGATATAGTCAAGGAGCAAATTCAGCAACATTCTGGGGCTATGACGGAGCTAAAAGATATGGTGGCTAATCTGATCCGCTCCGGAACTCAGATTCCTCCGCCTTCAGCCCCAGACGCATCGAAGTTACCCCCCCTTCGATAAAAACAACCCTTGGAGGTTTGCCTTGCATGCTCCGTACTTAGATGGTGCCCTAACTCTAGATGGCATAGGCACCCGCCCTCTAGAGGACCTAGAATTCTACCCCCCGGGGCTAGAATTCCCATTCAACGGCTTCGTCCGCCTAAAGGAGCATGCCTTGGTTAGAATGGACAAGGTACCGAAGGAAACAGTGATACAGTATTTCCAAAAGAACAGGCCCAAGCTATCTGGGCAGGACTTTATCAGAATGGGGGTGTAATAACTCCAAGCTCACCCCACACAAAGGTGCCTACACTATTTTTACGACGGCATCGTCCATTACCTTACCACTCATAGATAAAGTGACAGAGCTGACAATACAAGCCGTCAAGGAAGGCTCTACCATGCCGGCTCTCAAAGAGACGGACCCCACTTCATTGCTCATTCCGAGTACCTCTGCCACCTGGGACAACGCATCTTCTACCTTCACGGTGGGGAAGCTAGACCCTGACTGCGCCTCTACTCTTTTTTCTGAGAAGCTTCCCAGATTACTAGAGAGTCTTCTCAAGACCGAGTTCAAGGCACGTAATAGGTTAGCTAGGTCCCTCCACTCCATCACCTCCATAGAGTCCCTAGCCTCTGTTTACCCGACGGAAACCTTGTTCAGGGTTTTCACAAAGAACCTGCTTCTGTCCTACCAAGTTGACCTCCACGACTTCTGGTCGGCTCAGGTTAGCTGCAGGAAATTCGTTCTGTCTGAAGGTTCTATCAGACATGAACCGAACAGGCTGATAGCGTCCTCCTGTTGGGGTAAGAACCTATTCCCTCAGGACGAAGTTAATAAAGTTCTTCAGGACGCTGCGAGGGCAAACCAAAATTTGCAGGTAAGGTGGGGCCTCACGACCAAAAGGAAGATCGAATCCCACAAACAAACTTTCTTCAAGAAAAAGCAGAGATTTACCCCTTACAAGATGGACCGGGGTCACTACCACCAATCGTCAGTCCCCCACACGTCAGCACAGTCTTCCTCTGCTTCGACTTCTCAGCAACCGGCTCCCCCTCAACAGGTGGTCTACCTCACTGCTCCCCCAGGTACACAACCCAACCCCACTTGGATGTCCTCTCCTGCATACAACCCTAGCTACGAATCCTCCGGTTCCTTTCATGGACACCAGAGAGGAAGCTACAGAGGTAGAGGACAGTTCCGCCAGCGAGGCGGACCTAGAGCAAGGGGTGCTCGTGGAGGGAAGGGACCTAGGTTCACTCCCTCGCAATGATGTTTTCCCGGTAGGGGGGAGACTTTATCACTTTCGAGACCATTGAACCTTCAGTCCATGGGCTCACAGCATAATATCCAAAGGCTTGGGTTGGAAATGGTTACAGGGATCTCCACCTCTACCAGTGACCTTCTTCCAGAGACCCACTCCCATCCTGAAAGAGTACACCACAGAGTTACTCCAGAAGAAAGCAATCAAACGGGTTCGATCACTGAAATTCCAAGGCCGCCTGTTTACAGTTCCAAAGAAAGACTCGTCGGCGTTGAGAGTAGTTCTGGACTTGTCAAAACTAAACTCTTACATTCTCTGCGACAAGTTCCGTATGCTGACTATCTCTCAGGTACGGACCTTACTTCCCCGTGGGGCCGTCACCACCTCTATCGATCTTACCGACGCCTATTATCATGTGCCAGTAGCTCAAAACTTCTCTCCTTACCTAGGCTTCCGTCTAGGCAAGAAAGCCTTTGCGTTCAAAGTCATGCCCTTCGGTCTCAGCATTGCTCCCAGGATATTCACAAAACTGGGAGAGACAGTGCTCGAACAACTCAGAAACCAAGGGATACAGATCATCGCCTATCTGGACGATTGGCTCATTTGGGCTCGGTCGAACCAGGAATGCAACAGAGCTACGACGAAGGTAATTCAATTTCTCGCCAAACTGGGATTCCAAGTCAATCTCCAAAAGTCTCGCCTACAACCATCAAGCCACTTTGAATGGTTAGGCATCCGGTGGGACCTTTCAAAGCACAGGCTCTCCCTTCCTCCCAAGAAGGTAAGGGAGATAGCTTCCAAGATCAGGAACTTTCTCAAACACAAACAAGTGTCCAGAAGAGCTTTAGAAAGAATCCTCGGCCTTCTCCAATTTGCCTCAGTAACCGATCTCCTATTAAAAGCCAAACTCAAGGACATCAATCGAGTTTGGAGAAAGAGAGCTACAATACCTTTACGAGACAAGATCTCGAAGATCCCCTCTGTCTTAAAAATGAGACTACGCCCATGGTCCGAACCGAGGAACCTCTCCAAATCGGTTCCTCTGCAGTTCCCCCCTCCACAAGTGACACTTCATACAGACGCGTCTCTGAGTGGCTGGAGGGTTACTCCCAACATCAGATGTTTCAGGGCTCTTGGTCACCCGCCATGAAACCGTTCCATATCAATGTTCTCGAAGCCATGGCAGTGTTCTTGACCCTGAAGAGAATCTCTCCTCCAAGGTCGTCCCACATCAGAGTAGTCTCAGACAGCACAGCCGTAGTACACCGCATCAACAGAGGAGGATCCAAGTCACCCAACCTGAATCAAATCCTGGTCACTATATTCGCCTTGGCAGCAGACAAGAACTGGTTCCTGTCAGCAACTCATCTAGCAGGAGTCCAGAATGTGATAGCGGACTCACTATCCAGGACAAAACCACTGGAATCAGAATGGTCCCTAGACATAAATTCATTCCGGTGGATACTCAAGCTGGTTCCGGGCCTCCAGGTAGATCTATTCGCGACCCAACTGAATCACAAACTTCCCTGTTATGTGACCCCAAACCTGGACCCTCAGGCTTATGCCATGGACGCATTAACCCTGGATTGGAACCATTGGAAGAAGATCTACCTATTCCCTCCAGTGAATCTTCTAATGAAAGTCTTACACAAACTACGCTCCTTCCAAGGGGCAGTGGCTTTAGTAGCACCTCACTGGCCAAAAAGCAGTTGGTTTCCTCTCCTCCTCAAGTTGAAACTCCGTCCCTTCCGGATCCCATTCCCCAAACTGACCCAAGTGGTCCAAACTCGGACTGTGTCAGATTCCTCAAGGATAGCCAAAACCCTAACTTTGTGGACTTCATGAAGTTTGCAGCTCGTAAAGATGCGAACATCGACCCGGAAAATGTCCTCTTTATAGAATCAGACAAAAGGGACTCTACGATTCGTCAATATGATTCGGCCGTTAAGAAACTAGCAGATTTCTTAAAGAATTCAGACCATACTTTTATGTCTCCTAATTTAGCCATCTCCTTCTTTAGGTCCATATTTGACAAAGGCCTGGCAGCTAGCACTATAACCACCATCAAGTCAGCTTTGAAGAAGGTCTTCCTTGTTGGGTTTAACATTAACCTGGCAGATTCCTATTTCTCATCTATTCCAAAAGCATGTGCTAGGCTTCGACCTTCGGTTCGCCCACAAAAGGTCTCTTGGTCTCTGAATGATGTCCTCAAACTTGCCTCAGACACGGACAACGAATCCTGCTCCTATATCACTCTTCTTAGGAAGACTATTTCTAACGGCTTTGGCCTCGGGTGCTAGAATCTCAGAACTTGCAGCTCTCTCACGAAACTCAGAAAACATAGATTTCC
>NC_090728.1:80430148-80477648 GCF_036898095.1 Palaemon carinicauda
TAGAAAGATCCTACATTTATTCAACAGAGGGTCTACATGACCGAGGATGTGTGTCCGTCTCCTCTTCACATTGAATCTGCAGTGCCAGCTTTGATGGTGGGTTTTCCTGTCGAGGCTTAAGTCTGAGGCGCATTCTTCTCATCTATTGAGTGTGCTGCCATGGAATCCTCTTCCATGGCAAGCCCCCAGGCTGCTACCTGGATCAAACTGTGGTCTGGTGCAGTAGGCTACATTGCCACTGCTCTAGATTTGTCAGATCATGAGATGGGAAAGTAAAGCAAGGTGGCTCTCTCTGTTCTAAAGGCAATGATTTTCATGGCTCGTCAGTTAGCCAGTCAATGTGCCAACTATGTTTTGAATACTTTTGTGTCTATTCTCTTGCCAGTCTGGAGCACAGAAGTGGAGAAGTGAAGGATTGCAAGACACAATTCCTCAATTCATTGTGTTGTAGTATTCAAGGATCAAGGTCCTTTGAAGATAATTGCGGCCAAGCCTTCGGGGGTGACCCTGCCTTTAGGATTGGGACTGAAGGAAGTGCTAACTTTCCTCAAGACCCTATCAAGATTTCTAGCATCCTCTTCCACTAACCAAGGGTTGGACAGCTCTTCACCTTTTCGAGGGCACATCCTGGCCAGTTCAGGAGGTGCGACGGAAGGGAGGAGGAAGGGGACGCTCCAGCAGCTATGAGGGGGAGAATATTATCATGCCATGAGGCAACGTGGAAGCAACATGAAGCCAAGACGTGAGTAATAAGTGTCATTCAGACAGCTACTTACTGCCCTTCAAGGAGAAACTGTCCCTTATTTTGCACTTTGATGGAATTCCAGTCTTATTTTGTGAAATTGCAAAAAACTATAATCTTGCTTATGGAGGTGAAAGCAAAGGCCATGGAGGAGAGGAATGCTCTTAAAGTTGTTTGAGACAGGTCTTTGGACTCTACAATTGTATCCTTACTACCAACCCTTCGAATGACATCAAACAGGAGGCAAATTGGACCATCGATGCCATCACCGCCGCCTCCAATGCTATACACTTGAAGCTTATCACTGGTGACTTTGGGCTTGGTTACCTTGACGGAAATGTCAAGACCCATAAGGCTGGAACCTCTCTGCACCCTATCATCAGCCTCTGCACCCTATCATCAGCCAGTGCCCAGCTCCAACCTACCAACTGGCCAAACATTTCAATACCCTACTGACACCCTATGTTCCCGACTGTTACAGTGTGGTCTCTTCGGTGGAGTTCCTGACAACCATTAATGGACATTCTAGGATCTCTTTTTATGAACGTCCCTGTAGATGAAACAGTCCAGCTCATCTTGTACCGAGTATAGAGACAACTCGCACCCTCCACTAAATATCCAAGAGGCTGCCCTCCACACCCTCCTGGAAATCTGTAAAGAAAAAAAAAAGCCCCCTTCTCCACCCACTATGGGCATATGTACATTTAAAAGGATTGTGTAGTGATGGGCCCCCTCAGGGTGTTCTTTTTGTCAACTTCTACATGGGTGTCATCAAGGAGCGTGTTTTCGCGGGTGTAGCCAAACCTGATATATACGTCCACTATATTGACGAAACCTTTGTTAAAGCCCCCTCTTCTGAATGTATTGATGAGCTTTGTAGGACCTTTGAGAAATTCACTTCTTTCAGATTCACGGTGGAACATCAGAACAACGGCCACCTTCCCTTCCTGGATATCCTGGTCTCCATTGCTGAGCATGGTTTTGATACCACCGTCTAGCGTGTAAACCAATGAACTTAGGCCTTTGTTTGAAGGGTGATAGTGAATACCCCACTAGATACAAGACCTCCACCATCCATGGCTATGTTCATTGGGCCCTCTCTTATTGTTCTTCTTAGACGGAGACCCGCAAGGAACTAGAGAGAATTAACCAGGTCCTCATTAACAATGGGTACTTCAATAGGCAGGTCAATGGAGAGGTCAAACGTGCTATGTAGGACCTATAAAGAGTTCAGCTCTCTCAGATTCACGGTGAAACATCAGAACAATAGCTGCCTTGCCTTCCTGTATACCTGATCTCAACTGCTGATTGTGGTTTTGATACCTTTTACACTAAACCAACGAACTTAGGCCTTTGCTTCATTGGTAATAGTGAATGCCCCACAAGAAATAGGACCTCCACCATCCATGCCTACGTTCATCGGGCCCTCTCCCATTGTTCTTCCTGGGTGGAGAACCACAAGGAACTGCATAGAATTACCCAGGTCTTCGCTAACAATGGCTACTCCAACAGGCAGGTCAATGGAGAGGTCAGATGTCCTGTGAACAAGTGGTACAAGACCAAGCCTGGCAGTGAGAGCGTGCCTTCTAGTATCAACTTATACTAGAGAGGCATCATGCACAGTCAGTACCAACAGGACGAGAAGGCCATAAGGGACATCATTAAGAACCATGTCAACCCCGTTCAAGTAGACTCTACAATCAACCTGATTATTTATTATCAGAATAGGAAAACCTGATCCCTCATTAGGTGAACCCTCTTAACGAAAGGATGCCTTGACATAGTCATGTGGTTATCTTCATATTGTTGAAGAATTGTGACGGGCAAGAGGGCTCTCGAACTTGGGCAAATTGCTCCCCGAGTTCGAATCTAAATTTCTCTCCCTTTAATTTATTTCTTCTGCTCAATATCATTTCGACCGTCTAATAATTTTATAAACTTTCTTTTGTCTTGCTTTCCTAACTCTGAGTATTATTTCTCTCAAGTTTATTTATATATATATATATATATATATATATATATATATATATATATATATATATATATATATATTAATGGGATATCCTCTGTCATTCCTAAAAAATATTCTCTCAACAATATTTGTAGATGATCTCTCTATATATTATTTGCTGGAGCTAGAATGGCAATGGTTGAGAGAAAATTACAACTCTCAATCGACAAAATAATTCAATGGGCTCATATGAATGGATTTAAGTTTTCAACGGGTAAAACTCTTGTTGTCCATTTCTGTCGTATTCGCGGAGTACATCTAGACCCAGATATGTACATCAAAGGTCAGTGTATCCCATGTGTAAGTGAAGCTAGATTTCTAGGGTTGATCTTTTATTGTTGGCTTACATGGGTTCCTCACTTGAAAGCCTTAAAAGTAAAATGTCTTGAGGTTCTGAGTTTTTAAAAATTTTGTCTCATACATCATAGGGGTCAGACTGTAAAACTCTCTTAAAAATATACAAAGCCTTATTTTTTTCAAAAATTAGTTATGGGTGTGAAATATACTCCTCAGGCACCCTAAGGCGATTAAAAAATTTTATATTCTATACACCTTGCTGGTATCAGATTGGTCACATGAGCCTAGACCTTCGCCAATCCCAATTCTCATTGTTGACAATGGGGAATTGCCTATAGACCTATACCAGAAATCTTCTATTGTTCGGTATTGGTTTAGGCTGTAAAAAGGCTTCCTAATTCTTCAGCCTGTCAGACTGCAAACCATGTGATGCATTCTAGATATTTTGAGTTGCACCTGAAATCTCCTCAACCTTATGGTTTCCAGGTAAAAACATTACTTGACAGTTTAGATATTGGTAGAAATAAGTGCTCCCATGTAGGATATCATCAACCCCTCCATGGAAATTACCGGATACATCTTTTTGTAAATATTGTATTAGTATAAAAAAGAACATGACTAACTACGAAGCCAAGTTGCTCTTTATGGAACAAGGTGAAGAACACAGGGAATCGACTTTCAAATATACTGATGGCTCCAAATCCGATGCTGGTGTTGGATTTGGAGTATATACTAGTGCTTTGAATTGTATAGGTGCACTTCCTCTTGCATCCTCTTTATTTACTGCCGAGCTATATGGCATACTAACCGCTATTGAGAAAATAGCGTTACAAGACGAGGGTAATTTTGCAATTTTTAGTGATGCAAGAAGTGTCCTACAAACTTTAGAAGTTTTTAATTCCAATAATGCTTTAGTTTTAAAGATTTTAGAGTGCCTTTTAATTATTGGTATGAAAGGTATAACAGTTAGATTTTGCTGGCTTCTGGCACACGCACGTTAGTGTGGAAATGAGAAGGCGGATTCACTGGCAAAGAATGCTGCAGCTGAGTTGCTACCAAGAAGGTATCCCATTCCCAGTAATGATTTTTTACCTACAATTAAAAATTTTACATATGATAATTGGCAACAGCATTGGGATAGTTTACTTGAAAATAAGATGGGAGAAATAAGTAATGTTATATCCCCTTGGAGGTATACGGGGATGCTCCGAAAGTGGGAGACTACTCTTTGTCGTCTCTGCATTGGTCACACTCGGATGACACAAGTTTTTGCTGGCTGGCCAGCATCAACCATATTGCGACGACTGTTTGATACCATTGACATTGAGCCATGAAAGAAGCGAGGCACAAGTCTTGGGTATCTTTTGTTTCCTCCATTAACAGTAGAACACCACCATCCTTTGTGTGGAGGAAATAAAAAAGATAGCAGGCAAATTCACCCCAGACCCACCACCAGTGTTGAAGGTGATTGATCAGTATATGACTGGAGCAACTGAGGTTAGCAATGCCCTGACTGATAATTTCTCAAATGTATCATGCATGTGTGAAGCAGCTACTGGTCACCAGTATAGGAACATTGATGATAAGGAAATTTTAAATTCTGCAACAGGAAGGGAAGAGTCATACAATTCTCCTTTTACAGAGAGATTTTGATTTCGCACTTGCTACATGTAATGACACAGCCCCTAAACTGGATGGAATTCCATATGCAATGATTAAATGTGTACCCATTAATACAAAGTTATTTATTTTAAGTATTGTTAACAAATATGGCATGATTGTAGTTATCCAAGATTTTGGGAACTAGCCATTATTTTAGCCTTTTTAAAACCCTGTAAGGATAAGTTTTTAGCAGCAAACTATCGACCAATTGCATTGACATCTTGTTTATGTAAGATCAGGGAGATGGTCAGTGCAAGACTGATGTGGTACCTGGAAAAAAAAGGGTATTTTTTGGGCTCAGGCCATGTCGTCCAGATGGAAGGTTCCTTTAAGTAGCTTCCTAGGGTATAATTGACTACAGTGATATTCCCAGAGAATTTAACTTAAGGTCTCCAGAATTCTTACTCCTGGCACGAATATCCTCAAAGTTTCCCATAAGGATATCGCAGAATATCAGGGGACGTATTCTTAATACGCCACATAGCAATAAACAACAAGAGAAGTAATGAACAATTGAAATAACATTTCCAAAAAGTAACAACATTAGAACAGATCTTTCATACATTAACTATAAAAAAGAGACTTATGTAAGCCTGTTCAACTGTAAAACATTTGTTGGAAGTTTGAACTTTTCAAGTTCCAGTGATTGAGTTACCTGATTAGGAATATCATTCCACAACTTGGTCACAGCTGAAATAAAACTTCTAGAATAATTTGTAGTTTTGAGCCTTATGATGGAGAAGGCATGACTTTTATAATTAGCTGCATAATTAGTATTACAAATAGGATGGTACTCTCCAGGATTATCTGAATGCAAAAGATGGTCAGAATTATGAAAAATCTTATGCAACATGCATAACGAACTATTTGAACGACAGTGCCAGAGATTAATATCTAGATCAGAAATAAGAAATTTAATAATCTGTAAGTGCCTGTCCAAGAAATTAAGATGAGGTTCAACAGCTGAAGACCTGGTTTTCAGACTGAAAGACCAAGACCTTTCCTCCTCATGGGCATTGTCTCTGCTATTGAGAAGCTTCAAATAGCCTTGCCCTCCTGGGATCTCAGCCCCCCAGTGTGGAATGTGACCCTTGTTCTTAAATCTTTGAGAATGTCATCATATAGATCTGACTCTGAAGACTATTTTCTTGTTGGTCTTAGCATTAGCAAAGCAAGTCGGGGAAATTCACCGCATTTCATACGTCACTGAACATTCTGATTTGGTAGGATGTATAAAAAATGCAAACCCCACACCCTTGAATCAATCTTACAAACAATGGTCTCTACAGCACAAAGTTTCCCCTTACGTTATCTTGAAATGCACTCTTGCCTTAAAGGGACATTTAAACAAAACGTAACCATAAAAACTATATTCCTTACAACTAAAGCCCTTAATACAAAAGTCCAACCACATTCAAATAAACCCCAAAAACCTATAACAAAACTTAAAACTAAAACACGTGCAAACGAAATTACCATAACCTAGAAACCTCAATGCAATATCAATATATATATATATATATATATATATATATATATATATATATATATATATATATATATATATATATATTATGGTCCTGGGTCTGGGTACCAAAAATATATTTTATATATTATGGCTGGCAAGTTATACAACCTCCCGAGTTCCAAACTCACCTGTTTGTTTTTACATAACTCTTACACTTGAAAAAAATTGATACCTGAGCTCTGAGAAAACTATATAACTCACGGTCGGCAATATATAAAAACACTGAATATCCAAAAGTCTCTCACGTACGCTCAAAACAAACTGGGTTATTATTATTAAGAGCTATTCAAAACAACCTCTTACTTCAATTCTTAAACAGAGATACAAGAGAGTTCTGTAAGAAACACTGGTGATCAAAATAATACACTCGTCTCAAAAATAAACATATTTTATAAAAATTGCAACACTTTTAAAAGAATTTACACTAAAAATAAATCACTCGTAATATTTAATCTGAACAAAACCTTATACTAAAACAAAACAAAAAAAAAAGATATTTATGAAAATTATATAATCACTTGACTCAAAATATTAAATCTGAACGAAACCTTAGACTAAGACAATAGAATATTACACTCTGAAAATTATGCAATCACTTGTTTCACATGAAATTAAATTTTACACAAATATTTAATCTTGATAATTAATGAAACCTTTCACACTCTAATGATTAAACTCTTACTGAAATTTACATAAAAGTAACTGACAAACTTACGAGTTTTTAGCTCATACGAAGGTTCCAACCAGACAGCATTAGTAATACACTTCACTTTTTCACACAGATCTCACAGAGCCAGTTACAGAGATTTACATAATACCAGCATGTACAATAACACAATAAAGTTGAAATCACCTTCAAAGTTACAATAACGTTTTAACACACTGCACACGATATATATTAGGTATAAACCTATTCACTTTGAAGAGGACACACACACTCGAGGTACTTGAGAGAGAGATGCAAACTTGGCTCTTACAAAGGGACAGGCTGGTTTCTTCTGTTGCTATGCATCCCGGGAGGGGGGTGCATATATATTGACTTAATTATTCTAGATCCTTCTAGGTCAGGGGGTCTAGAAGCTTAGGGGCTGTGCCTAACGGCGTACAGTTACAAAATGAGTCTGTCGAACAGGATATCCAAACTTGCTTGCAAGGCAACCTTCTCTCAGTAGCTCGGCCCACCTCCGTTCTCGTAACAATATAAAAAAAAAAAAAAAGATAAAACTAACTCTGGGGTTTTCGAGAATATTCCAAACACTTGGAAAATATAAGAATTGCATAATATGTCACAAACATGATTCAATACCTCATGAAAACAAAAAATTACATAAGCCCTCATTCATACCTCGTATGATTCGTTCAGTATACTTAATCGAGATTGCATAAGACTTTGTAGCAAAATCCGTAAAATAATAAGTTAATACTTGAAAATAACGTAGATTTATATACACTGACTTGAATGAAAAATACATTGAAATGAATGACGAAAGCCTTACGCAATTAACATACAATTACTTACACCTACATGAAAGGAGCTCACCTTATGAGCTAGCTATATACCTCTTCAATACAGAAATGAAATACATGAATAAAATATTCGTAAGATAGCTCCCCTTAAAAAAGATTATTAATTCCAGGCCTGAATCCATCGATTCAGCCCAAGATAAATAATTTGCAACCATGTTATCTTTACCTAATATATGCTTTACATTAATGCAATACAGTTGCAAACATTATTACCCCCTAGTTGACCTTAGATTATTATTCTTCATCGTCAAAGTTATTAACAAAAATTAAAGGATTATGATCCGAGTACACTGTAATCTCTTCATTCTGTGGTTGATTTACATAAATTTTGAATTTCCGTATCGCTGCGATCAGCGCCAGCAGTTCGTTTTCAACTGTCGAGTAGACTCTTTTATGTTTCTTCAGCTTTGACAACATAAAACAAACAGGATGAAGGATTCCTTCCTCGTCTTCTTGCAATAAGACAGCTCCAATCCCATTATCCGACGCATCCACTTGGATAAGGAATTTCTTGTTGAAATCAGGTCCTCGCAGTATCGGTTTCGAAGTTATCATGTCCTTTATCCTGTCGAAGGATTCCTGGCACTCGCTGGTCCATACAAATTTTTTCTTGGGGCTAGTCAAATCCATTAAGGGAGCGACTACAGCCAAAAAGTTTGGGCAAAAACATTGGTAGAATCCTGCCATCCCTAAAAAACGTTGTAATTGCTTCCTCATTGTGGGAAGTGAGGCTTTCCTTATTCCTTCGACGTTAGTGGTTACCAGGGCAATTAGTCCTCTTCCTACTTCAAATCCCAAGTACCGAACTGATGTCTTTCCAAATTCGCTCTTCTTCAGGTTAATCGTCAGGTGTGCTCCTTGCAGCTTTTGAAATACCTTCTTCAGGATTCGGAGATGTTCTTCCCAGGTTGATGAATATACCACAATATCATCGAGATATACGACTACTCCTTCAATCAATCCTTGAAAGTTATCCATCACTTGTTGAAAAGTACCCGGGGCATTCATTAGACCAAATGGCATGACGGTGTATTGATATAACCCAAACGGGGTTGTAAAAGCTGATAACAATTTTGTGTTGTCGTCCAAAGGAATTTGATGATAACCTTTTAACAAGTCGATCTTGGAGACGAACCTTGCTTGTCCGATATTGTCGAGTAGTTGGTCGATGAGCGGCAATGGATAATTATCTGCCACACTGATTGAATTCAAGGTAGTCCTTACACATCCTGAAAGATCCGTCTGGTTTTTTTCACGAGCAAGCATGGAGAACTGTAAGAGCTAGAACTTTGTTCGGTTAACCCGTTTTGTAATAAATAGTCCACTTCTTTGACGACAGTCGAAAAGTGCATTGTTTGAATGGTCTTTCTGTCGTTTTAAGGTGTATCTCATGCTTCGTCAAGTTGGTTCGTTTTGGGACGTTCAAGAAAATTTCAGAGAAACTTTTAATCATTCGGCTTAATTCCTCTTGTTGCTGCTGGTTCAAATGAGTTCATTTCTCTTCCAAGTTCCAAATGATCGACGAATTATTCACTTTGCCACAAACACCTGTGGAGCTTCGGTCATGTTTTCACTTAAGTAGGGTTTCAGTAGGTTAACGTATACTTTCCTGTGACTTTTCCTTCTTTCTGGGGTTTCAATAACGTAGGTCAGGTCACTGATCTTCTCCAAAATCTTGAAGGGTCCTTGGAACTTGTTAGTAAGTGGGAATCTCCCTATCGGCAAGAAAACCAATACCTGTTGCCTACCGTAAACTGTCTGTGTTTACTTATCATATCAAGCCTTTTCTGAATTTTTTCTTGACTCATTTTAAGGTTTTCTAGGGAAAATTTCCTTATATCACCAATGCTTTTCCTCAAATTCTTGACATAGTCTCCATCCACTTCCTCTTGATCCTTCCATTTTTCTGCTAACATTTTAATCGGTCCTCGTACTTCTCGTCCAAACACCATTTCATTCGGGCTACATCCCATGCTTTTTTTATAAGCATTATATACCTCAAATAACATCAACAGTAGTCCGATGTCCCATTTACTCTGTTTCGTTGCAGTACTTTGTTAACGTACTCTTCAGAGTTTGATGAAACCTTTCTAATGCACCTTGGGTCTCCAGATGATAAGCACTTGATAGTTGTTGTTTCACATCCAACAGTTTCATTACGTCCTGAAACAGTTTTGACGTGAAATTTGTTCCTATGTCACTTTGAACAATATCCAGAATACCAAACTTAGTAGAAAAGTCTTGTAACTTCTCGGCGATTATTTTGGCACTGATGTTCCTGATGGGTATGGCTTCTAGGTATCTCGTTATTCCTGACCTTTTATCGTCCTTGGTAACTGTCCCACAATGTCAATCATTACCTTGCTGAAGGGTTCTCTTCAATCGGGGGTAACGGAGCTTTCTTAATGTACTCATTTGGCTTTCCAGCCATATGACAAACGTGACATGCATGGCATTACTGGCTCACGTCCTTATGCATGTCAGGCCAGAAAAAGTGTTTCATAATTTTCTGCATCGTCTTCCTTATCCCTATATGTCCAGTCTCGTGAACTCCTGTATGATGATCACCTGTCTTCTAAAAGGTGCGGGAATCAAGATCTGACAGTATATCCCCTATTCGGCATTCCCAGGGATATCAACGGGGCTATGCTTCCTGATAAGCAACCCATCTTTAAGATGATAACAGGTGGGAGACTGCTGTGCCTCCGTCTCATCCAACACACGCTACATTAACTCTCTTAACGTTGCATCCTTCCATTGCAATCTTATAAGCCTTTTCCTACTCATTTGCCCTACTTCTAACACTGAGTTTTCTATCTCTTTCCAGTTCATTTCTTCTTTGTCTTCTTGTCCACTCATCTATCGTTTCTCTTCTCTTGGGCTTATTCGGGAGTTCTCCTCTTGCGTACCGTCCAGGGAATTTCTTCGGAAAACAAATCCTCCAAGTTCATCTCTCTTTCAGTTTCTTTTTCTTCTTTTTCAGCCACTTTCTTTGTCATACTCCAAGTCATCACACAACTAGGAAACAGATACGGATAGTCCTTCTCGAGTTCAGTCGTAGGACTATACTTCAATGATTTCTCCATTACAATGGGACAAAGCACGAACGGTATTCCACCAACCTCATTACCCAGCAGGACGTCTACTCCTTCAACAGCAAAATCAAAATTATCTGTCGCCAACTCGCATGACAGTTTCAAACGGCAAATAGGGGTATCCTCCTGACCTCCTATTCCCTTCAAAATAACAGAGTCTTCTGTGAGAGGCTGTTCCACTAACTGGTGTATACCTCGTATCACCACACTATGGTTGCAACCTGTGTCGCGTAATATCTTGACAGGGGTTTGCTCACTCCCGTCTATTGCCACTAAAATACCTACATAAATATACGGTTTTAAAGGCATCCACGCTGTTTAGGTTTGACCTGTTCGTCGTGTAAACGTTAGCTGGTTTATTTTCCTCTTCGTTCTTTCCCGATTGTTTCTTCGTCTTTGCATTCTGTGAAGTCCAATTATCCTTAACCACTTGGGCAACTACTTCCGGTTGGTTCAATCAACATTCCTTACTGATATGGCCTCTCTTGCCACACTTAAAACAGACAATATTAACCTTCTACACGTCTTTCACTATACTTGAATGAGGACAATTGGACGAATGTTGCTGTGGTACTATTGCATTCTGCTTTGGAACAGTACCAGTGCTACTTCCACTGTAACTATTGAACTTGTTCACATAGTTACTACTGAACTGGTTTTCATAGTACGGCGAATACTTGATACTTGGTCAGTACGACGATTGAAACTTCCTACCCGAGAAGGGTTTACGACTGTTATTATTATAATCTTCACTCAGTGAAGTGGCTTTATCAAGTTTCTTCACCTCTCTCTCTTTCAAGTATGTTCTAATATGTTCAGGAATTCTTCATAAATATTGTTCTAGTACTATCAATTCTTCTAGATCAGCCATCTCCCTCATGTTAGCAGCCTCTATCCATCTCCTAAAACATCGTTGTATTTTATAAGTGTGATCCAGGAAAGTCATTTACTAGTCCTTCCTCAAGCTTCAGAATCTTTCATTATAATATTCAGGGGTCATCTGATACACTTGTAGCATGCTCCTCTTCATTTCTTGATACTCCTTCCTCTGGTCCTGAGATAAGGATAGATAAGCACTGCGTCCTTTCCCAATGAGAACACTGCAATAACACAGACCATTTATCTACTGGCCATTCCATCGTCAATGCGAACGTTTTAAAATGATCGAAGAATTCATCTGGAGCTTCTTCTGTGAAGTTTGGAATTAACCTCTGGGTGTTTGTCACATTAAACATGGGATCATGCAAAGCAGGGATCATCTCTGTCTGCGTTGCCGACTTTGTGCGGGCATTCAACATCTCCAATTCCCTTGCGTGTCTCGCTTCTTTCTCTTTTTCTTCCTGTCTTCTGTTTCTTTCTTCTCATCTTCCAATTTCTGGTGCTTCCATTTCTCTCCCATGTCTTGTGATCTCTTTGGCTTCCGTTTCCATTTCCCTTCCACGTTTTGCTTCTTCTCTTTCTTCTTCTTCTTGTCTTGCTTCCATTTCCCTCGCACGTCATGCTTCTTCTCTCTCTCCTACAATCATCTTCAACTTAATCAAGTTCTCTTCCGCTGCAATTCGTCAAATCTCAGTCTCTATATTCCTGTCTGCTTTCATTCCTTCGGTTCCTAGGTCAGCTGATCCTTCCTTCACTATGAATTTTGCTTCAGCTCCCTCCAACAGTTCACGAGCTGCTACAATATTTTCTTCCGACAACTTTCCCGAGTGTGTCAATGCTTCTAAGGCTAACCACTTGATTTGAGCTTTAATCATCCCACTCGTTGCATGGCCACCACATGCCATGAAAATAAACAGCCACTGAGCTTTAGTTACATTAGCTTCTGACAATTCCTGAACATTTGGATTTTCCAAAAACTCTTGGATATTAAACTGTGCCATCTTGTACTTTGCGAAAGATTTTTACCTCTCCTAAAGATATATCTTAACAATACACATTATCCTATCAACACTAAATTGTTCAAACCTTTAATATAAACACAGCCCTATTATCACCAATATTTAAACAGACTCGCTCAATCGCAAGGGTCTGGGCATTAAAATGTATTATGGTCCTGGGTCTAGGTACCAAAAATATATTATGATCCCTGGTCTGGGCACCAAAATATATATTATATATTACGGCTGGCAAGTTACAAAACCTCCCAAGTTCCAAACACCTGTTTGTGTTTACTTAAATCTGTTACACTTGAAAAAATTAATACCCGAACTCTAAAAAAACTATATAACTCCCAGTCGGTAATATAATCCAAAGGTCTCTTACGTACACTCAAAACAAACTGGGTGATAAGAATTATTCAAAACAACCTCGTACTTTGATTCTTAAACTGGGATACGAGAGAGTTCTGTATGAAATGCTGGTGATTGAAATAATACACTCTACAAAAATAGATATATTCGATAAAAAATTACAATACTTTAAAAGAATTTACACCAAAAATAAATCACTTGAAATATTTAATCTGAACAAAACCTTGGACTAAAACAAGAAAAAGATACTTATGAAAATTATATAAATCACTTGACGCGAAATATTAATCTGAACAAAACCTTAGACTAAGATAAGAAAAGGTACCTATGAAAATTATATCATCACTTGACTCGAAATATTAAATCTGAACAAAACCTTAGACTAAGAAGAGAATATTAAAATCTGAAAATTATACAATCACTTATTTCACATGAAATCATACACAAATATTTAATCTTGATAATTAATAGAAATAGTTAACCTTTCACATACTAATGATTAAACTCTTATTGAAATTTAAATAAAAGTAACTGATAAACTTACGAGTTTTTAGCTCGCACAAAGGTTCCAACCAGAAAGCATTACAAGTACACTTTATGTTTTCACATCTACATTTATTTTTTTTTTATGTCTTATTTTCACACAACTATAACACTTCTCTTCACGAATACAACTACCTGACCTACGTCACTGAACCCTAGCACTCCTATCTCACCGAAGATGATTTCCCAGTCTAAGCTCTTTATTTGTCCTTACAGATATTCCTACATTACCCACTGTCTCTCTCCTATTATTATTATTATTATTATTATTATTGTTATTGTTGTTGTTGCTGTTGTTATAAAAAGCTTGGCTATAACCCTAACTGGAAAAGCAAGATGCTACAAGCCCAAGGATCCCAACAAGGAAAAATACCCTTGTGAAGAAAGGAAACAAGGAAATAAATAATCTACAAGAGAAAAATAAACAATCAAAATATAATATTTCAAGAACAGTAACAACATTAAATTAGCTCTTTCATATATAAATCATAAAAACTTCAAAAAACAAGAGCAAGAGAAATAAGATAGAATAGTGTGCCCGAGTGTACCCTTAAGCAAGAGAATTCTAAACCAAGACCGTAGAAGGCTATGGTACAGAGGCTATGGCACTACCCAAGACCAGAGACCAATGGTTTGATTTTGGAGTGACCTTCTCCTAGAAGAGCAGCTTACTATACCCTTTGCGTGAAGAACTGTTTGGGAATCTCAGTGTTGTCAGGTGCATGAGGACAGAGGAGAATGTGGAAAGAATAGGCCAGACTATTCAGTGAATGCGAAGGCAAAGATAAAATAAGCGATAAGGTAGTAGGTTGGCCAGGGCACCAGCTGCCCATTGAGATACTACAGCTAGAGAGTTATGGAGTCTTTTGAATGGCCAGACAGTACTACGTTGGATCCTTCTCTCCGATTTCAGTTCATTTTCCCATTATCTACACATGCACCGAATAGTCCAGCCTATTGTTTACATATTCTCCACTGTCCTCATACACTTGACAACACTGAGAATGCCAAATAATTCTTCTTCTCTCAAGGGGTTAACTACTGCACTGTAATTGTTCAGTGGTCAGTTTCCTCTTGTTAAGGGTAGAAGAGATTCTTTAGCTATGGTCAGCAGCTCTTCTAGGAGAAGGACACTCCAAAATCAAACCATTGTTCTCTAGTCTTGGGTAGTGCCTTAGCCTCTGTACCATGGTCTTCCACTGCCTTGGGCTAGAGTTCTCTTGCTTGAGGGTACACTCGGGCACACTATTCTATGTTATTTCTCTTCCTCTTGTTTTGTTAAAGTTTTTATAGTTTATATAGGAAATATTTATTTCAGTGTTACTGTTCTTAAAATATTTTATTTTTTCCTTTTTTCCTTTCCTCGCTGAGCTATTTTCCCAGTTGGAGCCCCGGGGCTGCTTATAGCATCCTGCTTTTCTAACTATGGTTGTAGCTTAGCAAGTGATATTGATAATAACCAGAGAGAGGGATCCAATATAGTACTGTCTGGCCAGTCAACGAACCCAATAAATTTCAAGTGGTAGTATCTCAACGGTTGGCTGGTACCCTATTATCTATCCTCATTAGCCCTCTCAAAACAGCTTCTGTAAAACTACCGAATTCTGGCACAATTTCCCTCATTCCAGTTCTTACATTCACAGATTTGCTTTCTTTCATACACCTATCCAATTCGTAATCCTCAACGACCTCTAAAATGTCATCCCATCTCTCTCTCTCTCTCTCTCTCTCTCTCTCTCTCTCTCTCTCTCTCTCTCTCTCTCTCTCTCTCTCTCTCTCATTTTCTCCTAATGTTTCAAATTAAACTCAGACCCATTTTCAGGTACTGTAGCCAAATATTTCATCAGATCCTTATTCTCAATTATACCTTTATCCCCATACCTCTTCCTGGCTAAGTTTTTAAGCGACCTACAGGCCTAGATATAGCTTCACCCACATTCATTCATTCTTCATCAGAATAATTTTTACGCTTATACCTAACACTTCCTTTCATATGTTTTGCCTCTTCAATTATCCTACTTTTCACACTTTCATACTAAACATCCTCTACTCTCGTTTTCACCCCATACATAGTTAACAGATATCCTGTAAAATACTCTCCTAATTCTCTAGCCCAAACTCGCTTGCTATCACCATACTTAGCCTGACAATACCTTTCATACTTCATGAAAAAGTCATATACATCCCTACTACTATGTTCATTATATTTTTCACACCAGGATACCTCTCTCTCTCTCTCTCTCTCTCTCTCTCTCTCTCTCTCTCTCTCTCTCTCTCTCTCTCTCTCTCTCTCTCTCTCTCTCGCAAGGATTTGGCAAAAAACAAATTTAAAAACTAACCAAAAATTGATCCTCCACAATGAAAGATGAAAGATCTTTAGATATATGATAAAGTTTATAGATACAATTAATTGTCTGAACGGACCAAGAGGAGTTACTTTTCTGTCTTTTGAAAGTGTTTTGATGCTAACTAAAGATTGTGTGCTTTGGATATGAGCACCTAAGACTTTTTCATAGTTGGTAGGGTCAAGAAAAAGATATCCAAGAACACTTTCTTTCTGGAGTTGTGTGACCAGCAAGCGAGTGTATTCCTCAACCAGCAGGATCGTTGTGGAGGTTCAGCTTGGGGGAGAGCTCATGAAGTCAAGGGTATTAGTTCCAAATTAGCCTTCCGGAAGAACCTATGAGGGGCTCAAGCGTTAAAGGAAAGGAGTCTAGAAATGCCAGACAACTTTTACCTGCCACTATCTACTGGACTATACCTACAAATCCTTTGATACCTTGTCCTTGGCCTTTGGTTGATCCTCAACAGGTTATGTATTTAACCCAGGTCCCTCTGGAGGCAAGAAGCACCTTGTTTAAGATAGCATTATAAGGCTACTCTTCCTTCTCTCAATAGAGGCCTTCTACTCTTTCTTGTCCAACCCCCCCCCCCCCTTTCTAGTAGCTACGTATACATTTAGATACCACATTTCATATTGGAGATACAGGTTCCTCCTGTTACTGAGTACAGTTACCTCTGAATATAAGCCTAACTTAATATGCTGAAGCTGTAGGGAGGTTCCTGAAGTCATAACCTTAGCTCCTGTACTGGACCAGGTATATTAACATTTCTGTGGCAGATTGAGCCAGCCAGATTTTGGCATATAAGTACTTCCTCCCACCAATAGGTGCGTCTTCTATTTAATTATAATTGTTCCCGCTTTGAAAATTTGACTCCTTTAAAGTTAAACCTCTCACATCAACCATCCCTCTTAGTTCTGATCCAAAGGTAAAAAGTGAAGGGTCTTTGACTGGAAATTGGGTGGGGTACACTTCTGCCCGCAGTGCCTGCTATTAACTATCTTGTTAAGGAATCAACAGCTGTTCCAGCTCTTTTAAAGACATACTCTTATTTTAATTTTTTAAAGGACTCAGGTTTCTAGAGCTAGGAAAGAATTTAAATCAGTTCTAAAATGTATCATCTGTTTACATTGGGAAAAGGGTTTTCAGGCAAATAACTGTAATGTGTACCCTATGTATATGATGATCTCACAAGAGGTGTTCTTGCATTATGAAATATACAAAGGGTAGGGGATGGGATTTTTAGATGCCTGAAATGTATAACAAGAAGAAATGAAAAGGAAAAGAGGTTAGAGTCTGATTTGCATATTTAGGAAAATTAAAGTTTAATTTAAAATTGTGTCCTCTCATATAAGAAAACTCCAAAATTTTCACCTTGCCCATCTCCAATAATACCTGTTCTCTATTATTTCAGACTTTCCATCCCGAAAGAAATTATCATCAAACTCTTGTGACAAGGTTGTGTAAACTAATGAAGATATCTGCAAGAGATACAGGATTGGGGAAAAGGAAGCAGGATCTATGATGGTCATGTTGCAAGTCTTTGATGTAAAGTATGGTGTCTTAGCATTAACTTTCTCTTTGTTGGCTGTTGAAGATAATATTGAAGAGGATGTCATCTCGTGATAGGGAAAAGATGAGGAATTCTGAATCATTAGAGTTTCCAATGAAAAGTGATATTGAAGATTCATCTTCACTCTCTGTAGTCAAGCCAGAAAATAGTGATTTGGTAGGAAATGTTTCGCTCTTTGTTGACGGGTCTCTTTTTATAGATCCAGACATGGAATTCAAAGCAGAGCCAGGAATATTTGAATCAAGTGAAGGTGACATGAAATATGCTTATGACTCTGATGCATCAGGGACTGAGGACAACTCACAAAGTTGCAGATGCAGAGAATGTGGCGAAACATTTTCTAAGCAAGTTAACCTTGAAGCCCATTATATAAATCATACTAGGCGGAGGTCATTCAATTGTGGTGACTGTGGCAAAGCATTTTTTAAGAAAAGTGTTCTCGTAGCACATTTACGAACTCACACTGGGGAGAAGCCATTCAAGTGTAGTGCTTGTGACAAAGTATTTTCTCAGAAAACTCATCTTACAAAACATTATAGAATTCACACTGTGGAGAAGCCATTTAAGTGCAATGTATGTGAGCAAGCCTTTTCTCAGGGAAGTACTCTTAAAAATCATTATAGAATTCACACTGGAGAGAAGCCATTCAAGTGCGATGTCTGTGGCAAAGCATTTTCTCAGAAAGGGGCTCTCTCATCACATTTGATAACTCATACTGGGGAGAAACCATTCAAGTGTAATGTTTGTCAGAAAGCATTTTCTCAGCGAACTCATCTCACAAATCATTGTAAAATTCACACTGGGGAGAAATCATTCAAGTGCAATGTCTGTGACAAAAAATTTTCTCGGAAAAGTAATCTCAATGCTCATTATAGAATTCACACCGGGGTGAAGCCGTTCAAATGCAGTGTCTGTGACAAAGCATTTTCTCAGAGAATTCATCTCACAACTCATTGTAGAATTCACACTGAGACAATAGAGCTGAGAGGCACAAAATAACAAAATACCAAGAACTAAAGAACAACCTGAAAAAAATGTGTGGGAATGAAAGAAATAGGTATAATAGCTGTGGTGGTGGGGCAGGAGTACTTATGAAGAAAAACCTGAGAAAATAGTTTCAGGCAATACCAAGTTGCCCACGCATAAATGAGATGCAGATTGCTGCCATCTTGAAAAGAGCCCTTAGATGTGATACAAACCATGTGGAAGTTCAAATCATTTGTTTATCCCACCAAAGAGTACACCACATAGTCATGTATCACGTCTAAGGGCTATTTTACTAAAATTAGCTCCCCTTTATTTAAACCCTCCCCCCCTCCTCTTCTCTCTTTAGCCAGCCAACAAAGACTTTGCGATTCTAGCCTTTACTTCAAATTGTGTAAGGGTTATTTTAGTGTGCTCGTATGTTACCATGCATAATCACACCACTCTCTTTAGCCAGTGGTGATATTCCCTACATGAGGCATTTCTCTCCCCCCAACTCTTCCAGTTGAGAGATGTAGCTATGTTTACTTTTCTCCCTACCATGAACTAAGACTCTTGAGATTCTAGTCTTTATTCAGGTTTGTGTAAGGGCTATTTTGTTGTATTTCTATGTCTGCGTATGTGATCAAATCACACAGGAAGTATTCTCTAAAGTGAGATGTATCTATGGGTCCCCCTCCCCCTCCAACTTTACTCTCCCCCTCTGCCACCCACCGACAACGCTAGCCAAAACACCTATGCAAATGGAGAGCTTCTGTTGTTGTGGAATTCAATCGCAAAATATCTAATGTCCTACCAAGTTATGTGCATACAATAAACATTTAACTGAAAATGTCTCATTCCATATAAAACTTCCCCTTATTTTTTATAGATTCCTTAATTTCTCCATCATTTACTTGCACTTCACAGATCTTGGGAAATTTTCTCATTCACATTGTAAGCCTGCTAGTTTTAGACATGATGATGGACAACAAGATTTATTTTTTCTTTATTTCTTTATTTTCTCAATTATCATCTCTACAAATAAGATTTGTCATGCCTTATATGTTTATACAGTGAGCCATCGGTCATTGTAGGGGTTGATAACAGAGACACCCATAAACAAAGAAAAAAAAAACTAGTAATGTTGATGCCTTTGAGTCAATGATCTCTAGCTCCCTTAATCAACTACCACTGCCTATGTGCAGTCTGCATAACATCACAAATTACGCACTAAATTGTTTTCATGTAGTCTACTAATTGTACTGTAGGTGTTACTACAGTAATTGTATAATAAAGTACTGTACTAACTCGTATTTTTACATCCTTTCCTTGATAAATCTAAATCATCTACAACATTAAATATTTAATCTGCTTCTAAATGTAATTCAATTGTCTTCACAATCTTGAATCTTTAGAGTTTAACTATTCAATTATATCAAGTTTAATGCTATATATAACTTAGTTATGACTAATTTTTACCTTAATAGGATTTCTCTTTACGCTTTCTTAACATTAAATTATAATTTATTGTCCCTTCAATTTATTTCCTTCCTTTCATATTTTTTATTTTATTTTCAGATTATTATTTCAACATTATATTACTTAATTCCTTCCTGGATTACAAATTACAAGAAATTAGGTTTAAGTAATTAGAATGAAAAAAAAAAAAACTTTGTCCATTCAAAGACTTCAGACCACATTCTATAAAATACTATTGCATAATATTTGACCATATATTCTTCCTTTTCTATTTGCATTACATTTTTACTATTTCCACATGTTATTGTTCATTTCAGTCTATGTTTATTCCTGGCTGTTATTGGTATTGTCCTTATTTTTTCTTCAGTTTTTCCCACAATATATTATGTGTTGATATTATATAATGCAATTTTTTATAGACGAATTTACTGCAGAAAACATGGATATTCTTTCTGCACCTGAGAGCTGAAGAATTTCAAGGTCTACTGAGGAACATCTGGCTGGCTATTTTATTTATAACTACACTCCCATCAAAGCTTAAATCAATTTGTTTGTTATATGAAGAAATTTTTTTCCTCGATCTCTTATTTAACAACAGAAAAAATTAACTTTTTTAAAAGAAATTTTGTTAAACATAGCATAACCTTAGAATACAAAATATCTTTCGCTCTAGTTTTCATTCTTTTTTAATTGGTAAAACACAAAAAACTCCGCCATCAGAATCTTTGGACACGAAAAAAAGCTTGACATTTTTGGTTGATTAATGATCTAACTAGTTGTAGAGGGAAATTTTATTTTCTTTTTGACTATGGTGCTTCATACTAAAAATTCATAATTACAGATTACAGTACAGTAATTGAATAACTGTCATATATGATGGTAATTATAAAAAGCTTTTTTTTTTTCTAAATGCAACCCTTTTTTTTATTAACAAATAAGGAAGTTATCGATTATTATAAATTCTTTTTAAATTCCAATTTCCATATTTTTCTTCATTAAAATTACAATTTTTCTGTTCAAAAATTGTTGAAGCATACGATGCTTAAGTAACAATGAACCAATTTTAAGAAATTTATCTTTTTTATAGAGAGAGATTCTTCTTATAACAGGAATATAAATTTAGATTTTACATCATGCATTTTATATTACATAACATATTACTTGACCCTTTCGCCGCAATGACGTTCAGCAATACCTGGAATACTAAGATATACTGGATAGGTTATTTACGAATATAAACCATATGGAAGTTACGATCATTTGTATTTTCTACTAAAAATATTTTGCTAAAAAAGTTTCTCCCCTCATGGATTTTAGCCCCACTTCCTTTTTTCAACAAACCAACAAAGACTTTGGGATTCTAGCCTTTATTCCTGATTGTGCCAGGGCTGTTTTAGTGTGTTTTTGTTATCATACATAATCTCACCATGCTCTTAAGCCAATACCAACATTCCTTATGTGAGGCATTTCTTTTCCCAACCCCCGACACTCCTAGTTTAGAGACGTAGTTATCCTCGTATCTCACCCCTCACTATCTAAGACACAATTTTAGTCTTTATTTGTGATTATGTAAAGGATATTTTAGTGTGTTTCTATGTTGGCATACATGAGCAAACCATACAAGTTACCCAAAAGTTGTCATGCATAAAAGATGAAATAGTAACAAAGATCTTTACCGGCTGCATCACATAGGACGTAACAACATGTGAGGAATGGAAAATGCGTCTGATCGCGCAGATATGTAATTAACCTACCAATTACTTTATTATACAAATTTACATTGAAAAAAAATTTAACATCTTAACAGCAGCAAAAGAGATTAAACAAGCAAAAAACGAAATAAAAGAAATGCAACTTAGCAAAATCAAAAGGCAATCAAAATATGCATGACTTGAGGTGTCTTGCAATGATAAATTATTGAAGTGGGGTCGTACACGTGGTCCTGTGGCCCCGAGACTATACTGGGTTCTAAAGCAAAAGTTAGACACAAAATTTGTTCACCAAATCGCACGCACTCAGCCCGAATTTTGTAAAGGCCAGTTAAACCTAAATCAAGAAAAAATGAATTTAAGCTAATCTAAAATGGGGGAAAACTAGTGGTTAAGTGGTACCTGCAATCCTTATGTGGAAGACAGCCTTTGATTTTTCTCGCAAATGACCATGGAATTGATAGTTTGCACCCTTGACTGGCCCATCCCAGGAATCTTCGCTTCTTGGCAGATTGGGTATCTCTGGCACAGTTCCCAGGATCGTGTTCTTCCCTCTCTCCAGCTGACAGGACCCAAGCACTCATTTACTCTCTCCTCTGTTTTGTGGGGGTTAAGCCAGAGGTGCACAGATTTACTGACCAGGTCGGTCAACCAGTTACAACCACGGATCTTTCACGAATGGGCTGACCCTTTGGTCGCATGGCTCGCCTGGCTTCAAATTCCAAAAACAGGTGAGGGTCATTGGGCATAGGACAACCCAGTTGGGGTGCCATATCAGGACTTTTGGGCAAGGCAAGGTAACATTGTAAGGAGTGAATAGGAGGCAGGATTTTTTTTTGCAAAATACAAAGAGAAATCTTTCAGCTCTAAGGGAATATACATACATAGTAATCCCACGTATTCTGGCTTGCTAAAAATTAAATACTTAAATGAGGAAGTAGCAAAGGGCTGGTGCGATGGGCATACATCTTAAAATTAATCAGAGCTGAATAGGTAGTGAGAAATAAAATAAGGTGCTCATAAGTCAGCAGTACTAACGTTAGATTCAAAACCAGTGTAATGATTTATCTCGATACACCTAGCTTAAGGGGACCGACCGGAATGCCATTATATGGGGGTATAGGTAGGAAAACACAAAATCCTAAAAAAATTAATTGAGTTTCGTATGGCAATGGAGACTGCGTATACGAAATATTTTGTCAAACTTCCACTTACTTTCATAGTTACAGAGTAATTAGTAAAAGTAACTCAATAAACCTTAAACATTGTTCCCTACAAGAAAATGCAGTATTTCTTCTGTTATCAAAAATTTTGATAATTATTACATTTTAATGTAAAAGAAATTGTAAACAATGGCATCTGTATAGCTTCCACGAGTTGCAGACGATGTATTACATGGTAAATTACACCCTTCGCCCTTCAGTCTTACCACAAACCTCAGAGAGTACATGACTTAGTTTGACCTCTGACAGCCACTCATTTTTACGTTTGTTTTTCTCGTTTTTTGGCAAGAATTTTATCATTTCAAAGAGGAAAAGACAATTTCAACATTTTGCTAACATAAGGAAGAAGAAAATTCGCTCTATTAAGAGTTTACAAGAGGGTAATATTGGTAGTGCAGAGAGAGAGAGAGGGAGATCGTCAACAGTTACCTGCAGCCCTTGGCCTTCTTCAGCAAGAAAGTTAAATCCGCAGAAACCAGGTACAGCACGTTCGACAGGAAACTCCTCGCCGTCTACCTCGCCGTCCGCCACTTCAGATACATGCTTGAAGGAACGCCCTTCACCATAGCAACGGACCACCAGCCCCTGATCCACGCTTTTACGAAGTTTTCAGACGTATGGTCCTCTCACCAACAACGACACTTGGCAACCATCGTAGAATTTGGCTGCACTATCAGCTACGTACCAGGTAAGAAGAACCCTGTCGCCGACGCCCTCTCCAGGATCGAGATCAACGCGGTCCACCTGGGAATCGACTACGCAAACCTCGCCGTAGAACAGCAGAACGACCCAGAGGCCCAAGACTATCGTACGACAGCAACAACGCTACGTATGAAGGATATTCCCCTCGGACCGGCCGGGGAAACCATCTTCTGCGACGCCAGCATGGGCCCCCCTCGCCCATGGATTCCCGCCTCCTGTAGAAGAAGATCTTCAACGTCATCCATGGATTATCACACCCCTCGGGTCGCATTACAGCCTGCCTTTTATCCGAAAAATTCATCTGGTCAGGAATCAAGAAAGATGCCCGTGAGTGGCAAATACCTGCATTAACTGCCAGACGAGTAAGGTCAACCGCCATTCGGTGATTTTCCCCAACCCAAGAGACGATTCGGACACATCCACGTGGACGTTATGGGACCTCTGCTGCCTTCAGGTTCTGCAAGATACCTCCTGACAATCGTCGACCGCTCCACTAGATGGTTAGAGGCAACTCCGATGTTCGAAGCAACCACCCACGCCTGCGCCGAAGCTCTCCTGTCGAGTTGGATCAGCCGCTTCGGTGTCCCCGACGATATCACGACGGACCAAGGTTCTGCTTTCTTGTCAGAGATCTGGGTCTCTCTAGCAAACCTGATGGGAACGACACTCCACAGCACCACGGCATAAACCCTGCAGCGAACGGCATGGTCGAGAGAGCTCATCGCACACTCAAAGCAGCCCTGATGGCGAAATGTACGGACGAACATTGGAAAGAGCAACTCCCTTGGGTCCTCCTTGGCCTTTGCACCGCTCCCAGGGCAGACGGCGAACCTTCTCCTGCGGAGAAGGTCTACGGCGAGGCACTTACAGTCCCTGGCGAATTCTTCCTCGCAACTACCGACGACACCAAGCTGGATCACTTGAGAGAAATCGCCGGGAAATTCAGACCATGCCTGAAAACATACGAGGACAGGACCAGACACTTCACGCCCAAGAACCTAGACGATTGCAACTACGTCTTCATCCGGGTCGATGCTCGCCACCAACCCCTGACTAGACCTTATCGCGGCCCTTATGAGGTTGCCAAAAGAACAGCCAAATCTTTCCTCCTGAACGTCCACGGACAAGAAGATTGGGTGACGATCGACCGATTAAAACCAGCATACCTCGAAAGCAACAAGAAGATCACTGCGGGCCCTGGTAGACCCAGGATTCCACCTCAGAACAAATCATCAACCGGACGGGAGAAAACCACGCAATGACGGGGGAAAACGATTCCTCAAAACAAGAGCAACCTTCCCCTGCGCTCAAGCACCAGAGGGGAATTACGTCGCCCTCCACGATACAATGATTAATCGTATCAATCATCTACGATGCTCGCTGTCTGGGGGTCGAGTAGCTGTAAGGACATCGTCTTACCCACCGTGTTTCGTCCCCCTGAACTCATTTCTGTATATTGTAACTTTATTCTTTATTCCACACAGTGGATTTTTGTACAACAATGTTGCGCTCTTTGAGAGCTTTATATTCATGTATAATATTGTATATTTCATTAGGCTACCGCCTTAATATTTTATATTTATATTTGAATCAAAACACAAATGATTGTGGCGGTTGGAAAGGTTTCCCTCCCATGCTACTTATCCGTCCACACACTGTAATATAGTGACCGTTGCATGTTCAATAAATTGTCAGTCTCTCTCTGCTCGTCTTGTTGTCCTCACAGTATAAAAAGATGTTGAATGATCACTATGAACGGTAATAAATAATATGTGCAATCATTATTACTGACTTAAATAGAAGAAAAAGAATATGAATAAATAAAAAATGTTAATTGATCTCTACAAATGAAGTAAATACAGAAACCTCCTTTCATATACCTCCTTGGCCAAACATTGTGCACTCGCTGCCAATTCGAGTGGCAATCGAGTGGCATTCTAAAGCCCTAGCAATAAATATCACTGGAATCCGCACTAGTCACGATTATTCTAAGGATTAATCCCATGCTGAATGCAGTAGGTGGCGACTCCCGTTCAACTCACTCCAACAGTCGCTCAGGTCCAAGAATAAGCGAATGGGAATCTAGCAGGAAGCGTGCAACAGGTTGTTCCAACATAAAACAGCAGAACGTTCACTAGACTTTCCGCCATTTCTAGGATTATTCAACATGGTAGCTAGTCGCAGAGCTTAGTTGTAGTTGTGTGACCCCAGGCTAAGTTGGCTTTTCATCATTTTTTTTATTTCTATTACATTCATTCGTTGTTTTTTGACTAGTTATTTTATTTTGTGAAGTTACAACTCATTTTCATTGCTAATTCCTAACTGTAGGCTAAGATTGTTATTCATTTTGGAGTAATATTTTTTTTTCATTTTGTGAATTATAATTAGTAAATTATGTTTGTTTTGCTTACGCTTTTCATACAGCGACTGACCACTTTTTCGTAATACGACAGTATCGTTTTCTTTTATCTTCAAGGGGCCTTTTAGTATGGAGGAGATGCAAAATGCTATCTCTAGCTCTTCTTTAACTGCCCCAGGTGAGGATGGCATCCGGTATGAAATGATATCACATCTTCCAGTGGATACCAAGGAATTTTTATTAGAAACCTTTAATGGTCTATGGGCTTCCCATACATCTCCTGATTCCTGGCATACTTCAATTGTAATTCCAGGCCACAAGTCTGGTAAAGACCCAGAACTTCCATCTAGTTATAGGCCCATATCCTTGACCAGTTGCATATGCAAACTATTTGAGAGAATGATCAACAACAGACTTGTGTGGTATCTAGAATAAAAAAATCTTTTATCTAACAGACAGTTTGGTTTTAGAAAGAACCGAAGTACTCTAGACCCTTTGCTGATGTTATCAAGGGAAATTTCAAATGCCTTTTCTAACCAAAACCAGGTGGGGGGTGTCTTTTTTTATCTTGAAAAGGCATATGACACCACCTGGAGGGGTGGTATTTTAAAGCAATTGGCCTCATGGGGTATAGGAGGACATATGTTCTCTTTTATTGAAGAATTTTTATCAAACCGCTCAATTAAAGTGAGAGTAGGGTCAGAACTATCTTCATCCTACATGCAACAAGAAGGTATCCCCCAAGGCAGCGTATTGAGTGTGACCTTGTTTGCTGTTGCTATTAATATTGTCATTAGTCACATACCTCCTGGCATGCAAGGATCACTATTTGTCGATGACTTTGCAATTTATTGTAGTGGATCATCTGCACTACAAGCATGCCAAAATCTTCAAATTGCAATAAATGCTGCTTCCGCATGGGCAAATTCTTGTGGATTCATGTTTTCTCCTCAGAAGACCAAAGCCATTCGCTTTACTCGTACTCGTAAAAGGGAAGAGATCCCCACCCTTTTCTTAAATGATTGTATTTTGCCATATGAGGATAATGTCAAGTTTCTTGGAGTCATTTTCGATAAGAAAATGACATTTGGTCCCCCTATAAATGACCTATCTATCAGGGTTAAGAAGTCACTGAACATTCTGAAAGTGGTATCGCATTTTGATTGGGGTGCTGATAGAACAACTTTGCTTAGAATTTATACATCTTTTATGTCTGAGCAAGTTAGACTATGCATGCCAAATATATGGGTCAGCTACAAAGACTTTACTTGGAAAACTTGATATTGTTCACAATGCTGGGCTTCGCATCTGCATAGGTGCTTACAGAACATCTCCCATTGACAGTCTCTATGTTGATTCTGGCATACCTCCCCTTTCCATTCGCAGAGAGGAGTTGAGTTTGAGGTTTTTAGCTAGGTCCCTTGCTGTGAGAAACAATCCTAACTGTAAATATGTTAGGGCGCCTTTAGATCGGACTCCTAACAGATCTAGAGTGCCTAAGCCTTTGGAAGTACAGCTGAAAAATGATGCTAGAGAAGTAGGCTTGTTAACAGCACAGATAGCAGAGGTAGGATATCCCAAGTCTCCTCCTTGGTGTAATCCACCTGTCAAAGTATGTTTTACGGCAGGAGGGAAAAATACCTCACCTAGTAGGGTAATGAAAAGTGAGTTTTTAAATCATACTGCTCAACATCATGGGAAACATGTTTTTACAGATGGCTCCAAATCGGCAGCAGGAGTTGGAAGTGCAGCTGTGGTGGGGGATATTGTTATTAGAAGGAAACTCCCATCCTCTTGTTCAATTTTTACTGCTGAGCTGTACGCAATAATTCTCGCAGTCCAACATATTTTTAAAAATGGCAACCTAAATAGTTTTTATACAATTTTTACGGATTCCAATAGTGTTTTACTCTCATCAAAACAATGCCAGGCCATCATCTAGTACAAGAGGTGCAGGACTGGTTAGTACTTCTGCAGTCTAGGAAGAGTATCAGTGTTCACTTCTGTTGGGTCCCTGCCCATGTTGGGGTGGATGGAAATGAACAAGTCGATAAGGCAGCAAAGGAAGCTTCAGGGCTAAGTAATCCATCCCCCTTGAGTACTCCTTACAAAGATCTTAAAAGTAAGATTCATCTTTACTGTAAAAATAAGTGGCAGGCTCGATGGTCTGAACTGACCACCAATACAAAATTGAAACAAATCCACCCATTGGTGGATATATGGTCATCTTGTAATTCTACAAGCAGGAGGGATACCATCATTTTAACTAGGCTGCGTATTGGCCATACATATGCAACACACAATTATTTAATGAAGAGTGGGGAAGAAAGACAAGCCCCTCTTTGTAATACCTGTCAAGTGACAATGGATGTTAAACATATTTTAGTCGATTGTCCTGTTTTTAATCTTCAGAGGATGACACATTTACTCCAGGACAAACCTTTAAGAGATATACTGGGGGAAAACTGTAATACACTGAACTTGAGAAAATTTATACAAAGTATTGGGTTATATTACGAGCTATAATTGATTTTATTAATTTATTTATTTATTTTACCCTTTTAATCCCTATTTTATTCACATCTAGATTTTATTGTATGATAGTGTTGCAATTTGTATTAAAGGTCAAAATGATACTAAATGGTGTGAGTATACAGATATGATTGAATGATTTTTGTTATATAGCGCTGAATGGCCTTTGATGCCCCAGTGCTTGGCTTAATGCCTAAATCCTATATTCAATTCAATTCAATTCAAGGGGACACTTTGTATTGAAAAAATCTCTGTGCCATTTTGATTTTTGCTACCCACAGAAACAAAATATACTTCTTGGGCTCGGCCATGTCGTCCTGATGGAAGTTTCCTTTAGGTAGCTTTCTAAGAGACATTTGCTACAGTGATACTCCCAGGTCTCCAGAATTCTAACTCCTGGCACAAGTATCCATAATATAACTTTTAGGATATCGCATAATATCAGGGGACTTATTTTTAGATACGGCACATAGCAATCTTCACCCCGAAGAGATTTAACTCTTTGAGGGGAAAGAGTGGGGAACTAAAGGGGAGCCATTATCTAGGTACCTGGTGGACCTCCTATCTGTACTACTACCAGCCGCCATTCCTTTGTCTGTAGCATTTAAGCTAAGTGCGCTCCCAACCTTTACCCGGTGTTCGTTACGGATTACAGGAATATTAATCATGCAATTTCCAGCATCTTCATCCTCTGGAAAGTTGAGTATTTATTCTTTCCTGTGTATAATTTTAAGCTCCCGTCTCACAGTTAAATTCGTATAATTTAAGTGTCTTTGGTTGAGCACAGCCACAACCGGAGGCAGCCATTTTATGGCCGCTGTCGCACATTATTATTGCATTTTATTTAGTCAGTAGAGCGACATTCCCGGTATTTAGCTATAAAGTTTAGCTAGTTAGGCAAATTATACTAGTGAAGATAGTCCATACAATATTATTTTATTCTTCTGCCTAAATATGACTTTACTTTCTGTATATACCTGGGGCCCCGGCGGTACCAACCATGGCCGCGGGTACCAACCATGGCCGCGGTACCAACCATGGCCGCGGTCCCCACCGGAGTTATGCTAGCCTAACTCGTATATGTATACGTTAGTAAAGCAATTCCCCATGTTTAACCTCGCCCTATCGTTCCTTATTAATTCGGATGGGGACATACATCCCCTAGAATTTATGGATAAGGTTCGATATATATTCTCTTTTGGAGAAAAAGAGGCTAAACCCTTCCTCCCTCCCTGAGCCGCCACCATTACAGGCGGCAACCTCTATCTTTCGTCATCGCTGTTGCGTAGAACTCCGGCTTGACCTAGATAGTAATAACACCGTCTTTCTTCTTTGCCGCCGAGTACTCCGGCTTTGAGGTTAGATGGTAATTCAGGGAGCCCTGTCTTGCAGCCGGCAATGTCGCCGACAGGGGAATCTTTGTTCCTCTGCCGCCCACGATATCATCGGCACAGGAAGCCATGCTTCCTTAGTCCACAGTCAAAGGTAGGCGACATACCTGCCGCCACCTCTCTCCCCTGTGAACTATAAGACCCTTCCCGCCCCCCTCTGTCCTTTAGTGTCGGCCTAGCCATCACAACATTCTTTCACCGGTACTCAGACAGTCATCCCGGCTTCGGCTTGCCGGGTTGACTGCGTTGCTGGCTGCGTCCCGATCGGCGGCGGTTAGGTAGCCGCCTTGGTCACCTTCCCCCTTATATCCTTCCTTCACCAGAAGTGAATGCCCCAGGGGGAAAGACTAAGCCAACCCTGACGGCTGCCGGTGGGAAACCCAACATACTGTGAAAATTCTTCAGCGCTCTCTTGGTCTGCCATCCACAAAACTTGCAACCGGCAGTACAGCCGGCGGCAGACTTTTGTGGATGGATGGAAGCTAGAATCAGATGGATTCCTTCCCTTCCATTAGAACTCTCATTCTGGCAAGGAGACAGTTGGCGGCAGAATAGTCCTCCTACACTTCCAGTTATTGTGCTAAACCATAATAATAGGAAACCCTCTTTTCCATTCTTTCTCTCTCTCTATCAGTTAG
This sequence comes from Palaemon carinicauda, assembly GCF_036898095.1. NCBI lineage: Eukaryota > Metazoa > Arthropoda > Malacostraca > Decapoda > Palaemonidae > Palaemon > Palaemon carinicauda. The sequence continues at coordinate 80,460,717 of NC_090728.1, forward strand.
TGCCGCCAGGTACTAACCTAACCCCGGTAGTGTACCGGTAAAACTAGAGTATACAACAATACAGTAGTACAAATATTTCTAACATACTCTGTGTATCCTTTCACAGTCTATAGTTGGGACCGCTTACCATGTTGAGGTTGACTAATCCCTCAATACTCAGATGAATCCTTTGATCATCAGGACCCATATAAAACACTGATCAATATTAATATACTACAGGTGGTAATGTTAGTATAAATATTTTCTAACCCCGTCTCTACGTACGAGAGTCGTTCCACCCTGTATTATCCCTTAAAGGGAATTTAAATATTAATATTGACGGAGGTCTCAGCGATTGCCTGGGAGAGGAATCACAGATATGTGTCTTTCCTATTTCCTTTCTAGCTTACTATCCTAAGCTATTAATTATAATAGTAAGTGTTACTATTAAATGTATGCATTTATATCAATGATATATTTTCCTTTACAGGAGGAGCCAATGGTGACGTGTGCAGTTGTGTTCTGCAACCACAAGAGTAAGGACTTTTGCGGACTTGAGATGTGCAGGTCTCATGCCCCCTGCTGTATCGTATCTAGATCCCTGAGGTACTGGGACCCGAAGGGTTTCTCCAACTGCTCAACCTTGCTGTCCAACGGCTTTGGAGAAACCATCCGTCTCCATAGAGGCTAGGTGGGTAAGAGGGTTCCAAAAGAACTCTCCGGGACCTTACCTGACCAATGAATCTCTCAGGTGCCTTCTGTCCCCTAAGGCTCACCCTAGTGCGATAGTGCCCCAGGAACAGGTCCAGCCTCCCTTCATCCAAATGAAAATCGACGCAGACATCCACATGGCACTTGAAGGCATGGACATCCACCAAGAACGGAGTGTCTACCGACACTGAACAGGACTCACTGCAAGAAGGCCCTGAAGAAAACGTGGTTCAACCACCAATGGAGGAAGAAGGATCCGTTACTATGGTAACTAAGGACCCCCAGTTCACCGTGACGGCATATCAACCTATGCCTCGACCTCTTCTGCCCCAACTCCCCAACCGACTACACAGGTCGACAGGAGCGAGGAGCTCCTATCGTCAATCTAGCAGATGTTGAAAGTGTTCCAGAAGGAACAAAAGGAGATGAAACAGGACATCCAACAGACGAGGAGAGAGGTACAAGAATGGAAGCCCCCCGGAACTACCAGGGGCTCTACTAAACCCCTTAAAGTATCAGACTTCCCTCACTGCTCCGAAATCAACCCCTGGAGTTATACAGAGCACATGCCCATGATGAATGGGAAGCTATTCATCTCCGAGAAGTTGGGGGCTAAGCCACTTGAAGATCTTGAATTCTGGCCCAGCTTTTCAGCCTACCCAGATTGTTACGTGAGACTGAGAGATGAACCTGAATCCCGCGAGGAGACGGTACCAAAGGAAGTCATTGTCTTCGAACATGACAAGGCACAGGCCATCCTTACCAAGACCCTAAAAGGAGCCGGATACACCAACTCCAAAGTCTCAGCACTGAGCAGAGGCATCCAACCTTTATTGCTCCTTCCTCCAGAGCTTTCCCCTTTTTGGAGAAAGCCCTCGACTGTGTCATTAAACCAGTCGAAGAGGGCAAACCCTGCCCAATCCTAGAGGAATGTAAGCCATTATCTCTAGCTATGCCTACCTGCGTGGAGAAGTGAAAAGTAGTACATCTAACCCTCTCTGTCTCGAAGTTGGATCCAGAGATAGCAGGCCAACAGTTCAACGAGAACCTTCCAAAGTTGCCAAAGTGGGAAGGGAACAGGAGACGAAAGAAAGACTTGCCGCCTCCCTGTCTCATCAGAACTGTTTGGAAATGTGTGCAGGCCTACATAATGCCCCAGACATGTACATGGTCTTAGCCAAGTCTCACATGGGTACCCTTGTGAAAGACTTATATGCTTTTGTCAGGTCAAGGAGGACCTGTAGAGAGCACGTGTTTGCCACAGCAATGGTGAAACACGAGCCCAGAAGACTGATTTCATCATGTATCTGGGGCAAAGACCTTTTCCCATAGGAAGTGGTCCAATAAGTCATTGCCAAAGCAGCCACAGAGAATAGGAACCTTTTCCAAAAGAGGGGCATGTCTTCAAAGAGGAAGTCTTCCTCAGACAGAGGTCCCCAGCCTAAGAACAAGAAGGAAAAAAGACCACGCAGACCCGCACAACTTCTGACCGGGACCATGGCCACGGTACCTCAAATGGTAGCCCAGCCTCAAACCACCTTCCAGATGGTCCCTCAACAGCTGGTAGCCTAGTCACCTGTGTTTAACCCAGGCTTTGAGAGGCACTCGACCACCTTTCGGCAATACAAAGGTAGAGGCCCAAGAAAAGGTTCGTCCGGAAAACCCCCATGGGGCAGAGGAGGACACGGTCACGGAAACAAGTCCTCAGGAACCCCTAAGCAATGAGGAGTTCCAGGTAGGGGGCAGACATTTCCACTTTCGGGATCGTTGGACCATCGATCCCTGGGCCCACAGCCTAATCACAAATGGACTCGGGTGGAGCTGGAACAAAATTCCACCCCCTTTTCCAGAATTCTTCCAACACTCCACCCCCTTGTTGGAAGAATATACCTCAGAACTCTTGAACAAGAAGGTAATAAGGAAAGTGAAGTCCATCAAATTCCAGGGAAGGCTGTTTTGTGTTCCCAAGAAAGACTCAGACAAACTCAGAGTCTTTTTATACTTGTCTCCACTCAACAAGTTCCGGATGCTTACCTTGCAACACACAAGAACCCTTCTACCCAAAGGGGCGTACACAGTCTCAATAGACCTTGCAGATGCTTACTGGCACCTACCAGTCAGTCGCCCCCTCTCCTCCTACCTAGGATTCAACCTACAGAAGAAAAAATTTGTCTTCAAAGCGATGCCCTTTGAACTGAACATAGCCCCAAGGATATTCACAAAGCTAGCAGATACAATCATCCAGCAAATACGCTCCGAGGGAGTTCAATTAGTAGCATATCTAGACGATTAGCTGGTGTGGGCAGCATCCAAAACTACTTGTCTGCAAGCGACTGGAAAGGTGATCCAGTTCCTGGAGCACCTGGGCTTCAAGATCAATCGCAAGAAGACTCGCCATTCACCAGCTCAGAAGTTCCAATGGTTAGGAATCCAATGGAACTTAAAGTCACACCACCTCTCCATTCCATTCAAGAAAAGGAGAGAGATAGCGGGAGCTGTCAAGAGACTAATCTGATACAAGAGGATTTCAAGACGCCAATAGGAAAGAGTATTGGGCTCTCTCCAGTTTGCAGCAGTGACCGACCCGGTGCTAAAAGCACGACCAAAAGATGCGTCAGGAGAGATCAACTAAGGTTGACCCCGACCCGATTGTGCACGCTATTAAGGCCGTGGTCAACAGCCAAGAGCCTAGCGCGGACAATTCCCCTGCAACCACCACAACCATCAGTGGTGATACACACGGACGCCTCCCTGGAAGGATGAGGAGGCCATTCTCACGAGAGAAAAGTGCAAGGGAATTGGTCACGCCAGTTCAAAACCTTTCACATCAACATCTTGGAGGCCATGGCAGTCTTCCTAACGTTAAAGAAACTATCCGCTCGCAGAGCAGTCCGCATCAGATTGGTCCTGGACAACGAAGTGATAGTAAAATGTCTAAATCGACAAGGCTCAAGATCACCTCACATCAATCATGTGATGTTAGCCATATTCTACCTGGCTAGGAAGAGAGGATGGCACTTATCAGCAGTTCACCTTCAAGAGTTCCGCAATGTGACGGCGGACGCTCTATCCAGGCGAAAGCCAATAGAGACAAAATGGTCCCTAGACGCAGACTCATTCTCCTTCATCTCGGAAAAAGTCCCGGAACTGCAGATCGACCTCTTTGCGACGAGCGACAACAAGAAACTACCTCGTTACATAGCCCCTTACATGGACCCTCAAGCAGAAGCGATAGACGCCATGTCTCTCGACTGGAACAGATGGAATCGGATTTACCTGTTTCCACTAACCAATCTTCTGCTAAAGGTCCTCGACAAGTTAAGATCCTTCAGAGGAACAGCTGTAGTAGTGGCCCCCAAATAGCCCAGAAGCAATTGGTTCCCTCTAGTTCTAGAATTGAAACTGAAGCTGTTTACTCTGCCAAACCCAGTTTTATCCCAACTGGTTCAGAAGTCGACTGTTTACGCTTCATCCTCGAGAACCAACAACCTAAATCTCATGATTTTCTCGCCCTAGCAGCTAATAAAAAGTTTGGGATCTCGAAGGACAAAATCAACTTCATTGAAGAGTACAAGTCAAGTTCAACTAGGAGACAATACGAATCATCTTGGAAGAAATGGGTGTCCTTTGTGAAAACACGGAAACCAACAGATATATCGATAGATTTCTGTCTTTCTTTCTTCATCCACCTACATGAACCAGGCCTGGCTTCCACTACGATAACTGCGTGTAAGTCAGCTCTAACTAGACCTCTTCTGTATGCCTTTGAGGTGGACCTCACAAGCAAAATCTTCAATAAGTTACCAAAAGCATGCGCTATACTAAAGCCGGCAACCCCTCCAAAGCCCATCACATGGTCGTTGGACAAAGTCTTGCACTATGCTTCGAACCTGAACAATGAGGATTGTACCCTAAAGGATCTAACACAGAAAGTCATCTTTCTGTTTGCGATAGCCTCAGGGGCTAGAGTTAGTGAAATAGTGGCCTTATCCAGAAATGAAGGCCATATTCAGTTCCTAGACACAAGAGAACTGAACCTTTTCCCTGATCCTGCCTTTCTTGCCAAGAACGAGCTGCCCACCAAGAGGTGGGGTCCTTGGAGAATCTGCCCACTGAAGGCTGATGTCTCTCTATGCCCAGTAGAGTGTCTCAAGGTCTATCTTCGAAGAACTTCAGACTTCAAGGAGGGACAGCTCTTCCGAGGCGAAACCTCAGGATCAAATCTATCCCTAAGACAACTGAGAGCGAAGCTCATCTACTTTATTCGCAGAGCGGATCCTGACAGCACACCTGCAGGTCACGATCCGAGGAAAGTTCCTTTTTTGCTGAATTTCTTTCAACACATGGACTTTGAGAGGCTCCGCTCATATACGGGGTGGAAATCATCCAGAGTCTTCTATAAACATTATGCGAAGCAAGTACATGAAATAAAACACCTTGTAGTGGCGGCGGGTAGTGTCATAAAACCCGTCATCTAGTGCTGCGATGAACAGTGGACTGTTTTGGGACTAGACAGTGCATCGAGTGAATAGGTATTAATACCTTCTAGTGCAAATCATTACGTTGATTAATAGACTGTTCTATACAGGTGCAGAATCTGACCAATAACACCAGTGCCGTGTGAACATTTGAACACAGTATTGGCGCATATCCAACATCTGAGTGAAACTAGACAGGTTTCGTTTCACATTCACATTGAATGGCATTAATCTAATATTGAATTCATATATGTATATTCCTCCTTTACAGGTCAGAAATATATATAACCATGATGTTTACCTATGCAAGGTCAGATTTCTACTTAGTTACATCTACATTTCATAAATCATTTTTTTAAATAAAATTTAGAAAATGTAGCTGCGTCTTATTTAATCCTCAGTTGGTAAGAAAAAATAAGAGCAACCCAGAGTTTTATTCTATTCCGATAAATAGAACCTTGAATAAGTACAGATGTCCAAAGTATGAAAAGAGAACCTCTAGAAACTTTCCCTTTTGTTCTCACGGATATACAAACTTTGAATCCGTATAGTCGAAGTCGACACATTCCCTGCAGGGGGCAGGAAACCCTTTTTATACTTGTCTCCACTCAACAAGTTCCGGATGCTTACCTTGCAACACACAAGAACCCTTCTACCCAAAGGGGCGTACACAGTCTCAATAGACCTTGCAGATGCTTACTGGCACCTACCAGTCAGTCGCCCCCTCTCCTCCTACCTAGGATTCAACCTACAGAAGAAAAAATTTGTCTTCAAAGCGATGCCCTTTGAACTGAACATAGCCCCAAGGATATTCACAAAGCTAGCAGATACAATCGTCCAGCAAATACGCTCCGAGGGAGTTCAATTAGTAGCATATCTAGACGATTAGCTGGTGTGGGCAGCATCCAAAACTACTTGTCTGCAAGCGACTGGAAAGGTGATCCAGTTCCTGGAGCACCTGGGCTTCAAGATCAATCGCAAGAAGACTCGCCATTCACCAGCTCAGAAGTTCCAATGGTTAGGAATCCAATGGAACTTAAAGTCACACCACCTCTCCATTCCATTCAAGAAAAGGAGAGAGATAGCGGGAGCTGTCAAGAGACTAATCTGATACAAGAGGATTTCAAGACGCCAATAGGAAAGAGTATTGGGCTCTCTCCAGTTTGCAGCAGTGACCGACCCGGTGCTAAAAGCACGACCAAAAGATGCGTCAGGAGAGATCAACTAAGGTTGACCCCGACCCGATTGTGCACGCTATTAAGGCCGTGGTCAACAGCCAAGAGCCTAGCGCGGACAATTCCCCTGCAACCACCACAACCATCAGTGGTGATACACACGGACGCCTCCCTGGAAGGATGAGGAGGCCATTCTCATGAGAGAAAAGTGCAAGGGAATTGGTCACGCCAGTTCAAAACCTTTCACATCAACATCTTGGAGGCCATGGCAGTCTTCCTAACGTTAAAGAAACTATCCGCTCGCAGAGCAGTCCGCATCAGATTGGTCCTGGACAACGAAGTGATAGTAAAATGTCTAAATCGACAAGGCTCAAGATCACCTCACATCAATCATGTGATGTTAGCCATATTCTACCTGGCTAGGAAGAGAGGATGGCACTTATCAGCAGTTCACCTTCAAGAGTTCCGCAATGTGACGGCGGACGCTCTATCCAGGCGAAAGCCAATAGAGACAAAATGGTCCCTAGACGCAGACTCATTCTCCTTCATCTCGGAAAAAGTCCCGGAACTGCAGATCGACCTCTTTGCGACGAGCGACAACAAGAAACTACCTCGTTACATAGCCCCTTACATGGACCCTCAAGCAGAAGCGATAGACGCCATGTCTCTCGACTGGAACAGATGGAATCGGATTTACCTGTTTCCACAAACCAATCTTCTGCTAAAGGTCCTCGACAAGTTAAGATCCTTCAGAGGAACAGCTGCAGTAGTGGCCCCCAAATAGCCCAGAAGCAATTGGTTCCCTCTAGTTCTAGAATTGAAACTGAAGCTGTTTACTCTGCCAAACCCAGTTTTATCCCAACTGGTTCAGAGGTCGACTGTTTACGCTTCATCCTCGAGAACCAACAACCTAAATCTCATGATTTTCTCGCCCTAGCAGCTAATAAAAAGTTTGGGATCTCGAAGGACAAAATCAACTTCATTGAAGAGTACAAGTCAAGTTCAACTAGGAGACAATACGAATCATCTTGGAAGAAATGGGTGTCCTTTGTGAAAACACGGAAACCAACAGATATATCGATAGATTTCTGTCTTTCTTTCTTCATCCACCTACATGAACCAGGCCTGGCTTCCACTACGATAACTGCGTGTAAGTCAGCTCTAACTAGACCTCTTCTGTATGCCTTTGAGGTGGACCTCACAAGCAAAATCTTCAATAAGTTACCAAAAGCATGCGCTATACTAAAGCCGGCAACCCCTCCAAAGCCCATCACATGGTCGTTGGACAAAGTCTTGCACTATGCTTCGAACCTGAACAATGAGGATTGTACCCTAAAGGATCTAACACAGAAAGTCATCTTTCTGTTTGCGATAGCCTCAGGGGCTAGAGTTAGTGAAATAGTGGCCTTATCCAGAAATGAAGGCCATATTCAGTTCCTAGACACAAGAGAACTGAACCTTTTCCCTGATCCTGCCTTTCTTGCCAAGAACGAGCTGCCCACCAAGAGGTGGGGTCCTTGGAGAATCTGCCCACTGAAGGCTGATGTCTCTCTATGCCCAGTAGAGTGTCTCAAGGTCTATCTTCGAAGAACTTCAGACTTCAAGGAGGAACAGCTCTTCCGAGGCGAAACCTCAGGATCAAATCTATCCCTAAGATAACTGAGAGCGAAGCTCACCTACTTTATTCGCAGAGCGGATCCTGACAGCACACCTGCAGGTCACGATCCGAGGAAAGTTCCTTTTTTGCTGAATTTCTTTCAACACATGGACTTTGAGAGGCTCCGCTCATATACGGGGTGGAAATCATCCAGAGTCTTCTTTAAACATTATGCGAAGCAAGTACATGAAATAAAACACCTTGTAGTGGCGGCGGGTAGTGTCATAAAACCCGTCATCTAGTGCTGCGATGAACAGTGGACTGTTTTGGGACTAGACAGTGCATCGAGTGAATAGGTATTAATACCTTCTAGTGCAAATCATTACGTTGATTAATAGACTGTTCTATACAGGTGCAGAATCTGACCAATAACACCAGTGCCGTGTGAACATTTGAACACAGTATTGGCGCATATCCAACATCTGAGTGAAACTAGACAGGTTTCGTTTCACATTCACATTGAATGGCATTAATCTAATATTGAATTCATATATGTATATTCCTCCTTTACAGGTCAGAAATATATATAACCATGATGTTTACCTATGCAAGGTCAGATTTCTACTTAGTTACATCTACATTTCATAAATCATTTTTTTAAATAAAATTTAGAAAATGTAGCTGCGTCTTATTTAATCCTCAGTTGGTAAGAAAAAATAAAAGCAACCCAGAGTTTTATTCTATTCCGATAAATAGAACCTTGAATAAGTACAGATGTCCAAAGTATGAAAAGAGAACCTCTAGAAAGTTTCCCTTTTGTTCTCACGGATATACAAACTTTGAATCCGTATAGTCGAAGTCGACACATTCCCTGCAGGGGGCAGGAAACCCTAAGCTAGTTCCAAGCTTAGTGGATATGACAGATAATGGTAATGTCAAATACAGGTCTATCAGACCAGAAAAGGAACCCATTCAAAGTAAAGGCACTTACGCAAATCCACAGATATAGTACTTGTGTAGATTCAAGCTTACTATGTGAATTACGTAAGACTTTTGTCGTTAATTTCATTTTATTCTTTATTCAACTGACTATATGTAAATTTACGTTATTGTTAAGAGTTAACTTTTTATTTCACGCATTTTTGTTATGAATTCTTACGTAACCTGTTTGAGTGTTATTTGATCATATACAACAGGAACAAGGGCTTATGTAATGTTCTTTTATATTTTATGAGGTATTGTGTCATGTTTGTGAGGGAATACGCTGTGTACCATGTGCTTTGGAAAATTTTGTACCATATGCTTTGGAAATTTTGCGAAGGATCTAGTGACAGGATGTTATCATTTTTTTTTATTATTTCAGGGAGAAAGGGTGGGCTTAGCTAGCTGACTGAGAGAGCCGCCTGGCGTGTTGTGAGTATACGTTCGGGAGAGTGATACTGGGTAACTCTGACACTTATGCCCGGCCCTGCACACTTCCCAAATCTCTGGGAAGTTTCTGGAAGTTGCTAGGTTACATATATATAAGGCGACCCCCATTTTTAGATGGTCAGATGGAGATTTCCAGCCCTAAGTTCGCCATCTCCCCTCTCCCTCACTCAAGCACGCAGCTCAAAGTATTGTTTTAAAAGTGTTCAGTACCGATAGTGTGTCCTCTCCTAAGTGACTCTGTGCCCGCAAGCAAATCGTGTGTTGAAAAGATACGTAAGATGAAACTGTGATTTTGAATTCATTGTATTAGGGTGAGTGTTGGCATTGTGTAAAGTTTGTGTAACTGGCCCTGTAGGAAGGTTTGGTATTTGTATTGTGATCTGGTTATCTATTTGTCATTAAGTGTCAAACTTAAATATAGTATTCAGATTTAATTTCAAGTGAAACAATTGATTTTATAATTTTCTTAAGTAATATTTCTCTTCTTAGTCTAAGGTTTATTCAGATTTGACATTTAAAGTCAAGTCATTATATAATTCTCAGATAGCAACATTTTTGTCTTAATCTAAGCTTTGTTCAGACTTAACATTTCGAGTGATTTAGTTGATTTATGTAAATTCTTTCAAAGTGTTGTAATTTATATAGAATATATCTATTTTTGTAAAGAGTGCATTATTCAAATCACCATTGTTTAGAGTCATATTCGCTCTGTGGAGGATTAATTTTTGTTTTATTTTTATTTTTTGTTTTTGGCCAAATCCTGAGAGAGAGAGAGAGAGAGAGAGAGAGAGAGAGAGAGAGAGAGAGAGAGAGAGTTTGTTTTAGTTTTGTCAAAGAGAGATAGAGAGAGAGAGAGAGAGAGAGAGAGAGAGAGAGAGAATTTCATTTGCTTTAGTTTTGCTTATCGCGCGCGCGAGAGAGGGCGTATGTGTGTGTTTGTGTGTGCGTGTGTTTATGTCCTTGTGTGCGTGTGTTTGTGTCCGTGTGTTTGTGTGTCCGCGGTGCGCGCCGCCGAACAAGTGGTAATTAGCGGAATGATTGTTTGTAGTGGGAAAGACTGTCGGTATATTTGAGGTTGTTTGTTTACATTTTTTAGCTAGGTTAGGGTGGTAATGAATGTCTTGGGCGAAAGCATTTTCTATTTGACTGTAGCAGGAGTCGGTTGTGTTTTTTTTTTTTTTTTTTTGTTCTTCGAAAGCCGGCTGTGAAGTGATTTTTCTAGTATCGGAGTAAGTACTGTTTTATTTATTTTTGTTAGGCGCGATCGTGAATGATAGAAAGGTTATTATTTATCTTTGATTATAGTGCGATAGTTTAGTTAGTTAGGAGTTTTCGTAAGCGTTTTTTCTTTTTATTGCAGGCCGTAATTCCTCCTTTAGGCTCCTTTGGATTCCTTTACTCTTGGAGTTAATTCAGGCCTTGAAGATGTTGCTTGCCTGCCTTGTTGTATGAATAGCTTGATGATGACGACCTGGACCATATAATATGAACATAGGAATAGACTGCAGATATATATATTTACATAGAATTTTGACTGTTGATGACCCGGCTGTGAAATAGATTGTTCCTTTATGATGACATGATGATGATGATGATGACCACCACCGCTTACGTGATTGGACAGTCGAATTGACTGCTCGTTATTGTTTGCCAGGAGTGGTGGCAATTGGTTACAAAGACTGGTGCCAGTGTGTAGAGTCTGTGGACGATGGTGGCCACACTCAAATATTAATTTAAGAAGTTCTCGTATGTTTTAGTATTAAGTTTGATTATTTTTGCTGGGTTATTTATGACGATTGGTGTTTTAGTGTTGTGATTTTTTTCAGTGTTAAAGTATTTTTCGGTACGGTGTGTGAAGTAAGTGTTTTCAGTACTGTATGTGGACTGACGGTGTTGGGTATATTTAAAGGCTATTGTTTTCCCGATTATTTTTTGTCTGTTGAATTTAATGTGTGATTTTTGTTTTTGGTTGCGGTAAATATAGTTTTAAGGTTATGTTTTGTTTGTTTTTCCCTTCGGGCAATAGTCCAGTTTGAAGTAAAGTAAGGGGAAAGTTTGTATTGTGGGATATTTTGGAAGTAAGAGTGATCAAAGGTATGGGGGTTGTTATTGTTTACATCCCGCCACAGCTCATATCCTGTTAAGAACCACAGTAAGTTTTAAATAATTCTCAAGAATAATTACCCAGTTTGGTTTTGAGTGTACTTAAGAAACTTTTGGATATTCGGTGTTTTATATATTGCTGTCTGGGAGTTATTTAACTGTCTCTGAATTCGTGTACTAATATTTTAAAGTGTAACAATTTTAATGTAAAAGCAAACGAGTGAGCTTGGAATTCGAGAGATTGATTAACTTGCCAGTTGGAGTATATATTATATTATATGTTTGGTTCCCAGTCATAAGCCATAGTATAATATATATTTTGGGTGCCCAGACCGGCGAGCCATCATCGTATAATATATATATATATATATATATATATATATATATATATATATATATATATATATATATATATATACATATATATATATATATATATATTTCTTCCGATGCGAATACTTCCCACATCCCAATAAATAGAAGATTACTCTATCGCGTCTCTGCCGACCAGAGATTTATCCTTCCCACAGGTCACCCCACTCCGATCCCCCTTCTCACCTGCGTAACACCGACCTCTCTTATTTCCCAGCATGGCCTAGAGGGATGCTACAGTCAGCCTTTTAGGTCACCATTAATCATTCTTACTCGGGTCGTCCCCATAACCACACGTCTCGCTTGCGTTCGTCATAGTTTTACTGTATCTTAGAGTGTGCTTTCTCATGTGGATCTCGTATCCTCGACCTCCATTATGGAATCTGTGCGAGTGCATTAGTGGGAAGCGGTGTGCAGCTTTTTTGTCCCACATGGAGGTCGATCCCCATGTGTTGTGTACCTCGTGTCGAGGCCGTGTGTGCTCTCGGAATGACACGTGTGATGAGTGTATGGATCAAGATGGCCACGAAAGAAATGGAAGAAGGACAGGTCGCCCTTGTGGAAGGGTAGTAGGTAGTGGGTCTTATCCATCTTTGTCTCCAGGGATACCCACGGTGGCAGAGAAGGTAACAGGACAGGTCGGATCCTTGCCCTTCCCCGTCTGTGGCCGGGAGACCCCCCCCCCCCTTCACAGTTGTAGTGGGAGCATGGAGGTCAGGTCGGCCACCCATCTTTCTTCCCAGCGTCCGCAAGTGTGGCCTCCATCCAGGTGCAGATAGACGTTCCCCCATCCGCTCACAGGATGACGGTCCCAGCTTCCGCTCAGTGGCTCCCAGGAGCCGATCTCTCCTTGTGAGGTCAAGGGACCTGTCCCCGTGAAAGGGAGGAGGAAGAACAAGAAAGACAGTTCTTCTTCCAAGAGATATCGTCCCTCCAAGTGTTCTGGATCCTCCCATATCCCCGCCCAGAGCGTGGACCAAGGTGAGTTAGTGCTGGTCTTATTCTTGTAACATCATCCCAGATGTTCCTGTGCAGGGGCATGCTGTGGAACGTATACTTCATGAGGAAGAATGATTAAGTTGTATTAACATTTTTCGCATTCCTTGAATGAAAGTTGTAGCAACATCCGCCCACCTATGACTTTCATTATGTATGATTAGCATGGGTCAATCCGTCACTTTGGATAAAGGAATTTCTGCTGGGATTTAGTTTTTTATTATCGGGTCAAATGTTTTGGCATCTGATCTCTTTGAGCCTTTATTGAGAAGATCAGTTTCTTGCTTCATAAACATGCATACGTTGAAGTATGTTTGACATGTTTACTTGTAGCTTGTACGTACGTATACATTTCATGTGTGCATATGTTGTTGCTTATATGGATATTTTCCTTGTCATCACGATCGCTGAGGACCACCCTCACTAGGGAGGACCAAAGGACCATGTGAAGGGGCGCCATCCTTCCAAGTCTTGCTCCTACGGCTGCAGGTCTTCGGACCCCACTCCAGCACCAAAGCGGGTCTTCAGACCCCGCTCCAGCGCTGAAGTGGGTCTTCGGACCCTGCTCCAGCGCCGAAGCGGAGCCAAGGAGAGGAGGAGCAGCACAGAATCCCCTTGAAATTGGACAGCCGGGAGATGCGCTAGTGGCTCCACGTGGGAACCAGGGTACCCGAACCGCTCAACTGCCGGGACATGTCAGTACCAGCAGTAAAGAGATACCGACCAGCCTTTGATCAGGTATTACTTCTCAAGGGTTTGAACCTAAGCTCGTCCAAGAGCCTCTCGAGGCTGATAAAAGGGTTCGAGCACTTCTACTCCCGCCCCCAGGACCCTCACACCACCCTCGTGGGACATTACCAGAGTCCTCAACTCCCTGAAGAAGTCTCCATTCGAGCTTCTAAGACAAATTACTGACAGGGAACTGACCCTAAGACGGTGTTCCTTCTTGCCCTGGCCTCAACCAAAAGGATGGGTGAAACCCACAGGCTCTCACCAGCTGTCTCCCATCCTCACAAATGAAAAGGAGTTGTGTTTCAAGTTCGTTCCCTCCTTCGCAGCGAAAATGCAGAACCCGGCGCTAGACGACCCCCATTTCAATGAGGTTTCCATCCTCGCTATTCCCAAGACAGATGACCCGGAGGACCTTCTATTGTGCCGGGTGAGGGTGGTAAGGAAATATCTCTCGAGGACCTCCGCCCTCCGGCCAGCCATCAGGAGACTGTTTTTGACGACAGGTAGAGTGAAGAAGGCGGTCTCGAAGAATACAATCTTCTTCTGGCTCCAGGAGACGATCCGAAGGGCAAAGGCTCCCCCAGGTTTGTCAAGCCTCACGGCATCCGGGGCATTGGCACCTCTATGGCCTAAGAGAAAAACATGGCGGTTGGCCAGGTGCTGAGGGCAGGTGTATGGTCAAGACAGTCGACCTTCATGACCCACTACCTTAAGGACTACTCCCTCAAGTCCACGGAGGGGTTCAAGCTCGGGTCCGTTGTAGTCACCCAGCAAAGAATCTAAGGGCAGCTACACGCGACACAGGCTCGATGGGATGGCGAGGGGTAGAGCGTCTCAAACCCTATCCCTTCGGCCCTCCATGGAATGGCCCGGCAAAGAAGAAGCCGTTCCTTGGGTGAGTGTTACCTAGTTAACCTACTTTCCTTAACCCCCTTTTTTTGCTTTTCCCTGACAGGCCTCCCCGACCCTGCAACTGTTTCACCTCTCTTCAGGGTCTATTACCCCAACTCCTAATTCTGAGGCTCCTATTAATTGAGACGTAGGAAGTATTCGTATCAGAACACATGACAATTTCTAAGTAATTGTGTTTTTCCTAACATGCTTACCACATACCAGTAGTGTAATTGCCCCCCACCCCCTACATCCGTCCCAGCTATAGACCCAGCTATCATACGCCACTTTTCCTGGAAACCAGAGTAAGAATGGCTAATGGCAACCTGTAGCATCCCTCTAGGGTATTCTGGGAAACAAGAGAGGTCAGGGTCGCACAGGTGAGAAGGGGGGATCAGGGGCCTGGCTAGTGGGGAGGGAAAATCTGTGGTCGGCAGACGCTATAGAGTAATCTCCTATTTAGAAATTGTCATAAATATATATATATATATATATATATATATAATATGGCTCCTTACATATCCTTCCTCGTAGAGGAATAGCTTAGGTAAAGTCTATTGGGGGTGCAGATATCTATGGTTATCTTAGGATACATCCTTGATTATAAATTACAAGATATCTACGGATCGTCGTTCCAGGGGTTAGAACCCCATGATATCTGACGGTAATTCTCTTGTAATATCACTCGCAGAAATATTATACAGTAGGAAACAGCCGAAGGGAACTTCCATCAGGATGACATGGCTGTCTCACCCAAAACTAGATTTTCCCTACAGTACATCAAAATCCCTTATATATATATATATATATATATATATATATATATATATATATATATATATATATATATATATATATATATATATATATATATATATATATATATATATATATATATATATATATATATGACCCGCGCAGACGGATAATGAGACGTCGGCATATGGGTTTTCTTTATTTATTACAAAAGGTTCGTTCGTAAGTACACATTACACAAATACACTATCTGATGAGGGACTTATCAACTCGAGTGCTCACCGGCAACTAACTACTGCCTTCGTTATCAAAATGCAGCCATTGCAAAACATGCAGACACATAGGTTTTTGTGGAATACTCATGAATATTGAGTTCATTTACCTTGATATACAAGACATCTATATACACGAATTAGGACATTACTCCCACCCAAGCTCCTCACTCCGTTAGGAGCTGCACTCTCGCCCTCACTAGTCAATGATATATGGAGGACACTCCAACCCGGAATAGGCATGGCATGTACTAAATAGAAATGCAACATGAAATATATATTTATAGAAATCACCCAAAAAAGCAACACATCTTCCACAAAAATATAAAAAATGAAATATTGCATGTAAAAATGTACACTAAACAATATAAATAATTCCACTCATTTCTTCTTAAGACCTCTGCAACCAAAACACAGAATACCCAAAGTGAAAAAAAGATCATAATATCAGGTCTATATAACCTCATCAATAACCTCCCCCTGGTTGCGGGCAATACGGGCTTCTTGTGGGGGACAGGGGTAGGAATAGATATTCCTTCATCCCTCGATTTTAGTTGTCCGGGTTTACGGCACAATTTCGCAACACATCTCACTACCACTGTTTCACCATTTATTTAAATCACTACAACACTTGCAACTTTCAACCAGTGGCCACTAGCCGTTTTCCGAGAAAATCATTCATCTTCCCGCCCTTCTCTTATAAAATTGAGTATAAGGTATTCACATCTACACATTCTCTAACACTGTCTATCCTCAAGGCTGAACTTTAATCCTGCAGCCACTTGCCACTCGGGAACTGCCCCGGCCCCAGCAACCAGGAATCATATAAATACATGAATAATACAGCATCCGCCTGATGGATCTCACTTGACCTATCTAACCTCTGATTGTTTTTAGGTTCACTCAACAATGTTATACGTATTTCCACACTCAGCAAAATTACCACAACATTGTACGTATAAATTTAGCATCAACATAACACATTGTTATCATCACGTTTATTTAAAACACATCGAAAAAAGAAATGAGTTCTGTTCAAACAACAACAACAGCAAAGGAAAAGAAAAAAAAAATTCTCACGAGGAACATTCAGCAATGACAGATAACTCTCCGATTCCCCTTTAATCACTGCTCGCACTCTTTCCATCCATTCCTCTTTTTTTCTGTCCCTCTCGGACTTTTTTTATATCCCAACCTCCCAAGTCAATCAAACCTGTATCATTAGGGCATTCATTCTGGACACCCCTGGTCATGTCTTCGGTCATCCAAATATATTCCTCTCTCTCTCTCTCTCTCTCTCTCTCTCTCTCTCTCTCTCTCTCTCTCTCCCTCCCGTCTACTGCATGTGCATCGTGAGAACTCTCATCCCGTTCTCTATTTTCTCTATTTTGATGGGGGTCTTCACTATTTTGGTTACGTTCTTCGTTCCTCTTTTGTGC
>NC_090728.1:80480148-80585148 GCF_036898095.1 Palaemon carinicauda
GGACCGAAAATGAATATGAGTAAAACTAAGATGATGTTCAACAAAACTTCAGAGAACAAATAAGGGTTACGGAAGATCCTCTCGAGATATTCAATGAATACACGCATTTATGTTTCCCCAGAACATGAGACCAATATTAAAAGAACGATAAGCATGGGATAGAGAGCCTTAGGTAAGCAAAATGAGGTTATGAAAAATAAAATGCCACTTTCTCTAAAATTAAAAGTATTTAATTAGATGGTCCTACCAGTAATAACTTATGCATCAGAATTTTGAGCCTTACAAAGGACAATTCAAAGAGCTATGGAAAGAATGATGATGTTATTTACACTAAGACACAGAAAAAGAGCAGCTTGGATATGAGAGCAAACTACAGTAAAGTAGAGTCTATTTCAAAAACATATAAGAAAAAGAAATAGACATGGGCAGGACATATAATGAGAATGACAGATAATAGATGGAAATTAAGAATAATAGACTCGGTCTCTAAAGACTGTAAAAGAATCAGAGGAAAGAAGAAAAGATAAAGTCGAAATTTCTTTTTGGATTATTGATAGCTTGCCATTATATTTCTAGAAATCTCTCTCTCTCTCTCTCTCTCTCTCTCTCTCTCTCTCTCTGCCTGTCTAGGCTGATTATATTTTTAGTTAAAACTCATGTAATTTGAACTGACATTCACTACATCTAAATCCAAGTGTAGCAGTTTCATAAAGAAATTGACATCTCTTCTTAGAAAACTAATGAAAATAATAATTAAGTGTCAAAATATGACTATAGTCTATATCTAGAAAAAAATATATTCTACGAACTTTCTCATTTTTTTTGTCTCTAAAGATATATATTTTAGCAATTGATATGCAATTCTTCTTGCTATTGATGTAGAATGACTTTTAATTATTTAGTGATTATTATGATGATGATAATGTGAAATGGTTACAACTGTATAGTAATTGTTCTTGTTTAGTAGGGAGTCTCACTTTAGCAGTTATCTAGAGAAGATCTCTTCAAATCAAAGAATACGATTAAATTGCTCATAAGAAAGTTTTTTTTTCTTCCATGAAGTATAACCTTAATATCTTTCCAATCGAAAATTGCAGAGTTGAAGGAAATATGCAAAAGATGAATGAAGTTATAATTCATAGCGAGACTTTTCTGCATTTAGCTACAAGTATTATCATTATTATTATTATTATTATTATTATTATTATTATTATCATTATTATTATTATTATTATTATCATTTGCTAAGCTACAACCCTAGTTGGAAAAGCACAGTGCTAATAGCCCAGGGGCTCCAACAGGGAAAATAGCCCAGTGAGGAAAGGAAACAAAGAAAAAGAAAATATTTTAAGAAGAGTAACAACATTAAAATAAACATTTCCTATATAAACTATAAAAACTTTAACAAAACAAGAGGAAGAGAAATCAGATAGAATGGTGTGCCTGAGTGTACCCTCAAGCAAGAGAACTCTAACCCAAGACATGGTACAGAGGCTATGGCAATACTCAAGACTAGAGAACAATGGTTTGATTTTGGAGTGTTTATGATTTCAGATTAACTATGGGTCGAAAATTAAGACATAAGGGGAACTTCTTTTTTGAAAACAGCTATGCATAAGAGTCAATACAATAAGAAAATAAACTTAAACCACTTGTTCATTGAATAGGATAAGAGTTCATGTTGACCCTACTCTACATATTTGTAATTAGAATGGCTTTAACGCTTTTGTTCGTGGCTATCATAGATTTACTTTCAAATGTTGAATCAGATAGTTTTTTACTTTTGAGAAAAAGGACGGTTGTATGAAAACTTTTAAAAAAGCAAACTAACTTATTATGGATGAAACCTGAAAAGAAAAATTACTGATAAAATAAATATTTTTCTACTCAAATGCCAAGTTCAACAGTTATTATTTTTGGGGGGTTGGGTGGATCTTGACCCACCCCCATGACCCCCTGGATCAGCTAATGTATTCGTATTTATATAATAAACACACCCACCCAGGCATATATGTATATATATATATATATATATATATATATATATATATATATATATATATATATATATATATATATACAGTATATATATATATATATATATATATATATATATATATATATATATATATATATATATATATACAGTATATATTGGTATATATATAGGCCTCTATATATATATATATATATATATATATATATATATATATATATATATACTATATATATATATATATATATATATATATATATATATATATATATTATTATTATTATTACTTGCTAATCTAGAACCCTAGTTGGAAAAGGAGAATGCAATAAGCCCGAGGGCTCCACCACGGAAAATAGCCCAATGAGGAAAGGAAATATAGAAACTGCAAAAAAATAATTAACAATTAAAATATTTTAAGAACAGTAACAATATTATAATAAATATTCCATAAACAAACAATAAAAACTTGTAAAAAAAAAAAACAAGAGGTAGAGGATAAGATGGAATAGCGTGCCCAAGTGCACGCTCAAGCAAGAGAACTCTACCCCAAGGCAATGAAAAACCGTGGTACAGAGGCCATGTCACGATCCAAAGTTAGAGAATAATGGTTTGATTTTGGAGTGCCCTTCTCCTAGAAGAGCTGCTCGCTATAGCTAAAGAGTCTCTTCTACCCTTACAAAGAGGAAAGTAGCCACTTAACAATTGCATTGCAATAGTTAACACTTTGAGTGAGGAAAAATTGTTTGGTAATCTCGGTGTTGTCTAGTGTATGAGGACAGAGAAGAATATGTAAAGAATAGGCCAGATTATTAGGTGTATCTGTAGGCAAAAGTAAAATGAACCGTAATCAGAGAGAATGATCCAGTGTAGTACTATATGGCTAGTCAAAGGACCCAATAACTCTAGCGGTAGTATCTCAACGGGTGGCTGGTGCCCTGACCATCCTACTTGTTATATATATATATATATATATATATATATATATATATATATATATATATATATATATATATATATATATTAACGGTTTTTTAAAGGCTTAGCAAAATAAAATAGAACAAGTACTAATAATATGTAAAAAATGGTGACAGATCCTCTAAAATTACAGTAGGCCTACTAGTAAAAAAAAACTCGTGATCAAAGTAGGAATGTGAAAGCAATATTATGCTTATATATACTGTACATATATATATATATATATATATATATATATATATATATATATATATATATATATATTTATATATATACATATATATATATATATATATATATATATATATATATATTTATATATATACATATATATATATATATATCTATATATATATATATATATATATATATATATATATATATATATATATATATATATATAATGTATATATATACATATATATATATATATATATATATATACATATATATATATATATATATATATATATATATATATATATATATATATATATATATAAATGAGTGGTTGGATTTTCTTTCAAAAGATTACTGAAAATTGTAAACGCACTAAAAAAATTTCGAGGGAAATGTAATAAGCACTAGAAAAGTAAAAGAAAAACAAAACAGATCAACAAGGGAGGGAGATGTGTTGCTAATGAGCCGTTAAACAATATTTAGCTTATGTCTTATGGTGTGGAGATAGTGGTTTAATCGTTTAAAGAAGGTGACACTTTCTTGATGATAGAGAGATTCTATGATAAGGAGCAAAAGGCAGTCGGATGTTTGGGAGAGCATTTCGGAATGGTCGTGCTGACTATGGTTTTTATATGAATTTGAATGGTTTCCTTTGGATAAAGATTATTTTGATTTTAATATGGAACCAGTGCGATGAATGACACCCCTATGGGAATCGATGCGGACTTTCAGCAACCCTCGGGTAGACCCAATAGTTTCCAAAATTACATTTTGGACAAGTATATTTATAAATAACGAAGGACCGCATCAACTTCGGGAAGGGTGTCCGTGAACCTGAAAAGTTTGCTAAAAAAAAAAAATTTTCTTTTTAATATAAACTTAACATCAACATAAGGATACAAAGTGCTCAGAATGTGGAGAACTTGCGTAAAAAAAAAGAAAAAAAATTCATCAATTTACACATGTTAACGATACATACATTATTTTTATAGGAGCCTCGAGACATTTTAAATTGGGTTTAAAGGTATTATTTAGAAATATATTGACAACTTTTTCAAAGAGGTGTGAAGGGTTACCAATGCTTTTAAAATATGTTTTTTAAAAGGAAATCTCTTCAGAGAAGTTATGCCAATTTGAACACAAGGAACATGCTGTCAATAAAATGTTTGAATAAATTTGTTCTTAAATGATCTGAACAGTTACTAAAAAAATTAAAACCTAACCTAATGTTTGTCTTTTTTTTTTTTCTAAAAATACTTGTAAGAAATGTTCCTATTTAACCATGACACAATTGTGTTAGGAAATAGTAACTGGTCGTCTGTTTCTATCGCCATGGTAAACCTGATAATTTGGTGAATTCTATTAACATATTCCAATAAAATGTCAGCATGTGATTCTTTTTTCTTTTTTTTTAAATAGTAAAAAACTGTCGTCAACGTATCTCTTACAGAAATGGGGACGAAATGCTTCAGGACACTGTCTAATATAATTCTTTCAAGTGGCACATGAATATATTAGTGAATGTAGGACCAATGTCATGTCATCAATCGGTTTGAATAACTTGTTATTAAAAACAAAATGGCTATAAATTTCTGAAAGTTCAAGGAGTTTTCTGAAATTCTCGGTATTCAACCTGGGGTTCAAAAGTAGATTTTAGGGATATCAATATGGCTGATGAAATATATTTTAGATAGTAATATCTGCTGAGAGAGAGAGAGAGAGAGAGAGAGAGAGAGAGAGAGAGAGAGAGAGAGAGAGAGAGAGAGAGTGAGAGAATCAAAATTTATCAGAAACTCATTGTGAATCTACACCTTCAAGATAACACACAAAAAGAGTTCTTGGAGTTTATGAACGACTCTGTTGCAAAAGATGCATTTGGGACACTTTCACTGATCAAGTTCTGTTCTAAACGAGTGAGATTTAGTTCTGAACTTTTTCTGATGTTCCCTAGTACTTACCTGTGTGAGCAAGGATTTTCAACGCTGTTGAGCATGAAAACTAAACTTCGGTCATGCCTTAATGTGGAATATGACTCTAGTTTTGCCTGCTTAATATTGCTCCTCGAATTAAGAAACTTGTCTGAAACAAACAGGCACAACTTCCATACTGAAGTTTGGTAGTGGTCGATAAAATAAATATTGTTTCAATCATGCATTGTTAGTAGCATTGATAAATATTTGGAATATTAAGGTTTCATCTCAATAAACTCGTTAAGATTTGAATTATTTGATGATATCCCATGCTGTACCATTGAACATTGAGTTGGTCACTAAATTACCATTTTGTTTGATGTCAGATTACTGGGGGTTCTGGTAAATGGTCTTATAACTCAGGGGTACTTAACGGGAAAAAGGTAAGATCATTTGGTCGCTGCAACCTCACCATCCTTGTGAGCTAAGGATGGGGGCTGGGTTTGGGGGAGCCTACAGGTCTATCTGCTGAGTCATCAGCAGCTATTACCTGTCTCTCCTTGGTCGTAGCTTGGGTGGAGAGGGGGCTTGAGCGCTGATTATATATATATATATATATATATATATATATATATATATATATATATATATATATATATATATATATGTGTGTGTGTGTGTGTGTGTATGGTCAGTCTGTCCTGCTTGATAGGGCTCTGTCCTTCATAATTAGCCTTTAAACCCCTGACATAGAGAACTGTACAAATATTGATAAAAACTGATACAGGTAAACAATCCAATAAAAGATAAATAAAAGATAATTATATACTTGAAATTCGGTTCCGTGGTGGGAAGATTAAAGGGAAAATTTAATGAATGGAGGAATAAATTAAACTTACTGAGCTGTGTAGCATTCTGGCGTCTCATTCAAATAGGGATGGTGGTGCGTTGGAAAACGTGAGGCGAATGTTCTCTACCAAGATACAACTTATGACAATAGTCTAAATCGTAAATAAAAAAAAAAAAAACACGGGAAAATAATTCTTTAGAAAGGTACTACCAAATAACTGAAGCATGTAGCACTACTGCCACCAATACTAAAAGTGTAACATGACTTGAGAACAATGCTATTTTTCAAGAAGCTTTTTATAATATCGATTTTGTAGTCTATGACTATTAAAGCCTGGAGTCAGAGATAATAATACTAAGAGCAGTGAAATATTCAGAATATCTGAATAGCCTAGAGTGCTCCTTACAGGCTACACACTGATTCTGATTCATTGATTGGGAGTATAGTTCGATATCCTCTAATTATAAAAAAAAAAAGGGGGTCTCATCTTAGTTATAATTAAGTATCATTATCTACTGACTACACCATTTAGTAACACATTACATATCTCTATGATAGGTAGCGGCTATTTCATTTTGCATCTGGAGGAAACACATAATTGGAAAAAGTTGCATTAGCTGGAAACTGCGGAACCTTTTTTCCAAGGCCAACATTCATATCACCACTAGAAGCCAAACATGACTATAATGTATCACTATAGGTTAAAGGTGTAAAAATCATTATTATTATCATTGTTATTATTATTATTATGATTATTATTATTATTATTATTACTTGCTAAGCTACAACCCTAATTGGAAAAGCAGGATGCTATAAGCCCAGGGGCTCCAACAGGAAAAATAGCCTAGTGAGGAAAGGAAAAAAGGTAAAATGAAATATTTTAAGAATAGTAACAACGTTAAAATAAATATTTCCTATATAAATTATAAAACAAACTTTAAGGAAACAACAGGAAGAAAAATAAGATAGAATAGTGTGCCCGATTGTACCCTCAAGCAAGAGAACTCTAACCCAAGACAGTGGAAGACCATTATACAGAGAACAATGATTTGATTTTGGAGTGTCCTTCTCCTTGAAGAGCTTCTTACTACTGTATAGCTAAAGAGTCTCTTCCACTCTCACCAAGAGGAAAGAGGCCACTGAACAATTACATTGCAGTAATTAACCTCTTGAGAGAAGAAGAATTGTTCGGTAATCTCAGTGTTGTCAGGTGTATGATGATAGAGCAGAATATGTAAAGAATATGCCAGACTATTCAGTGTATGTGTAGGTAAAGGGAAAGTGAACCGTAACCAGAGAGAAGGATCCAATGTAGTACTGTCTGGCCAGTCAAAGGTCCCTATAACTCTCTAGGGGTAGTATCTTGCTCTAAGAGATCAGAGCAAAACAGAAGAACGGACCAGCAAGCATAATTAAGGAATATAAGTATTTTGGAGAATAGTACACAGAGAAAGGAAACAAGGAAGTGGATATGAATAAGAAAAGCCAACGGGTCGCGTACTTGGTCAAGAAATACGTAATTGTGGAGACATGAGGAAAGTAGGAAAAACGGCATTGGAAATCAGAAATAAGGTATAAAGAAATTAAATATCTGACAATAAAAAATATGGATGAACAACCATCAAGTGCTTCCTACTGGGGCATCATGGCAGAAACAGGAATATGCATGGCCAGTGTCTAATAGAATAGACTATAAAAAGATAATGGTGATCCAAAACAGCATAAACTCTGATGAAAAGAGATAAATTAGAGAGATAATGAAAGTTCAATAGTAGAAACCTTAAGGAAAATTCTGTAGCAGCAGTATTTAAAAAAAAAAGAAAAAAAAAATTGCCGTAGATGTAAAATCAAAATAAGAGAAATAAGAAATTGGGGGAAAGGGACCCTGAAAAAAAATGAAATTAAGAGAAAGAATTATTGAAAAGATACAGGAAACAACTGAAGAAAATGAGAATGGGGTGAAAAAAAAAAAAGAGATTCGTAGAAGGGAATGGCCCACAGCCTTATATTCGGGAAATAGATAATGATAAGGCAATCATTTTAATGAGAGAAACTAAACGTAAATTTTGGGTGAAAATACAAATATGATGTGTGTATGACCTGTTTAAAAAATATATATAACAAATGGCATAATTTTACATTCCCAAATTTAGTGAAAATAAGAGAATATAACATAAAACTGTTTATGTTGCAAAATC
This sequence comes from Palaemon carinicauda, assembly GCF_036898095.1. Lineage (NCBI taxonomy): Eukaryota > Metazoa > Arthropoda > Malacostraca > Decapoda > Palaemonidae > Palaemon > Palaemon carinicauda. The sequence goes on from NC_090728.1 coordinate 80,488,258, forward strand.
TTAGCAAAAAGCTGGTGATTGAAAGAAAAATTTAAAAATAGCTTACCACTATAGTTGCCCAATACTAATAAAAAATTAGGTATTGCCCCAACTTTTCTTTAAGTAAAAAGGAATAAAATTAAAATTTGATATTTTTATTAAAAAAGTTCCATTACAGTACTTTGTATAAACTAAGTAGCTTAGTTGATAGACTGAACGCAAACGTATTTTGCGTTAGGGGTGAATATGAGAAATTAAGAAATAGAATACTATAAAAGAGACACAGAGACAGAAATTAATTGTTGAAGGTTTTCGAGGAAGTAATGAAAATTACAAGGTAGAGCATGCTAAATATTCCAGTATTGATGGTGAGGTCAAAAGAAAAGCCAGGAATGACTGGAGAGAATATTTAGACAGCAAAGCAGATGAGGCTGACAAAGCTATGAATTCAGGAAGTGGCTATGGTGTAAGAATTGCTCATAGAATTGTTAATGAAATCTCGGCTGGGCCAAAGAAGAAGAAGCATATACCCATCAAAAATAGAGATGGCTCTGTTATAGCAACAGAAGATGAAGAAAGGCAACGTTGGAAGGAACACTTTAGTGAGGTCATGAATAGGAGATATGAAGGGAATAATTTGATTGAGTTACCTGAAGCTGATGAAGACCTTGATGTGCCCATGAATGAATTCAGTTTTTGAAGTTGAAAATATCCTAAAAAACTAAAGAGATGGAAAGCCCCTGGATACGATGGAATAACTGCCGAGATGATACTGGCCGAGAAATCAAGTGATTCCCAGGCTGATTAAGAGATTATTTTGTAGAATTTGGCGTGAAGAGGCAAAACCTGATGAATGGGAGTTAGGATTGTTGGTGAAAATAGCAAAAAGAGAAGACCTGACTGATTGCAATAATTACAGAGGCATAACACTTACGTCAGTTGTTATGAAAATATATAGTTTACTTATTCTAAAGAGATTGGGGAGTATGTTTGATGAAAAGTTGAGAGATGAACAAGCAGGGTTTAGAAAAGGTAGAAGTTGCACTGACCAAATTTTTATTTTAAGACATGTTGTGCAGCAATGCATAAAATATAGAAATCCCCTTTTGATGGCCTTTGATAGTGTGTACCAGCCAATTTTGTGGAGAGTCCTGCATTATTATGGAATTAAGTCTGTTCATGAGCATAGCAAGTGCAAAGTAATGTTAATTCATTCTTATCAAATGAATTTCCAGTGAACAGCGGAGTACTCAGAGGGAATGGGTTGTCACCTATGTTGTTTATCCTCCTCATGGATTTTGTAATGCATAGAACATTTGGGGATGGGGGAGAATAATTGGACTGGATTGGTGATAGGAATTTAAAAGACCTAGAGTATGCTGATGATACTGTCCTTGTTAGCAGAACACCACAGAATTTGCAATGCTCGCTTACCAGAATGAATGAAATGTCACATGAGGTTGGGCTGAAGATGAATAAAAGAAAGACAGAGATGATGAGAACGGAGTATGCAGTGGCAGATGAAATATCATTGGAAGGAGAAAGGATTAATGAGGTAGAATATTTTTTAAAGTATTTAGGAACTATGATCTCCAATACAGGGTCTTTGGAATTAGAGTTTAGTGAAAGATTGAAAATAAAAGCAAATCAGACAATGACTAGGTTAAGTAAAATTTGGAAATCAAATCACCTGAAATTACAAATAAAAATCAGACTATATATCAGTTTAGTGAGATCAGAGTTACTCTATGGACACGAGTCATGGTATGATAATGAAACAATCTCCAATATATTTAGTAGAGTTAAATGGCAGGAAAGGATTAGAAATGAAATTGCAAGAGAGATTACTCGAGGGCCATATGTGGATGAGATCATAATGAGGGGTAGATGGAGATGGTTTGGGCATGCTCTTCGCACTCCCCAAGAGAGATTACTTCATCAAGGCACTAGAAGAGTTAGAAGACCCAGGCCTACATGGCTGAGGACTATGAAGCACGAAGTAGATGATGAATGGAGAAATATTGAATTAAAAGCTCAAGATAAAGACGACTGGCGAAATCTAACCGAGCCCTCTGCGTCAATAGGCGTAGGAGGAGATGATGATGATGATGATGATGATGAGATATGTTAAAAAAAATAACTGAATACAAATACCTTCGGGAAAAGCTACAGCCGGAGAGCTTATCATAATCTGGACATACAAAATGAGAGGGTAGGTAAGTGGGATTCACTAAGTGTGAATTTATAAAGTATGGAAATTGGAGCAAAAAATCTAAAGTAATCAAGTCATACAAAACTGCTGTAATTCTTACTATCCTCGTCAATTCAGAAACAAATGAAAGAACAGATGAGAGAGAAAGGGGCAACTAGAAGATACACTATCTTTCATCATTTTTCTCGTTTCAGTGTCACCCACCAATGTCTGAATTCCGTTTGCCGCCTCTTCTCTGATCTTATTGTTTGCAAAGTTTACAACAACATTTCCATTCGCAGTTGACCTCGTGTTAAGTATAGGAATGTCTTGGTGCTACTATAGCGTGAGGTCTACCACACTATAGCGTGAGATCTACCTCCCGTTAGCACTATAGCGTGAGGTCTACTGCTGAATTATTCGTCCCTCATAAATAAAACACATTTCATACATTTATTTGAGCAATAAACACTTAATTTAAACATCTCTTAGAAATGACAAAGATAATTGGATTTCTAATTACATTAAAAAAATGAATAAAGGTAAAAATATACATGTTATCATATGTTTCCATACATTTATTCTAGCGATACACTCTTCGTACATCAAATGTATTATATATTTCCATACCCTTTTGAGGGTAATGTAACACAGGCTTGAATTCTCCTCCTCTGTTACGCTTTCTTTTTTCCTGCATAACAGAACCACATTTATGGCATGAATCTGCTTCTTGAACTGTATCCAAGAGATTGTGCTCTCTTAAAAAGGTGAGTGCTGCTTCTTCTGTCAGAATGACTCTTCTATAAAACTCCTTCAGCAACATTTTTAGTGCCCTCAATCGATGATATCTCTTTTAGGCCGAGGGGAAACCTGATTTAAGAGCTCCATTTGCTTCCTTTTATATGGGAAAGTCACGTTTTTGATGGATTTGGGCAGTTCACATGTTCGATGGTTAGGTGCGGGGCTCTAGGACGCTGGTCACGCGGTAGACCTCACCCTCCACCTGGGTAGGCGACATATGGCGGTAGACCTCACACTATAGTAGCACCAATGTCTTTAAGTACTTGTTCAACCTCACGTTTTCTTTCAGTAATTTTAGTTGTTGTATCAGTTGATTTAATTATCAACAGAATTTTTTTCCTTAACTTTGTCAGCAAATGTCGGTTTCTCCGGTTTTGGGTCTAGCAATATTTGAAGTGTTGCTTTAATTGATTACATATTCATGGCAAGAATGTTAACTTTCAGGTCATCTATTTTCGCATCTTGTTCGTTCAGGGCCAGATTACTCATGTTTACATCTTCCTTTAATTTTGATATTACTAAATTGTTTTGTCTGTCATCACGTACGCAATGAGGGAATAATCAATCTAGGTTATTCCGGTCAATCTCACTGATGGCTGTCACTATATGCACATATCTCTTATGGTAGTCTTTTTACATTCACATACTATCCATTTTTTCCCTTCTCCATCCGTTTCATTACATTTGAAGCAGATATAGTTAGGATCAGACATGGTGTACTGTTTCTTATCATTTATGTTTCTCCATAAGACTAACTAATATCTTTTCAATGATATTCTAAGCGAGAAACACAAAGCTAAAACATGGCTCAGGGCATGAATAGCAGAACTCGACACAACACGTCCACACTCAAGCACTGACAACCTCCAAACGATTGTTTTTTTTTTTCTTTTGTGTTTTTTTTTTTGCGAGAAAATCAGTCCATATGAGAAAAAAGAAGTTATTTTAAGAGCATAAAAATTTGTTTGAGCGCATACATTCGCATTATTCCTATGAGTATTGGTAAGTTAAGTTAGTATTCTTGTTTATTCTTAACGGAATTAAGGGGATTGAACTCCAAATGGAAGTGAACAGTAGAGTTCAAGCTGGATGGAATAATTGGAAAAGAGTGTCGGGAGTGTTGTGTGATCGAAGGATAAACTTAAAAGTTGAAGGGAAAGGTACATAAAACTGTAATGAGACCTGCCATGACATATGGTGCAGAGACCTGGCCCATGAAAAAGATCCATAAGAAGAAAATGGATGCTGCTGAGATAAGAATGCTAAGATGGGTGGCTGGGATCAGGAGACTGGATTAGATTATGAATGACTTGGTAAGGGGAACAATTAAGGTTTACCGAGGTGTCAAAGAAACTCCAAGAAAAGAGACTCCACTGGTTTGGGCACGTAATGAGGAGAGGCTAGGAGTATGTTGGGATGAGGTTGTTGGAAATGGATGTCCCAGTTAGGAAGGGGAGGGGGAGACCAAAGAGAAGGTGGATGGAGTGTATAACAACAGATATGGAGGAGAAAGATCTCACAGTGGAGGACATCGGAGACAGAAGGAATTGGAAACGCCTTTCAAGAAATAGCGACCCTGCAAAACGGGAAAAGCTTTGGTATAAGATGTTTATGTTTTATTTGAGAACTCGCTGGCTTGATCGCAAATGGAGACGTTTCATATGAAATTAATAATTTTACCAATAAAAATTTACTTTTTTATAAAATAAGCTAATTATTTTGGCTGTGAAAATTAAGAAAAAGTAAATGGATGTTTCAGGATGCCTAATATTTGCATGGACAAATATTATGTAGAATCTACAAATGCAATAAAAACTTGTAAAACCAAACGTCTCCAAATGTTTGTCGTCAATCGTTCTGTTGTTGTTATGGTTAGAATCTGTCCATTCATCGAGTTCAGTTGAGACTGGCCAAGCTTATGTGACAGAGAGACATATCTGAACGCAGTTGTTGCGGAACTTCACGTAGCTCGTAATTATCGCAAGTATACTTGTAGTGTTTCATGTTTGAAGACAAATAGTCTTCCTATTATTATTATTATTATTATTATTATTATTATTATTTGCTAAGCTACAACCCTAGTTGGAAAAGCAGGATACTATAAGCCCAGGGGCTCCAACAGGGAAAATAGCCCAGTGAGGAAAGGAAACAAGGAAAATTAAAATAGTGACAACATTTAGATAAATATTTCTTATATAAACTATAAAAACTCCTAAAAGCAAGAGGAAGAGAAATTAGATAAAATAGTGTGCCTGAGTGTACCCTCAAGCAAGAGAACTCTAACCCAAGACAGTAGAAGGCCATGGTACAGAGCCTATGGCTCTACCCAAGACTAGAGAACAATGGTTTTATTTTGAAGTGCCCTTGGTATTATTTTACTTATGGACATTAATTGCTTTCAACATAAAAATATAGATTTTTCAATATTAATCTTACCCGATGATCATGTAGCTGTCAACTCCGTTGCCCGACAGAAATCTACGGTCGGGATACGCCAGCGATCGCTATCCAGGTGGGGGTGTACACAACAGCGCCATCTGTGAGTAGGTACTCAAGTACTTCTTGTCAACAAGAACTCAATTTTTCCTCTGTCGTGCCGCCGGCAAGACCTACTTGGATACGCTGTTGATTCTGGAGTTGTTGTTCACGATTTGGTGATGTATTCACTCTAGAGTTTAGCCTTCGCTATTCAGGAAGCTTTATCATTAGCTTAGCAAGCTTTTGGAATTAATTTGGATTAATTGTTAACGAACTTTGCTAGATTTTGGAATTCCCCCTTGACTACTTCTTAAATTCAAGATGTCTGACCAGTCTCAAGTCCCTAAGTACAGGCAATGTAGTGTTAGGACTTGTGCTAGGCGTCTTCCGAAGGCCTCTAAAGATCCTCACACCGTTTGTTCCAATTGTAGGGGTAAATCCTGTCAATTGGAAGATCGATGTGGGGAATGCGCTGGGCTTTCGGAATTCGATTTTAACGAATTCCTTAAAAATGCACGTAGGTTAGAGAAGGAGAGAATCAGGAGGAGTTCTTCTCGCTCTGTGGATTTTTCCTCTCCCCATGCCCCTCAACCTTTTCCTTCCCCTGTGGTGGTGACTCCCGAACCTGCTACTAGTGCTCAGCCATCCATGGCGGATATGTTGCGTGCCATTCAGGCTCTCGGTGACAAAGTGGAGTCATTGGCTAATGACCGTAATCAGCTCTTGGCAGATGTCAGAGAGCTGAAAGCGAAAAGTGCAGTGGGAAGTGTTATCAGTGCTAGTGATGTGAAAAGTGTCAGTGTCAGTGTTGCGCATGAGGGTACATCTGTGCGTGCCAGTCGTCCTCCCAGTCCGGGACCTCTTGCAAGCTCCCAAGCCCAGGGGAGAAGCAATGTCGAAGGACCAAAGGGTTCGGCAGGCCTTGATCGGCGCACGGATGTATCCTCAGTGGTTGCGGACGTATCTGTCAAAGATCGTCCCATCCACAAACAGACGAATGAGCCCCTACATTCCTCGTCTGTGGAAGAAGTTTCCAGGAGGAAACGATGGACCAAGGTCTCACGACCGCTCAAACGTAAGGTCCCTTCCGAGCGAGTCCAACGGCCCAGGTGTAGCCACTGGGTCAGTTCGGACTCGCTGCAGTCATCTGATGACTGCACACCTCCCAAGAGAGGTAGAGTGGTTCCACAACAGGCTACTGCTCCGTCTGTTGTTGCTCCAACCACGGTAGACCCTAAGTGGTCCATGCTGCAGACTATGCAGTCTCAGCTTGCGGCATTCATGCAGGAGTATCATGCTGAGAAGGTTAACACTGCACCTGTTAACCTACAACCCGCCGAGGTTGTGCGCTCAGCAGATACTGCGGCTGCCTGCTCCCACACTCCACCTGTGAGAGCTCCACCACCGATGCGCAGTCCTCCCTGCCAGACGCATGTTCTTGCTGCACCATCCGTTGACATGCGTGAGCTACCGCATCAGCAGTGGGAAGGTGCTGTAGAGCTGCCGGGTTCCAGCACTATGCGGCATTCTCCGCAACCCATGCGGCATGCTCCGCATACCATACAGCATGCTCCGCATACCTTACAGCATGCTCCGCAACCCACCGCAGCCCCTCCCACGCACCAGCACTCTGCTTTTGTTGTTGCCAGCTCGCAGACTGACCAGCAGCGGCATGATGTTGGATCCGCAGCTACGCATGCACCCGTACTTCCGGATTCAGCCGTTCAGCTTTCTGCTCTGCCCTTGCCACTTCCTACTCAGCTTTCGGATGATGGAGTATCGGATGACGAAGCTGCACATTTGGATGAACCACACTCTGACTTTGAAGGGCCCAAGTCTACGCCTCCCTCCTTAGACTTTCGTAAAGTCCTTGCCTTGTTCAGGGACTTGTATCCTGAGCAGTTTGTGTCTGCAACCCCTCGCTCTCCTCCCTCCGAGTTTGCTCTGGGCATGCAGTCTGCTGCGCCTGCCTTCACCAAGCTTGTTCTCGCACGTTCATCTAAGAGAGCTTTGAGGGTTATGGGGGAGTGGTTGCATTCCAAGAAGCAACTGGGAAAGACTGCTTTCATCTTTCCGCCTACCAAGCTTGCTTCCAAGTCGAGCGTCTGGTATGCCACGGGAGAGGAACCCGGCTTGGGAGTTCCTGCCTCTGCCCAGGGCGACTTCTCAAGTCTGGTTGACTCTCCCCGCAGGTTGGCTATGAGACGATCTAAGATCTGCTGGTCCTTTTCTGATATGGATCATCTGTTGAAGGGAGTCTTTCGTGCCTTCGAGATCTTCAACTTCCTCGATTGGTGTTTGGGAGCCTTAAGCAGGAAGACTTCCCCTTCGGATAGGGACTCTGCCATGCTGATCATGTCTAGCATGGACAAAGCCATTCGGGATGGGTCTGGTGAACTTGCGGCTTCGTACGTGTCGGGAGTGCTCAAGAAGAGAGAACATCTTTGCTCCTTCTTATCGGCTGGTATCACTCCTTGCCAGAAGACAGAGTTGTTGTTTGCTCCTCTCTCCAAGTGTCTGTTTCCGGAGGAGCTGATTAAGGGGATGGCTGCCTCTCTTATCCAGAAGGATACCCATGATCTGATGGCATCTTCTGCACGTAAGGCTAAAACCTTACCTTCCGTGCCTAGACCCTTCCGCCCTGCAGCAGTAGACACTCCTGCAACTAGGTTCATCCCGCCCTTTCGTGGCAGAACCTCCAGCAGAGGAGGTACCCGTGCCGACAGTCACCGTGGCAAATCCAAGAAGGGTTCCAAGTCCGCAAAAGGCAAGTTTTGACTGCCTTCCTCTCCAGACAGCAGTGGGAGCCAGACTCAAGACCTTCTGGCAAGCTTGGGAGAGCAGAGGTGCAGACGCTCAGTCTGTGAAGTGGCTAAGGGAGGGATACAGAATTCCGTTCTGCCGCAGTCCCCCTCTAGCTACATCTCCCATCAACCTCTCTCCCAACTACAAGGAGAAGGACAAGAGGCTAGCGTTGCAACAAGAGGTGTCGCTCTTGCTACAAAAGGAAGCGGTAGTCATAGTCCGGGACCATCAATCCCCGGGCTTCTACAACCGTCTCTTCCTGGTAGCGAAGAAGACAGGAGGTTGGAGACCGGTGCTGGACGTCAGTGCTCTCAATGCTTTTGTCACCAAGCAGACGTTCACGATGGAGACGACGAAGTCGGTCCTGGCAGCGGTCAGGCAGGAGGACTGGATGGTCTCGTTAGACCTGAAAGACGCGTACTTTCACGTACCCATCCATCCAGACTCCCAACCTTTCCTAAGGTTCGTCTTTGGAAAGGTTGTGTACCAGTTCCAAGCCCTGTGCTTTGGCCTAAGCACGGCACCTCTTGTGTTTACCAGACTGATGAGGAATATTGCGAAATTCCTTCACTTGGCAGACATCAGAGCCTCCCTCTATTTGGACGACTGGCTTTTAAGAGCTCCAACAAGTCGTCGCTGTCTGGAGAATCTCAGATGGACTATGGATCTGACCAAGGAACTGGGCCTCCTGGTCAATATAGAGAAGTCTCAGCTCGTCCCATCCCAGACCATTGTCTATCTAGGTATGGAGATTCAGAGTCGAGCTTTTCGGGCTTTTCCGTCGGCCCCAAGGATCAATCAAGCCCTAGAATGCATCCAGAGCATGCTGAGAAGGAACCGATGTTCAGTCAGGCAGTGGATGAGTCTAACAGGGACACTTTCATCACTGGCCCAGTTCATCGAGTTAGGGAGACTCCACCTCCGCCCCCTTCAGTATCATCTAGCTGCTCACTGGATAAAGGACATGACGCTAGAGGCGGTCTCAGTGCCTGTTTCCGAAGAGATGAGGTCTACTCTAACGTGGTGGAAGAACAGCATTCTTCTCAAGGAAGGTCTACCATTGGCTGTTCAGACCCCCGACCACCGTCTCTTCTCGGACGCATCGGACACGGGCTGGGGTGCGACACTGGACGGACAGGAATGCTCGGGCACATGGAATCAGGAGCAAAGGACACTTCACATCAATTGCAAGGAGTTGTTGGCGGTTCATCTGGCCTTGATAAACTTCAAGTCCCTCCAGCTAAACAAGGTGGTGGAGGTGAACTCCGACAACACCACAGCCTTGGCTTACATCTCCAAGCAGGGAGGGACTCATTCGAGGAAGTTGTTCGAGATCGCAAGGAACCTCCTCATTTGGTCAAAAGATCGAAAGCTTTCGCTGGTAACGAGGTTCATTCAGGGCGATATGAATGTCATGGCAGATCGCCTCAGCCGGAAGGGTCAGGTCATCCCCACAGAGTGGACCCTTCACAAGAATGTTTGCAGCAGACTATGGGCCCTGTGGGGTCAGCCAACCATAGATCTATTCGCTACCTCGATGACCAAGAGGCTCCCGATGTATTGTTCTCCGATTCCAGACCCAGCAGCAGTTCACGTGGATGCCTTTCTGCTGGATTGGTCCCATCTCGACCTGTATGCGTTCCCGCCGTTCAAGATTGTCAACAGGGTACTTCAGAAGTTCGCCTCTCACAAAGGGACACGGCTGACGTTGGTTGCTCCCCTCTGGCTCGCGAGAGAATGGTTCACCGAGGTACTGCAATGGCTAGTCGACGTTCCCAGGACTCTTCCTCTAAGAGTGGACCTTCTGCGTCAACCTCACGTAAAGAAGGTACACCCAAACCTCCACGCTCTTCGTCTGACTGCCTTCAGACTATCGAAAGACTCTCAAGAGCTAGAGGCTTTTCGAAGGAGGCAGCCAGAGCGATTGCCAGAGCAAGGAGGACATCCACTCTCAGAGTCTATCAGTCTAAATGGGAAGTCTTCCGAAGCTGGTGCAAGACGAATGCAGTTTCCTCAACCAGTACCACTGTAACCCAGATTGCTGACTTCCTGTTACATCTAAGGAACGTAAGATCCCTATCAGCTCCTACGATCAAGGGTTACAGAAGTATGTTGGCAGCGGTATTCCGCCACAGAGGCTTGGATCTTTCCACCAACAAAGATCTACAGGACCTCCTTAGGTCTTTTGAGACCTCAAAGGAACGTCGGTTGTCCACACCAGGCTGGAATCTAGACGTGGTTTTAAGGTTCCTAATGTCATCAAGATTTGAACCGCTCCAATCAGCCTCTTTTAAGGACCTCACTTTAAAAACTCTTTTCCTCGTGTGCTTAGCAACAGCTAAAAGAGTCAGTGAGATCCACGCCTTCAGCAGGAACATAGGTTTTACATCTGAAACGGCTACATGTTCCTTGCAGCTCGGTTTTTTGGCTAAAAACGAGCTTCCTTCCCGTCCTTGGCCTAAGTCGTTCGAGATCCCAAGCCTGTCCAACTTGGTGGGGAACGAACTAGAGAGAGTACTTTGCCCAGTAAGAGCTCTTAGGTACTATTTAAGAAGGTCAAAGCCATTACGAGGACAATCAGAAGCTTTATGGTGTGCTATCAAGAAGCCTACTCTACCGATGTCTAAGAACGCAGTTTCTTACTACATCAGGCTTCTGATTAGAGAGGCACATTCTCATCTGAAGGAAGAAGACCTTGCTTTGCTGAAGGTAAGGACACATGAAGTGAGAGCTGTTGCTACTTCAGTGGCCTTCAAACAGAACCGTTCTCTGCAGAGTGTTATGGATACAACCTATTGGAGAAGCAAGTCAGTGTTCGCATCATTCTATCTCAAAGATGTCCAGTCTCTTTACGAGAACTGCTACACCCTGGGACCATTCGTAGCAGCGAGTGCAGTAGTAGGTGAGGGCTCAGCCACTACATTCCCATAATCCCATAACCTTTTTAATCTTTCTCTTGAATACTTTTTATTGTTGTTATTTGGGTTGTACGGAAGGCTAAGAAGCCTTCCGCATCCTGGTTGATTTGGCGGGTGGTCAAATTCTTTCTTGAGAAGCGCCTAGGTTAGAGGTTGTGATGAGGTCCTTTAGTATGGGTTGCAGCCCTTTATACTTCAGCACCTAGGAGTCGTTCAGCATCCTAAGAGGACCGCTAGGCTCAGTAAGGAAGACGTACTTAAAAAAGGCAGAGTAATAGTTCAAGTCGACTTCCTTACCAGGTACTTATTTATTTTATGTTTGTTATTTTGAATAACTGATAAAATGAAATACGGGATACTTAGCTTCTTTTGTTAACATGTATGCTGGTCTTCACCCACCACCCTGGGTGTGAATCAGCTACATGATCATCGGGTAAGATTAATATTGAAAAATGTTATTTTCATTAGTAAAATAAATTTTTGAATATACTTACCCGATGATCATGAATTTAAGAACCCGCCCTTCCTCCCCATAGAGAACCAGTGGACCGAGGAGAAAATTGAGTTCTTGTTGACAAGAAGTACTTGAGTACCTACTCACAGATGGCGCTGTTGTGTACACCCCCACCTGGATAGCGATCGCTGGCGTATCCCGACCGTAGATTTCTGTCGGGCAACGGAGTTGACAGCTACATGATCATCGGGTAAGTATATTCAAAAATTTATTTTACTAATGAAAATAACATTTTTCTGATGTATTATGATGTGATTTGAATGATTTTCTGGTTTATTTCCATCGCAAATGAATACTTATCCTTCCACCACCCCTCCCCCTATAGATAACAATCTGGGGGAACCTCCTTGGGAAGCGGGGTTTTGGATGGGGGAGACAAAGTAGGTAAAAACAGGGCAAAATGGAGGAAAAAACCTAAATATAACACTCAAATATATAAAAATATGGTAAATGTCTAGGAGAAGGCCGCACCCGTTTTTCAAGTATTAACAACGAAAAACGGCAAAAACCGACCAGATTATAGTTGCACATTGCATAGAAACATGAGGAAATGAATAAAAAAGAAACAGACTTAACTCTTACACACAAAATGTAAGCATAAACCTACTACTACAATACCCATACCTAGCCCTACCGGGGGGGGGCCTCCGCCCCCCCCTGCGACTCCCCCTTAAGGCCACTGTGATTTTCAGGGTGCTACCAAACCTAATAAAACCACCTAACCTAGGGCCCTGTACCCCTACTTAGGCCTAGCCCCTGTGACCCCCCCCCCCCTTACGGCCATTACCTAACACATCCATCAAACCAAATCCAAAGTGATGGTACTGCTGTATACATCGTTATACTATCACCATTATAATATAATTTATAAATTAATGAAGCTTACCTTAAACTGTTGGTTCATAAAGATGTGCTGCTGCTTTGAGGAAAACGTGAAGGTTTCTTGACATGCAGGACAATTTTTATTTTGTAAAATTAAATTGTGTCTCTGGCACAAATCAACTAGTTTTTCAATATTCCCCGAATAAGTTACAACAAATTCATTGTAAGTTAGGAAACAGTCAGGACAAGAAGATGGAATTTCAACTTCTTGTGCAATATGAGATGACGTGCTTGCTATGGCCTCCATGTCTAAGAACGAAATGAAATGCCTGGGTAAGATAATGTATTGTCGCGCTGTGATTGGCCAAACCTGTAAGACGTCATAGTGGATAGGCGCTGTGATTGGCCAAACGTGTAACACGTCATAGTGGACTAGTTTGTCTGTGGATTATAGTGGTTACAGGGCTCATTTGAGCAAAAACAAGACACAGTCAACAATAACAACAGACTTAGAAAAAATCTGGGAGGAAGACATGAGTAGCGTGAGTTTGATCGTCGATATTTTGATTTATTGAATTTCACTAAATTATCTCACTCGTATACCACTATTTACATACATTCCTACACATTCTAGTAAAAATTCATTGAATATCACTGATATCTTCATGCGGCCCTCTCCTAGACATTAACCAAAAATATATATAAATATATAAAGAACTAGGTATTTGCAACAGATAATATTATACAGAAATACTACAAAAGACTTCCTTAACATAGAGAACTAAGTTAAAATACGCTACATTATTAATGTCCATAAATAAAATAATACCGTGCCCTTCTCCTAGAAAAGCTGTTTACCAAAGCTAAAGAGCCTCTTCTAGCCTTACCAAGAGGAAAGTAGCCACTGAACAATTACAGTGCAGTAGTTAACCCCTAGGGTGAAGAAGAATTGTTTGGCAATTTCAGTGTTGTCAGGTGTATGAAGGCAGAGGAGAATATGTAAAGAATAGGCCAGACTATTCGTTGTTTGTGTAGGCAAAAGGGAAAATAAACCGTAACCAGTGAGAAGGATCCAATGTAGTACTCTCTGGCCAGTCAAAGGATCCCATAAATCTCTAGTGGTATTATCTCAACGGGTGGCTTGTGCCACTTACATTACTTAAGATTATAAGTGCCGTTACGTCGGGTCGAATGTAGTTCGTAAGGACAGGCATAAACTTTCTTATTACTTGTCAAATCAATTTTCTTTGTGGAATAACTGTTTACTTTGGGTTGGTATACTATAGTATGAAGCTATTTGTACAATTTACAAAATATTATTTAGTATTAGCTTGCCAATTTTTCTAGATTCAACGCTGTCGACACTACTCAACGGTAGCTCCGGCATAGTTTAGAAATTTTGGGGTGTATGTATGATAGCGGCCACCTGTATGTATTATTACGGCTAACTTAGAATACGGCAGTGTAAGGGGGGTCGCAATGGCCGTTAGCTCCCTGTTAGGTAAGTAGGTAAGGACAGGGCTTGTAGGTTAGGTTAGGGGGGAAAGTTTAGGTTAGTTGATGTCCATTTTTAATCTACACGAGAGGAACTGACCACTGATATACAAAGGCTTCAATTAGAGGCTCGGTTGTCTTAAATTATGATGCGTTTGAGTCTATTATTTATGTAGACATAACTATATATATTCTTACAGCTCGGTCAAGTTTGTAAATGCTTGGGACACACCTTGTAAATGTGCAATTATTACTCAATTGATGATTATAAAAAAAATGGTTAGGTAGGGAATTTTTTTATTTTATTGCAACTCTTCTTATATAGTAATTAAGAGTTGTTCCGTAACCGAAATACAAACCACGCTATTTAATTAGGGTTTGTTCCGTAACTGAATACAAACCAACGCTATTTACATGGGGTAATTACTTTGGCGACAGCCGATGACGAGCCATAAAGTTTTAACGAGGGTTTCCTACCCCACCGCTTGTTAGCGGGGGGTAGGGAGGGGTAGCTAGCAACCCCTCCCCCCTCACACACACCGGTGAAGATCCACTTTACTTCTGTCTCGGGAAGAGAACAGACCTGTCTGTGCTCTCCCTCGCTTTGACCGCCATATTAATCTGTTTTTGCTTTCTCTCTTTTGTAGTGTGTGTGAAGTTGGCCTCTACTGACAATGCGTACCTGCCCTGGACTTCCCGGCCGCCCTTGCGGGACCTTTATGTCGGCCGTGGAAACGGACCCGCACTCCTTATGCCCCCAGTGTAGGGGCCAACAGTGTGATAGTTCGAATTTGTATATTGAGTGTAGGGAGTGGTCTACCTCCCAGTGGGAGAGGTTTGCCCGGCGACGTAAGAAGAAGGCTAAGAGGGATCGTTCTCCTTCCGAGGTTTCTCGGAAGAGAGAAAATCCTAAGTCTTCCTCTTCCGCCGCCCATTCCTCCTCCGAAGCTCCCGCTCGGGCGGCCTCTTCCGAGAGGTAGCGTAGACCGTATTGTTGATGTCATTAACCGATCCCGTGGCGAGGGAGAGGTCGTTGCCTACCATAGCGAGGCGGCTGCCCCTCCCCCCTCGGAGGAGGTATTTGTTTCTAACAATGACCTTTTTCAGCTTTGGGCTTCCTTGGGGCTACAGGGTTCGCCCTCCAAGGAAGTCTTGTTTGGTATGATCAAACGGGGTGCGGCTGCCGAACAATCGTCAACCTCAGCGGACATAGATCCTCTGTCTGTGGTTGACGTTGTTGTGTCGGAAACATCCCGTGGGTCTGACAAAACTCCTGTTTCTGTGGCTGCGGTAGCAGAAGGCTCTGTCTCTCCCTCTGAACATACTTCGAGGGAGGAGCTTAGTCCTACGGTCTCTCCTTCCGCTGAGACTCCCTCTCGGGGGAGTTCTCTGGTAGAGACGCCTCTTCGGAGGCCTGTTGATGGTCAGCCTGCTGATCCCACGGCCCCTCGTGGGCGTATAAGGCGGAAGACTCGTCCTCCCCTTCGCCGTAGAGGCCTTTCTTCTCCCTTCAAAGGGGTTAGAAGGCGTCTCTTCGGTTCGTCGTCACCACAGTCCTCTGCGGAGGAGATGACTCACCGTTCTCCTGATCTACCTGCTACCACCCTTGACCTCTCCAGGGACCGTTCGCGATCCCCGTCGGAGGATGGTCGTCCTTCGGGACAATGCGAGCTGTCACCTCAGCCGTCTACATCTACTGCTGCTGACGCGCTTTATGCGCCGGAGATTGCCACTGCGCAACCTCCTGACCCTTCGGGGTCTCAGGGACTTGAGCGCGCATCTGCGCAGCTCGCCCCTAAGCATAATGCTCCGCCTGCGCTACCTGTTGCTGTTGTTCCCGCTGTTCCTGACGAAGCGCCTCGGCGCTCACCCTTGGGCGTTCGCGCCGCTGTTCCTGTTGATCGCCGTCACCCTTCTGCAGTTCCTGATGTAGCGCATAAGCGCCCAACTGCGCAGGCACGCCCTGCTCCTGTTATAACGCCGCTGCGCTCTCCTGCGCACTTGCAACCAGTTCCTGATAAGGGACCTACGCGCCCACCGGTGCCCCAGTGGCCTTCAGCACTCTCCGGCTCCTCGCCGGCTCCCGGTTCCTGTTTCACCGCGCGTGATCCAGGAGGTTCCAGAGTTGGCGCACAGGCGGCCACAGGTTCCTTCGGATTCGTCGCGCCCTGCGGGGGAGAGCCGCGGTACGCGTCCCCGCGCGATTCCAGCACCAGCGCTCACGCGCACCCCATCGCGCCCATCTAAGGAGGTCCGCGATAATAGGGAGTCTCGTGATACGAGAGAGGTTCGCGATGCGCGTCCGCGCGTAATTCCTGCTACAGCTCCATCGCGACCACGCGTTGCGACGATTCAGCTCGTCGCCCCAGAGGTTGCCAAGCCAGCGCACGGGCGCTCACGGCCGCTTCTGGAACCGCGCGAATCTGTTAATGCTACGATCGCGCTCGACGTCCCCCAATCGCTCGTCGCCCCCCAATCGCTCGTCGCCCCAGAGGTTGCCAAGTCAGCGCACGGGCGCTCACGGCCGCCTCGACCCGCGCGATTCTGTTAATGCTACGATCGCGCTCGACGCCCCCCAATCGCTCGTCGCCCCAATCGCTCGTCGCCCCAGAGGTTGCCAAGTCAGCGCACGGGCGCTCACGGCCGCCTCTGGACCCGTGCGATTCTGTTAATGCTACGATCGAGCCTGACGCGCCCCAATCGCTCGTCGCCCCAGAGGTTGCCAAGTCAGCGCACGGGCGCTCACGGCCGCCTCGGGAACCGCGCGAATCTGTTAATGCTACGATCGTGCTCGACGCTCCTCAATCGCGCCCTGTTCCTGCTTCACGCCCCGTGCCTATCTTTAAGACAGCGGTGGTGCAAGCGGCTCAAACCTCGCGACCCCCGAAGCAGCGAACCCCAACGCGACCTGTTCCTGATACGCGCCATGCGCGCCCACGATCGCCAGCGCACCTACCCTTTGCACAAGCGAGTAAACCGGTGCAGCCGGACCATCATCAGACCTCTCGTTCTCAGGTCGCTCGCGACCCTGCTCCCACACTATCGCGCCCTCGGCCAGTCCTACCGGACACTCGTTCGGGCGCTTCTGTTATCTCTCGCCCTCCGGGGCTGCATCAAATCACTGCGCGCCCGCGCGTTCAGCCGCCTCCTGTTCCAGCTCGCCACACACCCACGCCATCGCCCACTCGCGCTCGCGGGCATGTTCCCGCTCTAGCTCCTGCGCACCATCGCTCCCGACCATCCTCCTGCGCGCCATCGCCCCCCCCCCCCCCCCCCCGCCCACGCGGAGGCGCGCGCGCGCGATTTTCCAGCTTCGCGCCCTTCTTTCGCGCGCGATCCTGATCTGGGCCCAGTTTATGAGCCCCAGCGCGATCACCGGCAGGCGGTTTCTTCTGTGTCGCGTTCCCCTCCCCGCAAGCGCAGACCAGCGCGTTCGCCAGAGGGAGAACGCTCCTCCGACAGGTCTAGGGATTCTTCTCTTACAGCCCGACAGGCGAACCCTCGTGTGTCGACTCCTCTTAGGGATCCGTCGATCCCTTTCCCTTCAGAGGGAGTGTCTGACAGCGCTGCAGTCAGTCAGCAGCCCTGGTTCGACACCCTACTCAGAGCTCTCGTGCGGGCTATTAAGCCAACACACTCTGATTCGGGTCACGATCCAGCGGCAGCTTCCTCCCTCCTGAAGAGGAAGAGAGGAGTTCCTCCCGTGGATCCTCCTCCGAGGCCTGTGCTGTCCCCGCGTTGATCCTTGCGCAAAGATCCTTCTCCCCTCAAACCTTCTCGCCCTCCCCTGCGGAGGAGGATTACCCCTCCTCAGGGGAGTCGGTTGAGCAGGAATACTCTCCCATCGCACCAATGGTGGATGTTCCTCCTCTTCCCGAGAGGTCTCCTCGTCCTGAGGTGGAGAAGGACTTGCCCCCTTTGCTTTTGGAGTCCTGCATCCCTCCTAGGAGGGAACCTAAGGACTCTAAGACGATTCCAAAATCGTCTTCTAGGATCAGACAGGAACGGCCCAGGGACGTAGAGGATGCCCACGTTTCCCCCCAGGAAGAGCCTCTGGGGTCCGGAGACCTCGCTGCAAGTCCGTCTGGAGGCGAGCCCCAGGAGTCAGAGCACGCGTTCTGGAAGGTCCTGACTCTCATGAGGAACCTTAATGGGATTCCAGACCCTGAGGTCCCACCTCGTGAGGGTAAGGACACGGTCCTGGATCGCATCTTTGGCACTCAGAAGCCCTCTAGAGCCAGCGCAGCATTGCCTTGGTCCCAGGGGATGATGAGCGCCAGAGACAAGATCGAGGGCCAGCTTGCGGAGCTTGCTTCCTCCAGTAGATCCAGTGCCGGAAGTAAGCTCCTCCCTCCTCCTCGTGTCCATCAGAGGAGGTACTTTGAAGTCCTTGAGGAGTCTACGTTGAGCCTTCCCCTACATCATTCCGTGGAAGGGCTCACAGGGGGAGTTCCTCTCGAGAGGCTCTCCAACCGGCACGTATCCTTCTCAGCCACTGAGATCCAGAGCCAGGAGAAGGTCATCAAGTGCACTATGCAAGCCACTTCATGGCTTGACATCTGGCTGAGGTCTCTGGGCATTCTGGTGCGTTCCGAGGATCTCTCCAAGGAAAGCACCAAGAAGGCGCTGGAAACTTTTCTCCTCTCGGGTACTCGGACCATCGAGTTCCTGTCCCACCAAGTCTCGAGCTTGTGGGCCAACACGATCCTCAAACGCAGGGACGCTGTTGTCGAGAGGTTCCACCATAAGGTTCCCAGCGCCGAGTCGAGCAGGCTCAGACACTCTTCCGTCCTTGGTAAGAGCTTGTTTGAGCCTAAGGATGTGGAGCTCTCTGCCGAGAAGTGGAGGAAATCCAACCAGGATTCCCTCATCCATAGGGCCCTTACATCGAGGCCCTATAAGCCCCCGGCGGTTCAGTAGCCCCGTCCCGTCAAGGATACGAAGAAGACTACCGTAGCAGCGAAGCCCAAGGTGTCTAAGCCCTTTCCTGCCAAGGGCAGGAGGGGTAAAAAGTCCTCCAGGGGAGGCAAGAACCCTAGAGGCTCCGGCCGAGGCCGGAAGTGCTAGGGTTGCCTGCAGAGTTGCGCAGCAAGGTGGCAGCAACTCGGGGCGGTTTCCATGATATCTCTAGGGTATCGCGTCCCGTTCACAGCATCTCTCCCTCCCCTGACAGCGAATCTAGTGTCGTTGAACTCTTTTACCATGGGATCGGCAAAAGGGCAGGCCCTTCGGGCCGAGGTCCAGACCATGTTGGAGAAGGACGCTCTCCAGGAGGTCGTGGACGGGTCCCTAGGCTTTAACAGTCGACTCTTTCTTGTGAGAAAGGCATCTGGAGGCTGGAGACCAGTCATCGACCTCTCGACTCTGAACGGGTTTGTCAAGCAGACCCCGTTCAGTATGGAGACGGCAGACACGGTCAGGCTTGCAGTGAGACTGCGAGACTTCATGTGCACACTGGATCTGAAGGACGCGTACTTCCAGATCCCAATCCATCCGTCTTCAAGGAAGTATCTGAGATTTTGCCTAGACAACAAGATCTTCCAGTTCAAGGTGCTGTGTTTCGGTCTCTCCACAGCCCCTCAGGTGTTCACCAGTCTTCACCATCATCTCTTCTTGGGCTCACAGGATCGGCATCCGTCTCCTCCGTTACCTGCACGACTGGCTGATGCTGGCAGACTCGGAGGCATCCCTTCTTCGCCACCGAGACAAGCTCCTCAAAGTTTGCCAGGATCTGGGGATCGTGGTAAACCTTGAGAAATCCTCTCTGCAGCCCTCTCAGAAGCTGATGTATCTAGGCATGATCATAGACACCAATCTCCACAAAGCCTTCCCATCAGACGAAAGGATAGCGAGGCTGAGGAAGGTTGCGAAACCTTTCCTCAATCGAGAAGAACTCTCAGCCCAGTCGTGGCTTCGTCTCCTCGGTCATCTCTCCTCCCTGACCCGCCTCGTTCCCAACAGTCATCTCAGGATGAGATCCCTTCAGTGGCGACTCAAGTCTCGGTGGCGTCAAGGACTCGACTACCCGGACATCCTGATCCCCATGGGATCTGCGGAACGAGCGGACCTCAGATGGTGGGTGGCAGACGAGAACCTGCGAAAGGGAGTGGATCTTCTCGTCTCTACCCCGGAGTTGATGCTGTTTTCGGACGCATCAAACAAGGGGTGGGGTGTCCACGTTCTGAACCACAGGGCCTCAGACCTGTGGTCAGAATCAGAAAAGTACCTTCACATAAACCTGCTAGAGATGAAGGCCGTTTTCCTGGCCCTTCAAAAGTTCCACCAAGTCCTGGCGGGCCACTCCGTAGTGGTGATGAGCGACAACACTACGGTGGTGGCTTACATTAGCATGTAGGGAGGTACCTTTTCGGAACAGCTGTCCCATCTTTGCAGTAGAGATCCTGAGATGGTCCGAAGCCCACTCGATATCACTTGTGGCTCGCTTCATTCCAGGCAAGAGGAATGTGCTCGACGACAGTCTGAGCAGAGCGACGCAGATAGTGAGTACCGAGTGGTCTTTGAATCCTCGGATAGCCAACAAAGTCCTGACTTTGTGGGGTTCCCCGACTGTGGACCTGTTCGCTACAGCGTTGAACACCAAGCTTCCGCTATACTGCTCCCCAGTCCCGGACCCCAAGGCCCTCTGGCAAGATGCCTTTCAACAACGGTGGGACAACGTAGACGTGTACGCCTTTCCCCCGTTCTGACTGATGAGAAGGGTCCTCAACAAGACCAGAACATCGGTCAACCTCTCAATGACCTTGATAGCTCCGCTATGGCATCACGCAGAGTGGTTTCCAGACCTTCTGCAACTCCTCACGGAGATACCGAGGGAACTCCCTCCACGTCACGAGCTACTCAAACAACCACACTCCAACATCTTTCACAAAGCCATAGCTTCGCTACGACTTCACGCCTGGAGACTATCCAGCATCTCCTCAAAGAGAGAGGCTTTTCGCAACAAGTTGCGGAAAGCATGTCTCGACACCTGGGAAAGTCATCCGCAGGGGTCTACCAGGCAAAGTGGAGAGTCTTCTGTGGTTGGTGTCGTGGAAGGGGTATCTCTCCACTCGATGTCACTATTCCAGCAATAGCGGAGTTTCTCGTGTATTTGCGGGAAGAAATGCGCCTTTCAGTCTCGGCAGTGAAAGGCTATCGCTCAGCCTTAAGTCTTGCCTTCAGGCTCAAAGGAGTGGACATTTCCTCTTCGCTGGAACTTTCTCTACTCATACGAAGTTATGAACTTACCTGCCTCCAGTCGGAAGTGAGACCTCCTCCATGGAACTGGGTTCGAGTCCTCAGGTCTCTTAAGAGACTTCCTTTCGAACCATTACGCCAGGCTTCTGATCGCCACCTGACTTGGAAGACGGTGTTCCTGCTTGCTCTGGCCTCGGCCAAGCGAGTCAGCGAATTTCATGGTCTCTCGTATGACATCGCCCATTCAAGGGGATGGGGGGGAGGTAACGTTCAGATTCGTCCCTGAGTTTGTAGCTAAGACTCAGAATCCAGGAGTGCCGGACCCCTGGTTCGATTCCTTCCGGATTTCGAGTCTCCGTTCTGTAACAGATGACCCAGACCATCTTCTACTGTGCCCAGTAAGTAGTCTGAGACTCTATCTTAAGAGAACAGCTGCAATTCTTCCTCGGGTGCAAGCATTGTTCGTGAGCACTGGAAGGACGAAGAGGAGGGTCACTAAGAATACAATCTCAGCTTGGATTCGCAGGGTTATCTACCATTCCCTGAATCCTGACCTTCCTCCGTCACATCGCCCTAGGGCACATGATGTCAGGGGCATTGCTACGTCCTTGGCAATCAAGAGAAATTACTCTGTGACGCAGGTTCTACTAGCAGGGGTTTGGAAGCGTCAAACGACCTTCACAGCCCACTACCTGCAAGACGTGACCCACAGGAGGCTCGATACGTTCTCTATCGGCCCTGTGGTGGCTGCACAACAGCTGGGTTAAACCTCAGGCTCCTTAATGGACAAGTTGCAGAAGGTTGAGGGCATTGTTACATGATTTTAGTCTGCATGAATGAAATGGTATGCCTGGCCCTTATTCTTTTCTTCATTCTCCCCTCTCTTGGGAAAGCAGCATCCTGGGTTCTCTGCACAGCTGACCTCAAACCACTGCAGGTAAACCATGTTTCCTTGTGTTCCTAGTATTAAGTTAATACTGTCACGTCCCCATACCCTTACGAGGTGGTATTGGGATCGTCCTAACCTAGATTTCCATCTAAAGGACTCCAGGTCAACTTCCTAGGACGAGTCACACTTCACTCCTTCACACACTAGCTTACGTAGGCCGCGGTCCTTGCAGAGCAAGGCACTTGCGAGGTGCAGGGACTCCTTATCTTGAGTTCTAACACACTCAGATACTGAGTCCCCGGGCAAAAGCCAAAGCCAGTACAGCTGGGACTTACCACCCTACCTAAGGGTTAAGTCACCCTAATTAAATAGCGTGGTTTGTATTTCGGTTACGGAACAAATGACAAATTCGTAGATAATTTGTATTTTTCCTAACCATACAAACCTTAGCTATTTAATCAAACATGCCTGCCAGCCCTGTCCCCCGGGAAGTCCTACCTCTAAGCAAAGTGAGCTACTCACTGGTGTGTGAGAGGGGGGAGGGGTAGCTAGTTACCCCTCCCCTACCTCCTCGCTAACTAGTGAGGGGGTAGTAAACCCTCGTTAAAAATCTAATGGCTCGTCATTTCAGCTACGTCGAAAGTAATACCCTAATTAAATAGCTAAGGTTTGTATGGTTAGGAAAAATACAAATTATCTACGAATTTATCATATTCTTTAAATGTTGGCAAGCAAAAAATGTCAAGATATGTTGAGGAAGGTGGGAGGGGTTATAAAAAACTAGTTTGGTTTCCTCACGCAACGACCTGGAACTAACATAGCCAACCTAACAAAAGTTTGTGATGCCAGCGTACATAAGCAGAAGTTTCGTGATGCCAGCGTACATTTGATATATATTCAAAATATCCGGTACAGTATATACTAAATTAAAAATGTGGTAATTACTCAAAAGTTTCCATAAAATATACAATTTACGAATAGTGACACTTGAGTAATTACTCAATTTTTTATTTAGTATATATTTTGAATAAAAGGTACAGTGAGCCCTCGCTAATTCGCGGTTCGACTATCGCGGATTCACGACTTCGCGTTTTTTTTCATAACGCATGTATATACATATATCGCGGATTTCGGATTTTCCGGAAATTTCGGAAATAGCCGCGATATATGAAGACCCCAAATATTTTGTTAATTCCATTAATAATTAGTAATAGCTGCTCTTACTGATGGTTCATTGCATTACATATGACATATAATTCAGTACAGAAAGAAATAAAACACGAAAAGAGAATGTGATCATACGATAATTCAGTATACGTAGTAAAATTAAATCGAACATGAAACGCAAATCAGATGCAGTCTGACTTTGTCATATTTGAATGGTGTAAGGCTGCTGATGGCTACTACTACAAATGTAATGGATGTGCATCTTTTCCATGAATCTTTTGTATGTATACGTACGTAGTACTGCATCCAATAATATTCTTTGTTGCAAAAATCACATCTCGAATAAGCGTACATATCCTACAACAAAACAAGCGTAAAATAGCGTACGTAAAGCATACTGTATATAGTACCTTGTATTTGAATTTGTAACTACTACGGAGCATGTAAGACGGACTGTGATTGGTTCCAGTGCTGATAAATGACGAATCAGCTCCCAAGTTTTGTAATCTAGCCTGTGATTGGTGTTTTGACTGCTTCTCCGATCCGCAGCATCTTCTCGCGGCCACTTTGTTTGCCGCTCTCTCGCCGGGTAGACGCTGCTACGTTACTGTGTAACTTTAATCTGTGCTGTGCGTGACTGTTTGAAGTTGAACTTTTTGTTGAACTTTTTGTTGAACTTTCTGTTTAACCCCTACAATGGCTCCCAAGCGTTCAATGGCTCCCAAGCGTTCAATGGCTCCCAAGCGTTCAATGGCTCCCAAGCGTTCTGCTTCTACTAAGGCTGGTAGTGAGCCGAAACGCCACCGAAAAATGATGACGATTGCTGAGAAGGTGACACTTCTCGATATGTTGAAAGAAGGCAGAAGTTAAGCGGCCGCAGCCCGCCATTTGGGAGTGAACGAATCCACCGTTCGCTACATTAATAAGGACGAGGCGAACATTAGAAAGACGGCTGTCATCACCTTTAGCAGGTCAGCGAAGCGAGTTGTTACCGCTCGTAATAAAACGATCGTCCATATGGAAGGTGCTTTAGCAATCTGGATTGCCGACTGCCGGAAGAAGAACATAGCCTTGGATACGAACACCATCTGAACCAAGGCTTTGGGTTTGTATGAGAATTTTGCGGCAAAGGAACCTCAAGACGACGATGGCGACCATGCTGAAGAAGACGAAGATGATGTACTAGATGAACCTCAAGCAGGGACATCCACTGATTCCCAGCCTCAGAAACAACGTTTTTCCGCCAGCAAAGGATGGTTCGTGAAGTTTCAGAAACGCTTCGGCCTGAAAAGCGTTTCCCTGCATGGCGAGGCTGCTTCCGCTGACACTACCGCTGCTGAAACTTACGCGAATGAGACATTTAAGAACATTATCACTGAAGGTGGATACAAGCCTGAACAAGTGTTTAATATGGATGAGACCGGCTTGTTTTGGAAGAGAATGCCGTCGCGAACTTTCCTGTTCAAAGAAGAAGCCAAAGCCTCTGGCTTTAAAGCATTCAAAGATCGCATTACCCTCGTGATGTGTGGCAATGCTGCTGGATTTTTGCTAAAGCCGGGGCTTATTTACTAATCGAAAAACCCTTGCGCTTTGAAAAATAAAAATAAGAATCTCCTTCCCGTGTACTGGATGCATAATCCAAAAGCATGGATTACGAAGATGCTGACCTCCAACTGGTTCCACCAGTGTTTTATCCCGCAAGTCAGCAAATATCTCTTAGAGAAGGGCTTGCCAGTCAAGATCCTTCTCCTTATGGATAACGCTGGTGGACACGCAACTGACCTGTCGTATGAGGGAATCAGGTTGAGTTCCTGCCACCCAACACCCCGTCATTAATTCAACCGATGGACCAGGGGGTTATCAGGGCGTTCAAGGCCCTCTACACGAAGAATACCTTGGCGGACCTCGTTGCGTATGTGGATGCGGCCCAAGAAGATGTAGATGAAAATTTCAATTTGAAGGCGTACTGGCGGAAGTACACAATAGCCACGTGCCTGCAGAACATTCAGAAGGCACTGCAAGAAATGAAACCTGCAACCGTTAATGCGAGCTGGAAGAAGTTGTGGCCTCAGATTGTTTACGACGACGAGGGATTTACACCGTCTGAAATTCAACACTCTGCAATACGCAAATCTGTGCAGTTGGCTGCGATAATCGGAGGTGACGGGTTTGGCGACATGACGACTGAAGACGTCGACGAGTTGTTGGACTGCCATTCCCAGCCGCTAACTGACGCAGACCTAGAAGACCTGACGAAATCGGCCAGTAAAGAAGACAGTGAAATGCTGGAAGAGACCCAAGAAAATGTCGAAGAAACGGGCTTAACATTAGAACGGCTTGCCAAGTTCTGCAACCATGCGAAGGAGTTGAAAGAAATGTCGCAAGAGTGGGACGAGGATATGGTTTGGTCTATGCAATTCTGCAACAAGATCGATGACGACATGACTCCCTACAGGATGCTCTTCGAGCGAAAAAAGAAGCAGCGGCAGCAACTTCCGATCACAATGTTCTTCCAGCCTCGCAAAAAAGAGCCAGTTCCTCCTGCTAGTACGCCTTCGGAAGAAATTGAAGAAGTGTCCCAGGAAGAAGTTGAAGAGGTGTCCCAGGAAAAGACACCTCCGTCTGAAAAGACGTAAAATACTATCATTGGCTGCACAGTAGAAGACATCATCAGCTTCATCATCATCATTTCTACTGTGCAGCAAATTCATCGCCATCATCATTCAAGTTTTTCTTCAACTTCTTTCGTGGTGAGTACAGTAACAATCTTTATTTTTTACTTTAATATTCTAACATTTTAATATTTGTGCCTGTTTTAGTTTTGTATGCATTAAGTTAAAGGGAAGGTTTTAAAAGTCTGAATATACATGTTGTAACCTATCATATTTTTTTTGTTTAAAATTTACATTTACGTATGTAAAACAACTCTCTCTCTCTCTCTCTCTCTCTCTCTCTCTCTCTCTCTCTCTCTCTCTCTCTCTCTCTCTCTCTCTCTCTCTCTCTCTCTCTCTCGTAAATTATCATTCGGTCATTAGCGGCAGTTTGTTATTGTTGATTAAACGCCAAAAAAGAAAAGAAAAAAAATTGTTTTCCTTCTTTGCTACGTATGTAGGATTTTATACAGATACGGTAAATAATATTTGTAATAACATATTTACTAAAAGCTTTTAATATCATTATTTATCACTTTCATCATGCGCGTTTAATGCCTTCGTTTGTTTATTACGATCGAAGATGGAGCATACAGTAAACGAATGGAAGGTTTCCGTTTCAGGCGGCGTCATAAAGAAAAACATTATATAAATGGCATTCATTTCATTTATTTGGAAGTCCTAAGAAAAATTAAGTAAAACATTGGTAATATCAAAATCAACATATAATCAATATAATCGATGCAAAAACTAACCTATACACAGATGTGTAAATGCGTTTGTTTCTTCATTATGATCAGAGATAAACGTAAACAAAACATTGGTTGTGATTTTTTATCGTGCTTTTTGGCGTGTTTAGGAAACGCATGATATAATATCGCCTTTAATATTTGTGCCCGTTTTAGTTTAGGGTACTGTACTGTAGTACATGCATTAAGTGTTCTGTACATTAAAGGGTAGTTTGTTAACAGTACTACGTAAAGGGAAGGTTTTAAAAGTTTGAATATACATGTTAAATAAATACGTAAATATGGTGTCCCTACTTCGCGGATTCTCAGCTACTATATCGCGGTCGGGTTTGGAACCTATCTACAGCGATAAACAAGGGTTCACTGTATATCAACAGAATGCTGGCATCATGAACTTCTGTTTCTGGAGAGGGAGGTCTCAACCTTCCAGACTCACCAGTGGTAGCTTATACACCCCCCCCTGGAACCCCCCCAAGCGGCGGCGCGAGCCCCAAACCACGCCCCCTTGGGCGGAGTTACCAGGGACGAGCGGGTTGACTCGGCAATGGAAGTCACATTTCTGAAGTTGACTTCGGCACAGAACGTTCTCCTCTTTTTCCCTCCCGCTGCTCCCAACATTATTTGCTGATTTTCATTATTCTGCACTCAGCAACCAGAGTAATATCTCAGCCCACGGCTTAATTATGTCTAGGCAAATTCTTACCTCCGCGGAGGTGCATCGGCTTAGCGAAGACTCCAGCGGAGAGAACGTAATCAGTAACGAAAAACGAACACAATTGACTGCAGATAGTGATATGCCTTCTAATTCTGATATCGTAAATATGTTACTACAACAGAATCAAACTCTCATGAAAATTATCCAGAAAAGGTAAGGTTTTAAATTCTTTTTACAACGAAAACGTCATATGGAAAGCAGCTGATTTAGACTAATGACGTCACAAATGCAAATGGCGGTCCCTATACGTAAGGTTGTTATGATTTGAATGCTTAGAGCAGGCACTTCCGAACATAGCGTAAGTAGCTTAAGCAAAGCATGTGCATGATTACTACACGATTAATTGGTATAAACAAACCAAATACTCCAATTTTTATATATTACAAAATTATAATTAAGCACACAAAACAAATTGCTTGCCTGACACATCAAAAGCACGCAGCTTAATAGGCAGTAGGCTAGACCACAGGTAAGTTCGAGCTTACATTTCTCGCTTTAAACCTATCGACACTAGCCTAGGCCCTGGGGGGCTATCTGATAAGGGTTACATATGAGGCAGGTCTAGTTTATTAATAATAACAGATTTAAACTTATCATTCACTTAAATATGGCACTGAATTAACCTAAGAGGGCTATTTGAGTCGTGAACCCCATTGCCTGACTTCAGCCTTCTAGGTCCGCTGCTGTCCATATTTACTATACCTGTTGAACAAAATTTCAATTAATCTATGGTAAATAAATCACTGATATTAAACATTCATCTCGGCAGAAGTGGTTCACCTGCTAAGAAGAATGAGGCTCCCCCTCCTACTAAGCGCTCAAGACGATCACCTGAATTACCTGAAAGTGCAAATTTAGACCTCTTTTCCTTTTATAATAATGGAGATGAAAGTGATTACGAAGTTTTCAATATTAAACTTAGCCGGTGATTATATAAGCTGCAACTCTGTTGCTCGACAGAAAACTCTACGTAAAAAATCCGCCAGCGATCGCTATGCAGGTAGGGGGTGTACTTCAACAGCGCCATCTGTCGTGCAGGTACTCAGTACTCAATGTAAACACAGAACTCAATTTTCTCTCTGTCGGGCTACCGGCAAGACCTACTACTGTAATTCGCTGTTACTAACTGGTTTTGTTTTCACAACTATTTGGTGAAGTACACTATTCTAGTTTTGAGCTTTCGCTATGCAGGTGTTTTATCTTCATCTCAAAACTTGAACTCGTTTTGGATAGATTTAATTATGGTGACAAAGAGAGTATGGACTTTCTTTCACTTTTAAATGGCCGACCCTTCCCTTAGACGGAAGTGTGTTTAGGTTTTTAGTAATTTTTCTTATCACGTTATAGATCTATATATTTTATATCTCTCCGCCTTTATTAGGCCTCTTCGATTAACTTTCCATTTATTATAAACATATAAAAATAAATTTTAATGTTTTGTTTATATGCGACCTTTCCTGATAGTAGGCGGTCTAACTTGGAACCGAAGTTAATCAACGTTGAGCCCGTTATATCGTATTTAGCCTTTAAAGAATTTAAAACTTTTTAAATGTAATGTTTTATGAAAGAATTTCTTTGATAGTCTTCGTACTGTTTTCAAAGATGAACTAACGTTTAGTTTTTTAGGCTACGCAGTTGTTGACGTTCAGGACGTTCAACATGCGCTCTATCGTTACGATAGAGAGAGAGTGTATCACGGTTTCACTTTGCAGTAAGAGTAAATCGATTCTGACGTTTTGTTCATTCTTTCTTAGCTTAAATGTTTTAAATTCTAATTTAAAGGAACTTTTTATTTGAAAAACCTTTCAGTTTTTTCCTTTAGTCAAATAACATGTTTTTTTGACGATATATAATTGGGCTCTTCTCTTAGGTGCGAAATCAAGAGAGAAAGAGAGAGAGAGATAGAGACGGAGGGAGAGAGAGGAGAGAAAACGTTCCGTTCAAGCGGGTAACGTTGTTCTCGTGTTACTCTCGTCCCTAGTCTCTGTACGGGGAGGAAGGTAAAACGTTTTTAGGTTTTTTTCTCGTCCCCAGGCTATGTGCGGTGAGAGATTGAAAACGTAGTTTATATGAACTAGTGTTTAGTCTCTTTCCCAGCCACTGAATTTTTTATCTTAATATATGTTTTCTGTTTTTTGCTGGTATTAATGAGCTGCATTATACGACTGATTTCGCAATTACTACCTTTTAATGAAGGGTAGAATTCGTGTTTCAGGTAGAAATCAGTAAAAGTTTCGATTTCAGTGAAATAAGTGCAAAACAGAAAATCGATAAAGTGATATGCGCAAAGTGTTACAGTGTTGCGTCCGAGGGTTCGTCTGTTCGTGCCTGTCGTTCACCTAGTCCGGAACCTCTTGCAAGCTCCCAAGCCCAGGGGAGAAGTAATGTCGAACGACTTATGGGTTCGAGAGGCCTTGATCAACGAACAGACGTTTCCCTCCGTGGTTTCGGGCGTATCTACCCAAGATCGCCCCACCCACACAAAGACGAGAGAGCCCATTTATTCCTCGTCTGCGGAAGAGGTTTCTCGTAAGAAACCATGGACCAAGGTCTCGCGGCTTATTAAGCGCAAGTCGGTCCCTTCCGCGCAAGTCCAACGGCCCAGTTGTAGCCACTGGGTCAGTTCGGACTCGCTGCAGTCTTCCGACGACTGCTCACCTCCTAAGAGAGGCAAAGCGGTACCGCATCAGGCAGTCACACCGTCTGTTGCCGCACCTGCTCCTGTAGACCCTAAGTGGTCTTTGCTGCAGACCATGCAGTCTCAGTTAACGTCATTGATGCAGGACTTTCGTGCGGAGAAGGTTGACACTGCACCAACCTCTAGCCTACAACCAACCACGGTTGTGCGTCCTGTGGACGCTGAGGCGACCTTCTGCCGCACTCCAGCTGAGAGAGTCCCGCCACCCATGCGTTCCAGTGTAACCTGCCAGCCGCATGTTGACGTTCAGCGACGCACGGAACCTTCCGTTGACGTTCGCGAGGTACAACAACAGTCTAAGTTGTTTTGTTTTGACGCGGTGCGTCAACCTCCGCATTCTAGAGTTGTTTTGACTGCTCAGTCTAGACAGTCAAAGCAGTCTCGAGTGGACGCTGTACGTCCTCACGCACCTGTTGTGGTTGACAGTTCAGTTGTTGACAGTTCACAGACTGTCAAGCAGTTACATGACGTTGCATTCTGGTCCACTACTAATGCACCAGTGAGAGACTCGGCTTTTATCGGACAAGGTTCCTGTAGATGAGGAAGTTGCTGTTCTCCCTCCTACTGATATTCCCTTGAGGACTCTGTCAGATGGAGAGGAGCCTTAAGCTGCTTAGCCTCCTATGGACTTTAATTAAATCATGATGATTTTTTTAAGGATCTTCGTCCGGATCTTGTAACTGCTGCTCCTCGTTCGCCTAAACGTCAGAACTTACACTAGGCCTAGCTACTTCGAAGCCGTTGTTTTTAAGCTAGTGCTCTCTCGCTCTCCTAGGGAGCGTTACGTTGGCTAGGCGACTGGTTTTTTCACCAGGAGGAGTTTGGGGGATACAGCCTTTGATTTCCCTTCTTTTAAACTGGTTTATAGAGCGAGAGTCTGATATGACACGAGAGAAGTTCTCGGCTTGGGAGTTCATGCCTCTGCCCAGATAGACTTCTCAATTCTGGTAGACTCTCCCTGGCGCCTAGCCAGGAGACGCTCCAAGTTGTTTACAGGTCAACTTCTCAGCTTTTGTCGAGCCTTTGAAGTTTTGCTGTACTATTATGTCACACATAACAAGGCTTTCAGGGATGGTAAACGGTTCCGCCTCAGTCGCTAACCCCGTCTGTTGCCACACCTGCTCCCGTAGACCCTAAATGGGCTTTGCTGCAAGACATGCAGTCCAAGCTTGCGTCCTTGATAGAGGACTTAAATGCGGAGAAGAACCTTCTGGCCAACAACCTTCCAACCGGTCGGTTGTGCGCCCTGTTGACGCTGAGGTAACCTACTCGCGTCTGCCAGTTGAGGTGGTTCCTCCTTCTGGCCAACAACCTTCCAACCGGTCGGTTGTGCGCCCTGTTGACGCTGAGGTAACCTACTCGCGTCTGCCAGTTGAGGTGGTTCCTCCTTCTGGCCAACAACCTTCCAACCGGTCGGTTGTGCGCCCTGTTGACGCTGAGGTAACCTACTCGCGTCTGCCAGTTGAGGTGGTTCCTCCACCGATGCGACCCAGTGTGGGTTGCCAGCCGCACGTTGACGTTAAGTGACGCTCGGAGGTGGTTGTTGACGTTCAGGACGTTCAACAACCAGCAGAGGTGACTTGTTGTGACGCAGTGCGTCAACCTCAGCAACCCGGTAGGGTGTTGACTGCACAACCCAGACGGTCTAGACAGTTTCGGGTTGACGCTGTACTTCCTCGCGCACCCATGGTTGTTGACAGTTCACAGACTGTGCAGCAGTTCCATGATATTGCGTCCGGCTCCGTCACGCATCCACTAGTGCGACGGGATTCAGCGAGTCAGACGTTGCCCACTCCGTTGCCGTTTCCTCATCAGTTTCGGATGAGGAACCCTCTGATGAGGACGTTGCTGAACAAGACGATCAGCCCCCAGCCCTGCTATCCATCCAGAAGATGCTGAAGAAGGAACGCTGCTCAGTCAGGCTGTGGATGAGTCTGGTAGGGACGCTATCATCCGTGGATCAATTTGTGTCACTAAGAAGACTACACCTCCGTCCTCTTCTATACCATCTAGCTTTTCACTGGAAAAGGACAAGACGCTAGAAGCGGTCTCGATCCCGGTTTCCGAAAAGATAAAGTCTTGTCTGACTTGGTGAAAGGACTATATCAACCTAAGAGAGGGTCTTCCCCTGACTGTTCAGACTCCCAACCACGTTCTCTTCTCGGACGCATCGGACGTAGGCTGGGGTGCGACATTAGACGGTCGGGAATGCTCGGGATTATGGAACTCGAGTCAAAGGACAATGCATTTCAACTGCAAGGAGCTACTGGCAGTACGTCTGGCCAGGAAAAGCTTCAGGTATCTCCTTCAAGGCAAAGTGGTGGAGGTGAACTCGGACAACACCACGGCTTTGGCGTACATCTCCAAGCAAGGAGGGACCTACTCTCTGACGTTGTACGAGATCGCAAGGGACCTCCTCACCTGGTCAAAAGGTCTAGACATATCACTAGTAACGAGGTTCATCCAAGGCAACTTGAATGTCATGGCAGATTGTCTCAGTCGGAAGGGACAAATAATTCCAACAGAATGGACCCTCCACAAGGATGGATGCAAGAGACTTTGGGCCACCTGAGGCCAGCCAACCATAGATCTCTTCGCAACCTCGATGACCAAGAGGCTCCCAATATTTTGCTCACCAATCCCGGACCCAGTAGCAGTTCATATAGATGCCTTTCTCCTAGATTGGTCACATCTAGATCTATATGCATTCCCTCCGTTCAAGATTGTCAACAAGGTACTGCAGAAGTTCGCCTCTCACGAAGGGACAAGGTTGACGCTAGTTGCTTCCCTCTGGCCCGCGAGAGAATGGTTCACCGAGGTACTTCGATGGCTAGTAGACGTTCCCAGAACACTTCCCCTAAGGGTGGACCTTCTACGTCAGCCACACGTAAAGAAGGTACACCAAGGCCTCCACGCTCTTCGTCTGACTGCCTTCAGACTATCGAAAGACTCTCGAGAGCTAGAGGCTTTTCAAAGGAGGCAGCCAGAGCGATTGCTAGAGCAAGGAGAACATCCACCCTTAGAGTCTACCAATCGAAGTGGGAAATCTTCCGAAACTGGTGCAAGTCAGTATCCGTTTCCTCGACCAGTACCTCTGTAACTCAAATAGCTGACTTCCTCTTATATCTGAGGAAAGAACGATCTCTTTCAGCTCCCACTATCAAGGGTTACAGAAGCATGTTGGCATCAGTCTTCCGTCACAGAGGCTTAGATCTTTCCAACAATAAAGATCTACAGGACCTCCTTAAGTCTTTTGAGACCACGAAGGAGCGTCATTTGGTTACACCTGGTTGGAATTTAGACGTGGTACTAAGATTCCTTATGTCAGACAGGTTCGAACCGCTACAATCAGCCTCCCTGAAAGATCTCACCTTAAAGACTCTTTTCCTGGTATGCTTAGCCACAGCTAAAAGAGTCAGTGAGATTCATGCCTTCAGCAAGAACATCGGATTCTCATCCGAAACGGCTACATGTTCTACAACTTGGTTTTCTAGCCAAAAACGAGCTGCCTTCTCGGCCTTGGCCAATATCGTTCGATATTCCAAACTTATCGTATGGTTGGAAATGAACTAGAAAGAGTCTTATGCCCTGTAAGAGCTCTTAAGTTCTATTTAAAACGAACTAAACCTTTACGAGGCCCGTCTGAAGCTTTATGGTGTTCAGTTAAGAAACCATCTTTGCCTATGTCAAAGAATGCTTTATCCTATTTTATCAGACTGTTAATACGAGAAGCTCATTCCCATCTGAATGAGGAAGACCAAGCTTTGCTGAAGGTAAGGACACACGAAGTTAGAGCTGTCGCAACTTCCGTGGCCTTTAAACAAAATAGATCTCTGCAAAGTATAATGGACGCAACCTATTGGAGAAGCAAGTCAGTGTTCGCGTCTTTTTTATCTTAAGAATGTCCAGTCTCTTTACGAGAACTGCTACACTCTGGGACCATTCGTAGCAACGAGTGCAGTAGTGGGTGAGGGCTCAACCACTACAATTCCCTAATTCCATAACCTTTTTAATCTTTCTCTTGAAATGTTTTATTATTGTTTTTGGGTTGTCCGGAAGGCTAAGAAGCCTTTCGCATCCTACTTGATTTGGCGGGTGGTCAAAGTCATTTCTTGAGAAGCGCCTAGATTAGAGGTTTTGATGAGGTCCTGTTGTATGGGTTGCAACCCTTGATACTTCAGCTCCTAGGGGTCGCTCAGCATCCTAAGAGGATCGCGAGGCTCCGTAAGGAAGACGTACTTAAAAAGGCAGAGTAATTGTTTAAGTCGACTTCCTTACCAGGTACTTATTTATTTTATGTTTGTTATTTTGAATAACTGCTAAAATGAAATAAAAAATCCTTAGCTCATAATAATGTAAACAATTATTGCTGGTCTCTACCCACCCCCCTGGGTGTGATTCAGCTTATATAATCACCGGCTGAGTTTAATATTGAAAAATGTTATTTTTATAATAAAATAAATTTTTGAATATACTTACCCGATGATTATATATTAAAGGACCCTCCCTTCCTCCCCAATAGAGACCCAGTGGACCGAGGAGAAAATTGAGTTCTGTGTTTACATTGAGTACTGAGTACCTGCACGACAGATGGCGCTGTTAAAGTACACCCCCTACCTGCATAGCGATCGCTGGCGGATTTTTTACGTAGAGTTTTCTGTCGAGCAACAGAGTTGCAGCTTATATAATCACCGGGTAAGTATATTCAAAAATTTATTTTATTATAAAAATAACATATTTCAACCTTCTTACCTTCAATAAACCCATTCCTTCATATATTTCCACCAATTTCAAAGCTGAACCATCTTTTCATAGAGAAGGGAAAATTCAATTGAATAATTCACTAGTAGCATTAACTTTCAGTGAAGGCCATAGTGATAACCGGGATAAATTCTTTGTTAGTAGTCAAAATAAGGAGTTCTCAGACTTTTTTAAATTAATTAATACTCCAAAGTTGAATTTGATGACAGTTATAAGAGAAATTTTTTTTATGACATTGAAAATATTAAAATGAGTATTTCTGCCTTTCAAGGGCATGCAGCACTGGCACACATTGTATACCCCTCCAAAGTAAATGACATTGATTTTTTGTCCAAAATTATTATTGGTCCCCTAAGGAGGAGCATAGACCTCATACAAAATTTGATAAGAAATTTCAGAAGCAGAGCACTTCCTAGATACCTCAAGGAAGAAATAAGAGATCTTATAATCAAAGCAGACATTAAAGAAGTTTGGAATTTAACTGAAGACCAAAAATCAGCCATTGCTGCCTGCTTTCACAAGGGTCCCCTCCTCAGAGGAGGGGCAGCAAACTTCAGGGGTAGGAAATTCAACTTCGGGGGCAGATTTCAGGGAAGAAGGTTCAGTTTCCTCAAAGGTAACCCTAACTTTAGATTCAAGTCTCAGCCGCTTAGAAGAGGTAATAGGCGAGGTGGGTACAGGGGGGGGGGAGGTCACAAAATGGACAAGCTAATAGTTCAGGAGCCAGAGAAAAGAAAGATCCTAGAAATTGAGCCATGCTCCGCACCAGTTCAAAGAGAGATTTTTTCAGCACCAGTATTCTATGCACCAGTTGATAACGATGTTTACTCTGCACCAGTTAATAATGAGCTTTGCTCAGCACCAGTTAATGAGCTTTGCTCAGCACCAGTTGATAACGAGCTTTGCTCAGCACCAGTGGTTAATGAGCTTTGCTCAGCACCAGATAATAACGAGCTTTGCTCCGCACCAGACCATCATGACATTGGGCCAAATGCTATAAATCAAGATAGAAGTAAAGAGACCTTGCCTTTGGCCTCAAAACCAATGAATAACTCCTCCCAGAGCCCCCCAGAGAATAGGATAGGTAAGTCATTATTGATGAATATTGATAGTTGGAGAAAGCTTCCTAATGCCTCTTTTGCTTGTAAAATTATCAATGAAGGGGTGAGAATTCCGTTTAATAATAAACTTAAAGCCCAGAGGTCATTAAAAAGAACAGGTAAAGATAGATTTTATTCAATTAACAAGCGTAAAATATTGGAAAGTGAATGTGACAGACTGCTAAAACTAGGTGTCATAGAGCAGATCCCCAGAACTTCCTTTTACTACTCCAACCACATATTTTATAAATTCAAACCAGATGGAACAGTACGACTAATCTTTGACATGAAGGTGCTCAACACCATGATTAAAAAACCTTCTTTTACCATGCTCAAGGCCAATACTATATTTCCCTATCTACATCTAAACTCTTGGGCCTGCAAACTAGATTTAAAAGATGCCTATTGGCACATTCCATTACATGCAAGTAGCCAGAAATTTCTAACCTTCAAACTAGGTAAAAGGAAGTTCAAATGGACTGTGATACCCTTTGGACTAAAGACAGCACCTTATATTTTTTCAAAGATAATGTACACAGTGATCAAGTATATTAGAACTTCATATAACATATTAATATTCAATTATCTTGATGACATTCTTATATTAGCAAAAGATTATGTAAAATGTAAAAATCACATTCAGCTAGTCATTAAGATCTTGTCAGACTTAGGATGGAATATCTCACTTAAAAAATCTACAATTGAACCGACTCAAAGAATTGAATTTTTAGGAGTGCATTACAATATGATTAAGAAAACTATGAATCCCAGTGGGAAAAACATAGAGAAGTGTGTCGAATTGGCCAAAGCTTTCTCCAACTCTGTTAAATCCGACCTGCATTCCTATCAAATGTTAATCGGAGCTTTAAATTTTAGTGCATCCTATACAAGCTTGGGAAGATTCCATCTTAAATATCTCCACAGATACCACAGTTATTTTAATTCAGGGTACAAAATCATCCCCCACACCTTCAAAAAATACCTAAAGCCATGGGAACAGAGACAAATGTACAGAGAGATTAACATTCCAAAACCACAGATAGATGCAGAACTTTTCACTGACGCTTCCAACCAGGGTTGGGGAGGTGCATTAGTAATAGCGGGTAATATGCTCTCAATAAATGGAACTTGGACAAATGAAGAATCCTCCCTTCACATCAATGTAAGAGAGTTATTAGCTTGCTTCTATTCTTTGGAACACTTCATCACAAGGTTATACAACAAGGTAGTCTTAATACATGTTGATTCAAAGGTTACTAATTGTTGGCTAAGGAAACAGGGTAGTATCAGAAACAAGTTAGCCCATGAACTAGTCAGGAAAATACTTAGTACCATGAAGGATCACAACATACAGATAAATTCCAGATGGATCAGGGGAGTAAGTAACACCATCGCAGACTCACTTTCCAGGGACCTGGGTTCCATTCACACAGAAACTTCACTCAGTGACAGTCTATTCTCCTTAATCTGCTCTGACTTCAATTTCACCCCGGAAATAGATCTGTTCTCAAATGGCTTCAATACTAAGTGCAAAAAGTTTTGTTCATCTCTTCCAAACCAAAAAGCCATCAGCAATAATGCACTTACGATTAGCTGGAAGGGATCAACACCTCTCTATGCCTTTCCACCAGGATTCTTACTACACAAAGTAGCTTTTAAAATCAATAAAGAATGCAATAATAATATGCTTTTCTGCACCATATCCCAGGGGACGGAACCATGGATTCCATTAGTGAAGTCAGTCGCGAAGCAGCACAAACGATATATTGTGAAGATCGAAGACTACCAGATAGTTCTCAAGGATTGTATCTCACCCTCAGCAAAGCTCCAATCAACTTTGATCGCCTTCAAAATTTAAAGGATCAGCTCCCTAACGTCTTTCCTCCTGAGGTTTGCTCCAAAATTGCTGTCAGCTTGAGGGACAGCTCCTTGCACAAGTATGAAAACCTATACAACATTTTTAAAAGTTTCATTCACAAGGAGTATGGAAGAGACAACAAATTCCCCCTGTTAGCAATTATTTTATTTTTCAATCACCTTATAGACAAGGGTCTGTCTTACAACACCCTGAAGAGCTACAGAGCAGCTTTAGGTCCTATCTTGTCAGGCTATTTCCCAGGTTACTGTCTTGCAGAGGACAAATATGTCAAAGCAATGATATCGGGAGTTAATAGAAGGAAACCTAGAAATTCTCACCAGTTCCCTGGCTGGGATCTAGACAAAGTAATTTCGTTTCTCAACACCACGAGAGATAACTCTACCTTACTACTGACACAGAAAACCTTGTTCCTAGTAGCCTTAGCTTGCCCTTTAAGAGCTAATCAATTTAACAATCTCAGCATTTCCAGGAGCACCTTCACCCCAGAACACATTGTCTTACGGAACCACCCTTCCTTCATGGCCAAAAACCAAAAGAACAACTACACGCCAATAGAGATCAGCTTTAGGAAGCTTCCTAACACCAAAAATATGTCCAGTCAGACAATTGAACTTCTATTTGGAATACACAAACAAAGTCTGTATGGAAAGAAACATAGACAGGAAAGACCACATATGGCTAGATGAACACTTCAAGATAATGTCTCTACAAAAAATGAGACAACTTTTTAGGGAGTGCATTTTCAGAGCCGACCCAAATGCAACTAAACAGTCAACGAATTTTCACTCTATAAGGGGTCAAGCTTCATCAAGACTGCTATACAATGGAGTATCTATACAAGAAATCATGTCCAGAATGAATTGGAGAAGCGACTCTGTCTTCAGCTCTTACTATGCTCTCCTCGGCTTACAGGGAGCTTTCGATGCTGTGGTCGCTGGACTTCATCTTCAAGCCCCTGAAGCATCTGCCTAGCTACCACTGGTGAGTCCGGAAGGTTGAGACCTCCCTCTCCAGAACTGTAAGTTTACTTGTGAACGAAGGTTCTGGAGTGGGAGGTGAGACCTTCCGGACTCAAAGTCTGGGTCACCCTCCAACCCTTCCCCCGTGAGCCGAGGAGACCATGTACAGTACTTAGGAGGGAATATTTTAACAACTTCATAATTCAACAGAGTAGGCTATATACAAGAACGCACACATACAATCACTATTATTCCACAGAAAACAAACTAACTGGAATCTTTCAATTTTCAATATTAAACTTACCCGATAATCATGTAGCTGTCAACTCCGTTGCCCGACAGAATTCTACGGGAGGGATACGCCAGCTATCACTATACTAGAAGGGGGTGTACTCACAAGCGCCACCTGTGGCCAGGTACTACAGTACTTGTTGTTGACGCCACCTCACTTTTTCCTCTGTCGTGCTTCCGGCAAGACGTTCTTGGATACGCTTATGATTTTGGAGTATTGTTCACGGTTTGGTGAAGTATTTCTCTAATATTTGCAGCTATTCGCTATACTGGAAACTTCTATATTAGCTTAGTTAGCTTTTGGAATTAATTTGATTATTTATGGTGACGAAGAGAGTATGAACTCTCTTTCACCTTTAAATGGCCGACCCTTCCCTTAGACGGAAGTGTTGGTGTCTAAGAGAGTATAGACTCTCTTTCTTAATTTTGCTTAACAAAAGTTATAGATTTATTTTATATCTCTCCGCCTCTTATAGGCCTCTTCGATTAACTTCCTTTTATTATAAACTTATTAAAATTAATTTTTATATTTGTTTATATTCGACCTTCCTAATAGTAGGCGGTCTTTTCTTGGTACCGAAGTTAATTAACTTTGAGCCCGTCATTTCGGTTTTACCTGTTAACATATTATGCTATTTTAATGTCTTTGAAAGAATTTCTTTGATAGTCTCGTACTGTTTTCAAAGTTGAACTAACGTTTTGTTTTGTCTCTGCAGTTGTTGACGTTCAGAACGTTCAACTTGCGCTCTATCGTTACGATAGAGAAAGAATTTTCACGGTTTCACGTTGCAGTAAGAGTAACCGTGTCTAGCGTTTTGTTCATTCTTTCTTAACTTAATGGTTTTAATCCTAATAAAGGAACTTTTCATTTTGGGAAATATTTCAGTTTTTTCCTTTAACAATAATATGTTTTAACGATATATATGATTGGGCTCTTCTCTCAGGTTCTAAGTCAAGAGAGAGAGAGAGAGAGAGATAGAGACGGAGGGAGAAAGAGGAGGATAAACGTTTCATTCAAGCGAGTAACGTTGTTATCGTTTTTGCTCTTCTCCCTAGTCTCTTTAGGGGAAGAAGGTAAACGTTTCTAGAGTGATCTAGTGTTTAGTCTCTTTCCAGCCACTGAATTATTTATCTTTCATTAGATTTTTCTGTTACATTGTAATTCTGTTTTCGCAATTACTAACTTTTGAGAAAGGATAGAATTGCGTGTTTCAGGTACAAACCACTTAAAGTTTCGAGTTCAGTGAAATAAGTGCAAACAGAAAATCAAAGTGATAAGTGATTAGCGCAAAGTGTGTCAGTGTTGTGCGTGAGGGTACTTCTGTGCGTGCCAGTCGTCCTCCAGTCCGGGACCTCTTGCAAGCTCCCAAGCCCAGGGGAGAAGCAATGTCGAAGGGCAAAAGGGTTCAGCAGGCCTTGATCGGCGCACAGAAGTATCCTCGGTGGTTGCGGGCGTGTCTTACCGAGACCGTCACTCCCACCCGCAGACGATTGAGCCCTTATTTTGCTCGTCTGCAGAAGAAATTTAGGGGAGAAAACGCTGGTCTCAGGTCTCAAGACCTCTTAAACGTAAAGTCCAGACCTATGCCAGACGTACGAAGTTAGAGTTCAACAACCCGGATGCAGTCATTGGGTTAGCTCTGACTCGCCGCAGTCATCAGTTGAATGCACTCCGCCTAAGAGGAGTAAGGTTCTGCCGCAACAGATCTCTGCTGTTAAGGCTTTACCTCAGCAGACCTTAGTGTCTGCCGACCCCAAGTTGACTCTACTGCAGTCCATGCAGTCACAACTTTCGGTCTTGATGCGTGAGTGTCGGGCTGAGAAGGTTGCACCTCCGCCTGCGCTCGCTCCGCCTGCGCTCGCTCCGCCTGCGCTCGCTCCGCCTGCGCTCGCTCCGCCTGCGCTCGCTCCGCCTGCGCTCCCTCTGCCTGCGCTCGCTCCGCCTGCGCTCGCTCCGCCTGACCGCAGTACCGCCTGCCAGGCGTACGATGTTGAGCCACGTTGAGTTTACTGATCCCAGTGGTGTGCAGCTCCCTCTGCCTTCCTTAAGGCAACCTCAGCAATGGGAACAGGAGGCTTATACCTCTCTTCCTCCGCTTCCACTTGCTGTTCCACCAGTGAGGCAACACTCGCTTGAGGTACAACAACCTCTCCCATCCATGAGTCAGTCTCCTCAGCTCTCGCTGCAGCGAGCTCAACCCTCCTCAGGGCAAGCACCTCAACACCTTAGCCTTGCGCCTCAGGAGCCTCAACTTGCGAGACTTTTACTGCGTTCTGCGCAGCCACTGCCTTTTCGCTCTCAGCTCACACCGCAGGAACCTCAACTCGTTCCTCAGGAACTTGCTACTGCGCATCCGCCAACCACTCAGCAAGCGCAACCCTTGAGTTCAGCCACTCATGCCAGGAGTCAGCCTCCTCCACCCATGCGCCTACCTTCTGCTACTTCTTTTGATCAGCCTTTGCAGACTGAGCCTCAGGTGTTCCCTCAACAGAGTCTTGAAGAGGAAACCACAACTATTGTTGTTCCAGCTCGTTCTGACTCTGCTGTTCAGCATACCTTACCTCCATTTTCAAACATTATGATAATGGAGGTTATTTGTATTACTTATAAAAATATATTTGTATTCCTTGCAATATATTTTTAACATATCGCAAAATATGGCAAAAATATGAATCATGAGTTATGAATGTAAGGTAAATATTATGTTGATATTAAAACCCCATGCAAGCATGCATAAAGCACTCTAGCACTGGTCATGGAATTTCTGAGAAATGTTAAACGCCATGCACACGCTCTGCTTACCTTACAACATGCTCTACATACAGCATGCTCTGCTTACAGCATGCTCTGCATACAACATGCTCTGCATACAGCATGCTCTGCATTCAGCATGCTCTGCATACAACATGCTCTACATACAGCATGCTCTGCATACAGCATGCTCTGCATACAACATGCTCTGCATACAGCATGCTCTGCATTCAGCATGCTCTGCATACAACATGCTCTGCATACAGCATGCTCTGCATTCAGCATGCTCTGCATACAACATGCTCTACATACAGCATGCTCTGCATACAGCATACTCTGCATACAACATGCTCTGCATACCTTACCGCATGCTTCTCAGTCATACATCTTTGGTTGTTGCCAACTCACTAGACTGGCAAGCAGTTTCATAACGTTGCCTTCTAGTCTGCTGCTTTTGCACCAGTGAAACCCTCACTGAGAGAACTTAGCTTTTCTAGGATATGGTCCCTGTAGATGAGAAAGTTCTTTTCTCCCTCCTTCTGATATTCCCTTGAGGACTCTGTCATTTGGAGGG
Organism: Palaemon carinicauda; assembly: GCF_036898095.1. NCBI lineage: Eukaryota > Metazoa > Arthropoda > Malacostraca > Decapoda > Palaemonidae > Palaemon > Palaemon carinicauda. The sequence continues at coordinate 80,530,642 of NC_090728.1, forward strand.
AGCCTTTAGCTGCGTAGCCTCCTATGGACTTTTATTTAAGCATAACATGCTTCCAGGGAAGGTAATGGTTCCACTTCAGTCGCTAATCCCGTCTGTTACCACACCTGCTCCCATAGACCTTGAGCTGTGTTGCAAGACATGCAGTCCAAGCTTAGTCCTTGTTAGAGGATTTTTTTGTTTACGGAGTCAATGTGTCACGGGGAAGACGTTCAACAACCAGCAGAAGTGACTTGTTGTGACGCAGTGCGGCAACCTCAGCAACCCGATAAGGAGTTGTCTGTACGACCCAGACAGTCTAGACAGATTCGGGTTGTCACTGTACTTCCTCTCTTGCCCATGGTTGACAGTTCACAGACTGTGCAGCAGTACCATGATCTTGTGTCCGGCTCCGTCAGACGACTGGCTTTTAAGAGCTCCCACAAGTCGTCGCTGTCTGGAGATTTTCAAATGGACTATGGATCTGACCAAGGAACTGGGCCTCCTGGTCAATTTTGAGGAGTCTCAGCTCGTCCCATCCCAGACCATTGTCTCCTTGGGTATGGATCTTCAGAGTCGAGCTTTTCGGGCTTCTCCGTCGGCCCCAAGGATCTTCCAAGCCCTAGAATGCATCCAGAGCATGCTGAGAAGGAACCGATGCTCAGTCAGGTAGTGGATGAGTCTAACAGGGACACTTTCATCGCTGGCCCTGTTCATCGTGTTAGGGAGACTCCACCTCCCCCCCCTTCAGTATCATCTAGCTGCTCACTGGATAAAGGACATGACGCTAGAGACGGTCTCAGTTCCTGTTTCCGAAGAGAGGAGGTCTTCTCTCGCGTGGTGTAAGAACAGCTTTCTTCTCAAGGAAGTTTACCTTTGGCTGTTCAGAAACACGACCGCCGTCTCCTCTCGGACGCATCAGACACGGGCTGGGGTGCGACTTTGGACGGACAAGAATGCTCGGGAACATGGAATCAGGAGCAAAGGACACTTCACATCAATTGCAAGGAGTTGTTGGCGGTTATTCTGGCCTTGATAAACTTCAAGTCCCTCCAGCTTAACAAAGTGGTGGAGGTGGACTCTGACAACACCACAGCCCTGGCTTACATCTTCAAGCAGGGAGGGACTCTTTCGTGGAAGTTGTTCTAGATCGCAAGGGACCTACTCATCTGGTCTAAAGATCCAAAGCTAACTGGTAACGAGGTTCATTCAGGGCGGTATGAATGTCATGGCAGATCACCTCAGCCGGAAGGGTCAGGTCATCCCCACAGAGTGGACCCTTCTCAAGAATGTTTGCAGCAGACTTTGGGCCCTGTGGGGTCAGCCAACCATAGATCTGTTCGCTACCTCGTTAACCTAGAGACTCTCTGTTGTATTGTTCTCCGATTCCAGACCCAGCAGCAGTTCACGTGGATGCTTTTCTGCTGGATTGGTTCCATCTCGACCTGTATGCATTCCCGCCGTTCAAGATTGTCAACAGGGTACTTCAGAAGTTCTCCTCTCACAAAGGGACACGGCTGACGTTGGTTGGCTCCGCTCTGGCCCGCGAGAGAATGGTTCTTAGAGGTACTGCAATGGCTGGTCGACATTCCCAGGACTCTTCCTCTAGGAGTGAACCTTCTAAGTCTACCTCACGTAAAGAAGGTACACCCAATCCTCCACGCTCTTCGTCTGACTGCCTTCAGACTTTCGAAAGACTCTCAAGAGCTAGGGGCTTTTCGAAGGAGGCAGCCAGAGCGATTGCCAAAGCAAGGAGAACATCCACTCTCAGAATCTATCAGTCTCAAGGGGAAGTCTTCCGTAGCTGGTACAAGACCAATGCAGTTTCCTCAACCAGTACCACTGTAACCCAGATTGCTGACTTCCTGTTATATCTAAGGAAAGTAAGATCCCTTTCAGCTCCTACGATCAAGGGTTACAGAAGTATGTTGGCAGCGGTTTTCCGCCACAGAGGCTTGGATCTTTCCACCAACAAAGATCTACAGGACCTCCCTAGGTCTTTTGAGACCTCAAAGGAACGTCGGTTGTCCACTCCAGGCTGGAATCTAGACGTGGTCCTAAGGTTCCTTATGTCATCAAGATTTGAACCTCTCCAATCAGCCTCTTTTTAGGACCTCACATTAAAAACTCTTTTCCTCGTGTGCTTGACAATAGCTAAAAGAGTAAGTGAGATCCACGCCTTCAGCAGGATCATTGTTTTCACATCTGAAACGGCTACATGTTCCTTGCAGCTCGGTTTTTGCTAAACGAGCTTCCTTCACGTCCTTGGCCTAAGTCGTTCGAGATCCCAAGCCTGTCCAACTTGGTGGGGAATGAACTGAAGAGAGTACTTTGCCCAGTTAGAGCTCTTAGGTACTATCTAAAAAGGTCTTAACCTTTACAAGGACAATCAGAAGCCTTATAGTGTGCTATCAAGAAACCTTCTTTTCCAAGTTCTAAGAACTCAGTTTCTTACTATTCAGGCTTCTGATTAGAGAAACACATTCTCATCTGAAGGAAGAAGACCTTGCTTTGCTGAAGGTAAGGACACATGAAGTGGGAGCTGTGGCTACTTCAGTGGCCTTCAAACAGAGCCATTCTCTGCAGAGTGTTATGGATGCAACCTATTGGAGAAGCAAGTCAGTGTTCGCATCATTCTATCTCAAAGATGTCCAGTCTCTTTACGAGTACTGCTACACCCTGGGACCATTCGTAGCAACGAATGCAGTAGTAGGCGAGGGCTCAGCCACTACATTCCCATAATCCCATAACCTTTTAACCTTTCTCTTGAATACTTTTTATGGGTTGTACGGTCGGCTAAGAAGCCCTCCACATCCTTGTTGATTTGGCGGGTGGTCAATTCTTTCTTGAGAAGCGCCGAGGTTAAAGGTTGTGATGAGGTCCTTTAGTATGGGTTGCAGCCCTGTATACTTTAGCACCTTTGAGTTGATTCAGCCTTCCAAGAGGAACGCTGCGCTCAGTAAGGAAGACGATCTTATTAAAGGCAGAGTAACGGTTCAAGTCGACTTCCTTACCAGGTACTTATTATTTCATTGTTATTGTGGATAACTGATTATATGAAATACGGGATACTTAGCTATCCTTTAGTCTTGTACACTGGTTTTTCACCCACCCCCCTGGGTGTGAATCAGCTACATGATTATCGGGTAAGTTTAATATTGAAAAATGTTATTTTCATTAGTAAAATAAATTTTTGAATATACTTACCCGATAATCATGATTTAATTGACCCACCCTTCCTCCCCATAGAGAACCAGTGGACCGAGGAAAAAGTGAGGTGGCGTCAACAACAAGTACTGTAGTACCTGGCCACAGGTGGCGCTTGTGAGTACACCCCCTTCTAGTATAGTGATAGCTGGCGTATCCCTCCCGTAGAATTCTGTCGGGCAACGGAGTTGACAGCTACATGATTATCGGGTAAGTATATTCAAAAATTTATTTTACTAATGAAAATAACATTATTCATATCAACCAAGAGAGCACAAGAAGATTGAATTTACTAGTAAAAAGACCTTTATGTCCAACAATTTGCACCTTCACAGTAATTCCTTCATAACTTGCACTACCAAGGTAAGCTCAACCACTTCTGTGTTATTTTTTGTTCTATTACAACTTCAAAAATGTGACTTCCATTGCCGAGTCAACCCGCTCGTCCCTGGTAACTCCGCCCAAGGGGGCGTGGTTTGGGGCTCGCGCCGCCGCTTGGGGGGGTTCCAGGGGGGGGTGTATAAGCTACCACTGGTGAGTCCGGAAGGTCTCACCTCCCACTCCAGAACCTTCTTTCACAAGTAAACTTACAGTTATGTATGCTGATATCACAAACTTCTGTTAGGTTGACTGTGTTGACCATGTCAGTTCCAGGTCATTTAGTGAGGCAACCAACCTAGTTTTTTTATAACCCCTTCCCCCTTGCTCAAAATATCTTAACATATTTTGCTTTCCCTCCATTTAAAGAACCTCCTAATTGCTGTACAAGAAGAGGAGAGCTGCAGGACTGCATAATTTTGGAGTAAATGAAAAGCGTGCTCATGTCAACAAATACCTAAGTCGATATAGCCACGGCCAATTTACACATTCGAGTCTACCTATTATGCAGACGTGTCTATATACATACCTACCTCTCGGTTGATTTTATAGTTGATTGGAACACATTTTGTAAATGTGCTAATAAAACTCTTTTGATAATTACTGAAAGATGTTAGAGACTGGTTATAATACATAGTTGTTCCTTAACTGAAATACAAACCACATTATTTAATATGGGTAATTACTTTCGGCGTAGTTGAAATGACGAGGCATTAGAATTTTAACAAGGGTTTACTACCCCACCGCCAGTTAGCGGGGGGTAGGAAGGGGTAGTATTCTACTCCCCCCCACACACACCTGTGCTGAGCTCACTTTGCTATCGGCTCGGGTGCTAGACGGACGTGTCCCCTATCACCCTCGCCTACACTGACAGCCATTAATCTTTGTTTGCTTTTGCTTTTTGACAGTGTTTGGAAGTTGGCCTCTGCGATGTGGAAGTGTCCCGGCTTACCTGACCGCCCTTGTGGGACTTATATGTCGGCAGTCGAAACAGATCCACAGACCTTATGTCCTTTTTGTAGGGGCCAACGGTGTGACAGAGATAGAGTATGTGGTGAGTGCAGGGAGTGGTCTACCTCCCAGTGGGAGAGGTTTTCCCGGCGCTGAAAGAAGAAGTCGAAACGGGATATTTCTCCTTCAAGGGCTTCGTTGAAAAGAGAATTTCCCAAGGACTCTTCTTCCGTAGCCCAAACCTCCACCGAAGCTCCCACTTGATCGGCTTCTTCCGAGAGGCCGGCGAGTGGTAGCGTAGGCCGCATTTCTGTTGACCGATCTCGGGGTTTGGGAGAGGGAGTTGCCTCCCAAAGCGAGGCAGCTCCTCCTCCTCCCCCGGGGGAGGATTTAATTTCTAATGTTGCTAATGATGATTTGTTACAGCTTTGCTTTGTGCTTCCTTGGGGCTTCAGGGCTCGCCCTCCAAGGAAGGCCTGTTTGACATAATCAGATTAGGGGCAGCTGTCAAACAGTCGCCGACGTTAGCAGAGGTTGATCCTCTGTCTATCGTCGACGTTGTTGTGGCAGAGGCTTCTGACAAGTTATCTCAAACCTCTGCTCCTGTTGTTGATGTAGCTGAAGGCTTAGCTCCCCCCTCCGAACATCCTTCGAGGGAGGAACTAAGTCCAACGGTCTCTCCTGCAGGTGATTCTCCCCCTCGGGGAGTTCACTGACAGAGACTCCTCTTCGGAGGACTGCCGATGGTCTACCTGCTGCCCCCAGAGGACGTATAAGGCATAAGGCCCGCCTTCCCCTCCACTGTAGAGGCCTTCCTTCACCTCACAAGGGTGTTAAGAGGCGCCTATTTGGCTCGTCTTCGCCATAGTCCGCCGCAGAGGAACCTCGTCACCGTTCACCTGCCCTTCCAGCTATATCCCTGGACCTTTCCGCTGATCGTTCTCGATCTCCTACTCCTACCAGACCTGCTGACTTGCCGTCGCCCTTCCTAGCTGCCGACGCGCTGTGGGCGCCCACGCATCCTGTGATCAAGCAGAGCACGGTCCCTTCGGGGCAAAAGGGACTTGCTCACATTGTGGCAAAGTCCCTTAAGTGCCAGGTATCACCTGCACGCCAACGTTCTCCTGCGCGCTATTGCGTGCAAGCGCTCTACAGTTGCTGACCAGGAGACAACGCACAAGCGAGCACTTGTTCCTGAGACTTCGCGCCAGCGCTCACCTGCGCGCCGTCGATCCCCTGTGTGCCAGCGCTCTCCTGCTCGCCAGCGCGCCACTGCGCGCACGTATCCTGATGCGCGCCATGCACGCCCACGATCTCCTGCGCGCCCTAGATCTCCTACGCGCCAGCGCTCGCCTGCGCGCCCTAGATCTCGTACGCGCCAGCGCTCGCCTGCGCGCCCTAGATCTCCTACGTGCCAGCGCTCGCCTGCGCGCCCTAGATCTCCTATGCGCCAACGTTCCCCCGTGCGCCAACGTTCCCCCGTGCGCCAACGTTCCCCCGTGCGCCAACGTTCCCCTGTGCGCCAACGTTCCCCCGTGCGCCAACGTTCGCCCGTGCGCCCACGATCTTCAGATCTGGGCGCAGGAGGGAAGATACCTTCTTCCCCTGCTCGCCAGCGATCTCCTACGCGCCATCAGACTCCTCCAGCTCGCCAGCATTCTCCTACGTGCCATCGCGCGCAGTCACCAACGCGCTCCCTCGCGCGCACTGCCCGTTCGCCCATCGTAGATGTGCGCCCTCGCGTGCACGGGAGATTTCCCCTGCGCACGCGCGCCCAACACTTTTACCCTCATGGGCTCAGAAGGATCCTGCACGGCCACGCGCTCGCGTGCAATCGCCTCCACGTGCGCGAACGCTTGTTCAATCTGCTGCGCGCCCTCGGCTTTCTCCAGAACGCGCCACTTTGCACCATCGATCGCCTACACGCCCACGCGCTCTATCGCCCCTGCGCGCCATCGCTCGGCAGCGCGTCAACGCGCTCCCTTGCCTGCGTGCCACCGCTCGCCCACGCGCTTTCGCCTGCGCGCCATCGCTCGCCAGCGCGTCATCGCTCGTCTGCGTGCCCACGCGCACCCTTGCCATTACCCGTGCGCGAACCGGATTAGAACCTATCGCATGAGCGCCAGCGCGATTCTCAGCTGGATTTCCAGCACGATTCCATGCGCGAGGCTGCAGGACCGCAAGCAACCAGGTCATCTCCTTCACGTTCCCCCCCCCCTCGCAAGCGCAGACCAGCGGCGGGAGAACACCGGATAGGTCCAGGAACTTGCATTCTTCCCCTTCTTCTTTTCAGGAAGACCCTGTTGTGGTTTCTACTCCTAGGGGTCGTACAATCCCCTTTCCTCCAGAGGGAGTCCCTGACAGCGCCGCTGTCAGTAAGCAGCCATGGTTTGGGTCCCTTGTCAGAGCTGTCGTGCAGGCCTTTAAGCCTGCCTTCTCTGAGTTGGGCCTCAAATCAGCGGCAGTACCGACCCCCCTGAAGAGGAAGAGAGGAGTAGACGACGTGGTGACTTCCCTAAGGGTTAAGCTGGCTCCTCGGAAGTCTTTTAGGAAGGCTCCCTCCCCTCCCAGACTTTCTCTGCTTCCCCTTCGGACGAAGATTTCTCGTCCTCAGGTGATTCTCGTGAGGTGAGGCGTTCTCTCATCGCACCAATGGGAGAAACCCCACCTCGCGTAGAGAAGTCTTCTCGGGTAGGGGTGGAGAAGAGCCTCCCGCCATCGCTGTTGGAGTCCTGTATCCCTCCCAGGAGGGAGTCGAAGGACTCTAAGACTGTTCCTAAGTCGTCCTCGAGGATGAGACCAGAGCCAGCCAAACCCGCGGAGAACGTCCACGAGTCCCCCCAAGAGGAGCCTTTGGGGACAGGAAACTTTGCTGCCAGCCCTACAGGAGGAGAGCTACAGGAGTCGGAACATGCGTTCTGGCAAGTTCTGAATCTGATGAGGAATCTCAACGGGTTCTCGGATTCTGAGATTCCCCCTCGAGAGGGTAAGGACACGGTCCTGGACCGAGTCTTCAGCACTCAGAAACTCCCTAAGGCCAGTGCAGCTTTGCCTTGGTCCCAAGGAGTCAAGAGTGCCAGAGATAAGGTTGAGGGCCAGCTCTCCAAGCTTGCCTCCTCCAGCTGTTCCAGCGCCGGCAACAAACTCCTGCCTCCTCGTGTCCATCAGAGGAGGTACTTTGAGATCATGGAGGAGTCTTGTTTAGCTCTTCCATTATACCACTCTGTGGAAGAGCTTACCAGGGGAGTCCCTCTAGAGAGACTCGCCAGCCGGCAAGTGTCTTTCTCGGTCTCGGAGATCCTCAGTCAGGAGAAGGTAGCGAAGTGTGTCATGCAGGCAACTTCGTGGCTGGATATCTGGCTGGGGTCTCTCGGCATCCTGTTACGATCCGAGGACCTGTCCAAGGAGAGTACCAGGAAGGCCTTGGAGACCTTCCTTCTATCAGGCACGCGTACCATCGAGTTTCTAGCCCACCAAGTCTCGAACTTGTGGGCTAATTCCATCTTGAAGCGTCGTGATGCGGTGTCTGAGAGATTTCACGCGAAGGTCCCCAGCACCGAGGTCAGCAGACTCAGACATTCCTCCATCTTGGGGAGGAACTTGTTTGAGCCGAAAGACTTGGAACAGGCAGCTGAGAGGTGGAGGAAGTCCAACCAGGACTCTCTCCTACATAGGGCTCTTACATCGAAGCCTTATAAACCACCTCCAGCACCCCAACAACCTCGCCCATCCAAGACAACTAAACCGGCAGTGGCAGCAAAGACAACAGTGTCGAGGCCCTTTCCTGTCAAGGACAGGAAAGGCAAGAAGTCCTCCGAGGCCGCAAACGCTAGGATTGGCATTCCCTCGCATGTCCACCAGTGGGGGGATGCCTTCAAAGTTGCGCGATCAGGTGGCAGCAACTCGGGGCCGATGCCTGAACTCAAAGGCAGGATGCAATCAACTGAGTGCTTTATTAAGGAACACTCTCCTTTATATACAAAACCTCAAGGCAACAGGAAAATACATGTTCGAGAAAGTGGCAATGTTACAGAGGAAAACCAGACATGAATTTTCATGTTCCTTTTAGTGCGAGGGAAGAGCGCAGATACAAGCATAATATATACAAAAGGAATTATGTACAATTGTGTGACACACGGTTGGTACACCAGCAACAGCAATTATATCTGCCTCCCTATTATCCTCAACATTCAGTAAACTTTCAAAATATTCTGCCCACCTTTTCTTTGCCTCCTCTTCTTTTAACAACCTTCCATTTCCATCTTTCACAGTCTCTTCAATTCTTGAGCCAGCCTTCCTTACTCTCTTCACTTCTTTCCAAAACTACTTCTTATTTTCTTCATATGACAGACCCAATCCCTGACCCCACCTCAGGTCAGCTGCCCTCTTTGCCTCACGTACCTTGCGCTTTACTTCCACATTTTTCTCTCAATATTTTTCATACTTCTCTATATTATTAATCTGCAGCCATTCTTCAAAAGCCCTCTTTTTATCTTCCACTTTTACCTTCACTCCTTCATTCCACCATTCACTGCCCTTCCTCATGCTGCCTCCAACAACCTTCTTGCCACACACATCACTTGCAATCCCAACAAAATTTTCTTTTACTAACTTCCACTCCTCCTCTAAATTACCAGTTTCTCTTACTCTCACTTCGTCATATGCCATTTTCAACCTTTCCTGATATTTACTTTTTACCCCCGGTTTTATTAGCTCTTCAACCCTCACTAGCTCCCTTTTACATCCAACTACTCTATTCCCCCACTCATTTGCTACAACTAATTTTCCTTCCACCAAAAAATGATCAGACATACTGTTAGCCATACCCCTAAACACGTGCACGTTTTTCAATCTTCCAAACATTCTTTTAGTTATCAACACATAATCCATTAATTCCCTTTCTACTACTCTTCCATTTGCCACTCTTACTCTTTACGAGTTAGCTAAAACTCTTCTCGTTTGGGCACATCAAAGAAAGATATCCCTGTTACCAACATTCATTCAAGGGGAAAAGAATGTGAGGGCAGACAGCCTCAGCAAAAGGAATTGAGTTCTCCCCACAGAGTAAACACTGCATCTAGATGTATGCAAGAAACCTTGGCGGATTTGGGGTCGCCCCCTTATAGATCTATTCGCAGCCTCAAAAAACAAAAGACTAGAGAATTATTGCTCCCCAGTTCCGGATCTCGAAGCGTCACACATAGACGTTTTCCTGATGGACTGGTCACACCTAGATGTGTATGCTTTTCCTCCATTCAAAGTGCTACACAAAGTACTACAAAAGTTTGTGTCTCACGAGGGAACCAGATTGACCATAATAGCCCCCTTCTGGAAGTCAAGAGGTTGGTTCACAGAGGTACTGGAATGGATGGTGGAGGTTCCAAGAAGCTTGCCATTGAGAATAGATCTTCTCAGACAACCCCACTTAGCAAGGAACCATCTAAACCTCCCAGCTCTACGTCTGACTGCCTTCAGACTATCGAAAAACTCGCAAGATCTAGAGGATTTTTGAAGGAGGCGGCCAACGCTATTGCTAGAGCAAGGAGAACTTCAATTATCAGGGTGTACCAATCCAAGTGGGAAGTTTTTAGAGCATGGTGTAAATCAAACTCGGTTTCTTCATCCAGTACCTCTGTAGCTCAAATTGCTGATTTCTTTTTAGAGCTTAGAAGAAAGCACAATTTCTCCTCCTCAACCATTAAGGGGTACAGGAGTATGTTGGCAGCGGTCTTTAGGCATAGACATTTAGACCTTTCGAATAACAAGGGTCTTCAGGATCTCCTTAGATCCTTTGAAACCTCTAAGAAACATCAACGAGATTCACCAGCCTGGAATTTGGACTTGGTTTTAAAATTTCTTGTGAGTGACAGACTCGAACCCTTGAACTCTGCTTCTTTTAAAGATCTGACTTTAAAGACTCTATTTTTAGTAAGCTTAGCAACGGCTAAAAGGGTCAGTGAGGTTCATGCTTTTAGCAAAAACATTGGCTTTAGAAACGGGAAAGCTATATGCTCCCTGCAGCTTGATTTTCTAGCCATAAACGAACGTCCTTCTAACCCATGGCTAAAATTTTTCAAAATTGCTAACCTCTCTGATTTGGTGGGTGACGAAATAGAGAAGGTTCTTTGTCCTGTTAGAGCACTAAGGTTCTATCTAGACAGGACTAAAGGTTTAAGAGGCAGTTCAGAGGCTCTTTGGTGTGCCGTCAAAAAGCCTGCTTTACATGTCTAAAAATGCCTTATCATATTTCATAAGACTTTTAATTAAAGAAGCTTACACACACTGTGGTGAGGCAGATCTTAATCTCTTAAAAGTTAAGACTCATGAAGTTAGAGCTGTGGCAACTTCTGTGGCTTTTAAACAAAATCGTTCTCTCCAAAGTGTAATGGATACAACGTTTTGGAGAAGTAAATCTGTACAGTATTCGCATCACATTGTTTAAAACGTGTCCAGACTCTTTATGAGGACTGTTACACTTTGGGTCCATTCGTAGCACCGAATGCAATAGTAGGTGAAGGATCTACCACTACACTCCCTTAATCCCTAGTACTGTATCCTTTTCTCCTCTTGGAACTTGTATATATTTTTAGGATTTGAGGAAATTTGTTAGACAATCTTCCGCAACCTTTGATTTAGTCAGGTAGTCAAATGTTCCTTGAGAGTGCCCGGAATAAGGGTATTAGTAGAGGTCCTGTCAGCATTAGATTATTCACCGTTTGACAGCTCCTAGAGTTCTTCAGCCCCCTGGGTGGATCGCTGGTTTTCAAAAGGACAGCAGACTTATTAATGCAGAGAACCATTGAAGTCAGCTTCCTGAATAGGTACAAACCCTTAAGCTAAATTTTGTTTTTAAACTCTTAAGTGAAATTCCATTAATCTTGCTTTCTCTGGTCCGCCACCAAGGGTGTCAATCAGCTATTATATATAACCAGCGGGTAAGTTTAAATGTTTAAAAATTATATTTTAAATATTTAACTTAGCCGGTGGATATATATGAAGCTAACGTCTCCGACGGTCGGCAGATTCAAAACTCGCGGGCGATCACTATGCTGGTTGGCAGGGTGTACACTAGCGCCAACTGTCGGCAGGATACCAAACATATTCCGATACCATTCAGTTCTTCTCTGCCGATTGGAATGTCAACATTGGTTCCTTGCTCGCGCTTAACCTAAAAGTTTTCTGCAATTGGTGAAGTACTTGTACTGTAATGGTTTTTTGGCTTTCATTGTGCTGGAATTTCTTTGAATTCTCTTGAATCCCTTTTTTGATTTTCTGTTGCTGAACTTTGCTTGTTTTTGGATCTCGTTTTTGAATTTTCCATAATGGCTGACCCTTCCCCTGTTTATCGAAAATGTTCAAAAGACTGTAACCGGCGCTTTCCAAAGGCTTCCATCAATCCCCACTCTATTTGTGTTAATTGTAGAGGCAAAGGTTGCCAATTAGGGGATCGATGTGAGGAGTGTGTGGTTTTGTCTGAGTTTGAGTTTTTAGAATATGAGAAGTATACTCGAAAACTCGAAAGAGATAGGCGTAGACGAAGTTCTTCTCGTTCGCTAGAATTGTCCTCTTCCCATGCCCCTGAACCTTTTCCTCCCCCTATAGTGGTAGTTTCAGAACCCCCTACTTGCACTAATGAACCTTCTCTTAAGGATATGTTAAAAGCAATTCATGCCTTGGGTGAAAAGGTCGAATCGCTGGCCTCAGACAGAAATCAGCTTATGTCTGATGTCAAAATTTTGAAAAGTGAAAGTGATAAAGTGAAGAGTGGTAGAAATTTATTCAGTGTTAGTGCAGAGGGTTCGTCTGTTCGTGCCTGTCGCTCGCCCAGTCCGAGACCACTTTCAAGCTCCCCAGCCCCTGGGAGAAGGAGTGTCACAAGACCAAAGGTAGCAATAGGCGTTAAACAACGAACAGACGTTCCCTCAGATGTTACAGACGTTGCTCCTCAAGCACGTCCTTACCATAAGAGAGGCGAGACGAAGTTCTCCTCTTCTTCTGATGACTCGTTTGCTAAGAAAAATCCTGGCGTCAGGTTTCGAGACCGTTAAAAAGAAAATTAGTTCCTTCAGAACAGAGTATCCGTCCTGGCTGTAGTCATTGGAGCAGCCCGGAACGTATTCCTTCTACAGAGGAAGGTTCTCCGATTAAACGTTCATATTTAATGTCTTCTTTTGTGGCCCCGGAGGCACCTTCTAAGAGTCACGATCCCGTTGTGCTTTCTGGTCGTTCAAGACGTGACCTTAATACTGCGTCTCTCGTTGTTAGTGATGACGTTTATGAACAGACGTTACCGAAATCTAGGTCTGTTCCGATTGTGGTAAATCCTAAACTTAGTGTTTTGCAGGACATGCAATCTAAATTGTCCTCCCTTATGCAGGCTTACGGTCCTGCTCCTGTTCGTCAGGAACCTTTGCTTGCATTGCGCCACGGGCCTACTAAACGAGTGTCAGGTCTTCAACCTTCTAAACGTGAAGTGATACGTCATTCCGATGTTAACCCCAGTGTAAGCTTTACTGCTAAACGAGATTATGAGCGTAAATCTAGACGTGACGTTGAACGTCAGTCTGTTCAGTCTAACCGCGATCTCGCACTGCAGTCACGGCAGTCTCACTATGACGTTGAACGTCAGCCACCGCAGTCACTACGTTATGTCGAGCGGCAGTCACCGCAATCACGACATGACGTTGAGCGTCAGTCACAGCAGTCACTACGTGACATTGAGCTGCAGTCACCGCAGTCACGACGTGACGTCGAGCGTCAGTCACTGCAGTCACTGCGTGTAGTTGATCGACAGTCACTGCAGTCACGACGTGACGTCGACCCTCCTGCCTTAACTACTTCTCAAGTAACAATAGATGTAGACTGTCAAGCTCTACCTTTGCTACATTCGGAGATTTCTCCTTCTCATAATGATTTATTTTTGTCAGACGAAGTTTTCTCTGAAGAGGAAATTGATGATCCTCTCGCTACTAATGCTCCTTTAGGGATCCTTTCAGAGGAAGAAGGACCTAAGATTGTCCAACAATCTCTTGATTTTAGAAAAATCATGATTATTTTTAGAGAAGTTTTTCCAACTCAGTTTGTTTCTGCTGCTCCTCGTTCGCCTCCTTCTGAGTTTACGTTAGGTTTGACTGCTACAACACCTTCGTATTACGAAGTTAGTTCTCTCTCGCTCATCCAAGAGAGCCATGTACTTACTGGGAGACTGATTGGCAACCAGAAGAAGCTTAGGAAAGTCTGGTTCTGCTTTTCCTCCTCCTAAGTTAGCGTCACGTTCTAGCGTATGGTATGACACGGGAGAAGTTCTCGGCTTGGGAGTTCCTGCCTCTGCCCAGGGAGACTTCTCAAGCCTGGTAGACTCTCCCCGTCGTCTAGCCATGAGACGCTCCAAGATTTTATGGACCCCTTCAGAACTGGATCATCTAATGAAAGGAGTATTTCGTGCCTTCGAGGTTTTTAATTTTTTGGATTGGTCCTTAGGAGCTTTAAGTAAAACGTTTTCTCCCTCGGACAATGATACTGCCATCCAAATCATGTCTTGTATGGACAAGGCCATTAGGGATGGTTCCATGGAACTAGCTGCTGTTTTCACTGCAGGGGTGTTAAAGAAAAGGGAATCTTTATTCTCTTTCCTTTCTTTAGGAATTACTCCATGCCAGAAGTCAGAGTTGATGTTTGCTCCTCCTTCGAATACTTTGTTCCCACAAGAACTTATCAGAGATATTGCTTTGTCACTGGCGTTGAAAGATACGCATGACTTAGTGGCCAAAACAGCACGCAAAGTTTTGCCCTCTTCCTTTACCAGCGTCAAACCCAAGTTTGATACACCTGCCTCAAGATTTATTCCTCCCTTTCGTGGCAGAGCCTCCAACAGAGGCACCTCTCGACCTGACGGAAGGCGAGGTAAGAAAAGAGGATCCAGGTCCTCCCGTGGCAGAGTCTGACTGTCCACGGCTTCAGACAGCAGTAGGTGCCAGACTGACGAACTTCTAGCAAGCTTGGGAGAGAAGGGGAGCGGATCAGTGGTCAGTTCTTTTATTAAAGGAGGGTTACAAAATCTAATTTGTACAGAAACCTTCTCTTGTACATACTCCAAGAGACCTCTCTCTCTCAGGTATCGAGAGGAAGCAAAGAGGCAAGCCTTGCAACATCAGGTGTCTCTTTTATTAGAGAAGGGGGCAGTGGTGAAGGTCTTGGACCTTCAGTCCCCAGGCTTTTACAACCGTCTCTTCCTGGTTCCGAAGAACTCGGGGGGCTGGAGACCAGTGCTAGATGTAAGTGCACTAAACGTGTTCATTGTGAAGACCAAGTTCACGATGGAAACTACAAAATCTGTTCTAGCAGCAGTAAGGGAAGGCGACTGGATGATCTCTCTCGACCTCCAGGATGCGTACTTCCATATCCCGATTCACCCAACCTTTCAAAAATATCTAAGGTGCACGGGAATGTAGTGTACCAATTTCGAGCACTGTGCTTCGGCCTCAGCCCTGCTCTTCTTGTTTTTACAAGACTCATGAGAAATATTACAAGCTTCCTACATTCCTCAGGGATCAGAGCCTCCCTTTATTTAGACGACTGGTTGATCAGAGCGTCGTCCTTCCACTGCTGTCTGGAGGATCTCAGGTGGACATTGAACCTAGCCAAGCGTTAGGTCTCCTGGTGAACAAAGAAAAGTCACAGCTGACTCCATCTCAGACGATTCTATATTTGGGGATGGATATACAGAGTCAAGTTTTTCGGGCTTTTCCATCGCCCACAAGATTGGAGCAAGCACTTTCAAAAATTCATCTCTTTCAGAAGAAGAGTAATTGTTCGGTAAGGGTTTGGATGAGCCTCGTGGGAACCCTATCATCGTTAGAACTATTTGTCTCCCTGGGAAGACCCAACCTGCGTCCTCTTCAGTTCACCTAAACCAACATTGGAACAAAGAGAAGGGTTTAGAGGCTATTTCCATTCCGATCTCAAGCTCAGTCAAGACGTGCCTGGCTTGGTGGGACAGCAATCTCAGACGTCGAGAGGGTCTCTCACTGGCCCCCAAGAGCCCAGACCATGTGTTGTATACAGACGCATCAGACACGGGTTGGGGGGCAACTCTGGAAGATCAAGAATGCTCAGGTCTTTGGTCCAAAGATCAGAAGGAACTCCATATAAATCACAAGGAGCTTCTGGCAGTCCATCTGGCCTTGAAAAATTTCGAGAATCTGATCAGGAACAGTGTGGTACAAGTGAATTCGGACAATACCACGGCCTTAGCCTATATCGCGAAACAGGGAGGAACCCACTCTCACTCCCTTTTCGTCACCGCAAAGGACCTTATCATTTGGTCAAAGGAAAGAAACATCTGCCTTATGACAAGATTTGTTCAAGGAGAGAAAAATGTGAGAGCAGACTGCCTCAGCAGGAGGGGTCAAGTCATCTCCACGGAGTGGACTCTTCACCAAGACGTGTGCGAGAAGCTATGGAGGGTTTGGGGTCGCCCTACCATAGACCTTTTTGCGACTTCCTTGACAAAGCAGCCATCTGGAAATCTATGCCTTTCTGCCTTTCAAGATCCTTCACAAGGTACTGCAGAAGTTCATCTCACACGAAGGGACCAGGTTGACGCTGGTTGCTCCCCTCTGGCCCTCCGTGGAATGGTTCACCAAGGTACATCAATGGTTGGTGGACGTTCCAAAAAGTTTACCATTGCGGATGGACCTCCTTCGTCAACCTCACATAAAGAGGTTCCATCAAAGCCTCCCCGCGCTTCGTCTAACTGCCTTCAGAGTATCGAGAGACTCTCTAGAGCTAGAGGGTTTTCGAAGGAGGCAGCTAGAGCGATCGCAAGGGCGAGGAGATCCTCTACCATCAGGATCTACCAATCTAAATGGGAGGTATTTAGAGACTGGTGCAAGTCCTCCTCTGTTTCCTTATCCAATACCACTATAGCACAGATCGCGGACTTCCTGCTTTATCTCAGAAATAACCGCGGCCTTTCTGCCTCAACTATTAAAGGCTACAGAAGCATGTTAGCTTCGGTGTTTAGACACAGAAACCTAGATTTGTCTAATAATAAGGATCTTCAAGACCTTCTCAAGTCTTTTGAAACTTCCAAGGAACGTCAAGTTACTACTCCAGCTTGGAATTTGGACGTAGTCCTTAAGTTTCTTATGACTGAAAGATTTGAACCACTAAATTCAGCTTCTTTCAAAGATCTTACCCTCAAAACTCTCTTTTTAGTGAGCCTTGCTACAGTAAAGAGAGTCAGTGAAGTGCATGCCTTCAGCAAAAACATTGGCTTCTGCTCCAATAAAGCAGTATGCTCCCTGCAGCTTGGTTTCCTGGCCAAAAATGAGCGACCATCTCATCCATGGCCGAAGTCATTTGAAATATCCAACCTATCGGAGGTTGTTGGGAATGAAGTTGAAAGAGCCTTATGCCCTGTAAGGGCTCTGAAGTTTTATCTTAATAGAACCAAAACGTTACGAAATAATTCAGAGGCTTTATGATGTTCAGTGAAAAAGCCCTCCTTGCCAATGTCAAAAAATGCCTTGTCTTATTTGGTCAGACTTTTAATCAGAGAGGCTCACACTCACTTGAATGAGGATAATCGGAGATTGCTTAAAGTTAAAGCTCATGAAGTCAGAGCAGTGGCGACGTCAGTGGCTTTTAAACAAAATAGGTCACTACGAAGTATTATGGACGCAACCTTTTGGAGGAGCAAATCAGTGTTCGCGTCACATTATTTGAAAAATGTCCAGACTCATTATGACGATTGCTACACATTGGGACCATTCGTAGCAGCGAGTGCAGTACACTAGTGGGTGAAGGTTCTACCACTACATTCCCTTAATCCCAATATCCTTTTTCTTCTCTTGAAACTTTTTAAAAATTATTTTTGGGTTGTATGTGGAGACTGAGATATTCTTCCGCAATCCTTTGATTTGGCGGGTGGTCAATTCTGTTTTCTTGAGAGCGCCCAGATAAAGGGTATTGTTGAGGTCCTGTTATAGGGGTGTTCACCCCATATATATTAGCACCTAGAGGTCTTTCAGCCCCCTGAGTGGATCGCTGGGCTTCATAAGGAGAGCGGACTAATGAGGCAGAGTATCATTAAAGTCAGCTTCCTTATCAGGTACTAAACTCTATCGGATCCTGTAAGGCGAACAAGGCTGGGTTTGGGCCGGGAGCGGCGATGCCATATCAAATATTACCATCACGTTGTATGGTGTATGGAGGCAGCATAAGTTAAAAAAAAATGTAAATATAATTAATTAATAATAAATATTCGCGATTATTAAATGCCCTCGTAATTTCTTTACTTTTAATAACAATAAAATTACACGTTTCTTCTTAAACGTGGCAGAAAATTTTACAGCGCTGCCACATCCTTCTCAGGCGTTAAGCTGACCTCAGGGTATGAATATGTCAAACAGTGTGTGTCTCCATAAAGACGGCTCAACCAAAACAGTCAGTCATTAAGGAGTCTGTCGCCCTACCAAGAACATGGAAGGAAGTCCTCGTTCCCGCATTAGCCTTCATCCCCAGGCTCGAGAAATAGTTTATAGGATCGTGAAGTACTTTGACAAAGAAAAGGCAAACCATGGACCCGTTATGGATGTTAGAAAAACACTGAAACGCGCCTCGGAAGCAACAATGATACCGGAGAGGACAATCAGCAGGATTTGCAAAGAAGGAAAAGTAACGGGAGAGAGATACGGTAAACCAATTTTCGTTGAACAGAAGCAACAACCAAGAACCGTGACAAATTTAGATGATTTTGACAAGAGCGTTTTGCGTAGAACAGTTTTAGACTTTCATGCAAGGAAGGAAGTTCCAACGCTTGACTCAATAACAGGTGAATTAAAAGAAAATATTGAGTTTAAAGGTTCCAGGGATTCTGTTCACAAAGTTCTTCATGAAATTAGCTTTCGGTACAGCAAGGTTAATGGAAGAAAATTTCTACTGGAGAGAAAAGATGTAGCCTCAGCCAGAACTAAGTTTTTAAGAGAAATGAAAGCATTAAAAACCAGTGGCTATAAATCCTTTGTATACTTGGACGAGACTTGGATTAACCAAAACCATACCGTTGGGAAATGTTGGATTGACATCAATTCAGAAAATGCCACCGGTATTAAACCCCCTACAGGGAAAGGTAGTCGGTTAATCGTTCTTCATGCTGGGACCGAACGCGGGTTTGTTCCAAACTGTGAACTTGTTTTCCAGTCTAAAAACGATGGTGATTACCACAAACAAATGAATCATACTGTATTCAAGGAGTGGTTCATTTCACAATTGATTCCCAATATACCGCCATCATCGATCATAGTGATGGACATTGCATCCTATCACTCTTTCCAAATTGATAAACCGCCTACGACATCCGATAGAAAAGCTGTAATTAAAGACTGGCTTATCGAGAAAGGAGAAACCCCCGGAGACGATCTCTTGAAGGATGATCTGCTTGCTATGGTAAAACAGCATACGTCAAGATGGCCACGCAAGTACGAAATTGACATTATTGCGAGTAAGCACGGCCACAAAGTGGTAAGACTTCCTCCATATCATTGTCAATATAACCCAATTGAATTAATATGGAGCCAAGTCAAACAGTATGTGGCAAAGAAAAATAATTTCAAAATGTCGGACCTCAAATCTCTTATAAGTGAAGCGTTACAGCAAGTAACACCGGAAAATTGGAAAAATGCAGTTAACCATGCAGAGACTCTTCAAAGGGATGACACTTCAAGAGATTTAGCCATCGACAATTTTGTTGATTCTTTTGTTATAAATCTAGAATCATCTGATGAAGAGGAATTATAATGATTAGTACCCATTTTTTGTTTATTTCACTGAAATCATTAATGTTTTTCTTTCATTTTCAATGTAAATATCCATTCATTCTTTTCTTTCTTTTGTGATGTAAATATTCATTCAGTTTTTAATTAATTTGTAATGTAGCCTACATTTTTTTTTTCATTATTAATGTAAACATTAATTTAGCTTCCAAAATAATTTAGTTATACAAATAAAAAAATGTTACATATTTTTAATATAAAAGATGTGCAGAAATAAATCTCTATAATCCTGGCATTCTTGTGTATCGTTATCAGTATAACATTCATGACTCAAAACTATCATCTATTTGTTTTGATAAATCCTTACAAAGACTATGAAACACAAATTGATATTTTCATCAGGTATGACACTCAAGCAAAAGTATCTTATATTTTGAAGATAAAAACGTGCCAAACCTAAAACAAAATATTCAAAGTAAATTGCAAAGCTAGAACAAAGTCCATAGAAAGAAGGCATGAGAATATAAAAAGAAAGTGTATCGGATACTCTTAATGAAGATAATTGGGCGTCTATACTACGGATAGATAATATATTTAATTGTTGTCGATAATTCTGTGTAACCCATGTATCTTTATGACACTATTTCAGTTTACCTGCCTAAATTTACACAGGATCTCTCTCTCTCTCTCTCTCTCACTCTCTCTCTCTCTCTCACACACACACACACACACATATATATACATATATATATATATATATATATATATATATATATATATATATATATATACATATATATATATATATATATATAACAAATGGTAGAGCCTCCACGAGATGGAATTTGTGAGTGTAGGTAGATAAATTCACACATACGAGTTGATTAGAGAACGCGGAAACTCAGTAGTATGGGATAATCCCTAGAAAGGTCCAGTATATTGCCCCAGGAGACATTCGAGCGCAGGGATTAAAAGGGGTAAACAGGAGCGGTAGGCCTTTAAACACTCCAGAGAAGGACATTTGGCAACGTAGGAGACAACGCCCGGATTGCCATGAAGGAGCCGATAGACTATAATACTTAAGATTATTTGTTAATTGTCAAAACTCTTGAGCTTATATTCCTGCAATGTTTAATACTGGTCTCTACGCTCCACCAAGGGTGTGAATCAGCTTCATATATATCCACCGGCTAAGTTAAATATTTAAAAATGATATTTCCAATTTGAAATAAATTTTTAAATATACTTACCCGATGGATATATATAATTTTAGTCCCTCCCTTCCGCCCCTCTAGAGACCCTACGGGCTGAGAAGAACTGGATGGTATCGGAATATGTTTGGTATCCTGCCGACAGTTGGCGCTAGTGTACACCCTGCCAACCAGCATAGTGATCGCCCGCGAGTTTTGAATCTGCCGACCGTCGGAGACGTTAGCTTCATATATATCCACCGGTTAAGTATATTCAAAAATTTATTTTAAATTGAAAATATAATTTTTCATAATAAAATAAATTTTTGAACATACTTACCCGCTGGTTATATAACTTAAAATCCCCCCCTTCCTCCTCTCTAGAGACCTATGGGCATGGAAAATCTGATACAAGGAGGGATAATTCGGCCTAGCTCTGTGGTGGCGCTAGTGTATACCTGGCATATCTGTGCGATTGCCGCGAGTTTTGAATTTTCTGTCGGTCAGAAGAATAAAGCTATTATATATAACCAGCAGTTAAGTATGTTCAAAAATTTATTTTATTATGAAAATATCATTTGTTCCGTAACTGGAATACAAACCACGCTATTTTAAATATTTAAGTTAGCCGGTGGATATATATATAGCTAACGTCTCTGACGGTCCGACAGATTCAAAACTCGCGGGCGATCATCGTGATAGGTTGCTGGGTGTACACTAGCGCCACCACTCGGCAGGATACAAACATATTCCCAAAAGCTTCAGTTCTTCTCTGTCGCTCTAGCGATAAACATTGATTTCTTGCTCGCGCTAAACCTCAAGTTTTTCAACTATTGGTGAAGTACTTCTTTATGGTTTTGGCTTTCACTGTGTTAGTTATTCTCAACAATAAGATCTTCAAGAGAAACTCTTTTTAAATATTTAACTTAGCCGGTGAATATATAATAGCTTAGCCTCCGGCGGCTCGACAGAAAAACACACAAAAACTCGCGAGCGATCGCTATGAAGGTTGCGGGTGTGCCCACTAGCGCCAACTATCGGCCAGATACCGCATATACATGTAAACAGACCCAATTTTTCTCTGTCGGCCTTAACGACAAGACGTATCAATACTCGCTGTATAACCTGGAGTTTTCTCAACATATTTGGTGAAGTACTTCCTTTTGGTTTGAGCTTTCGCAGTGCAGGTGTTTTATCTTCAACTTAAATCTTGAACTCGTTTTTGGATAGATTTAATTGTTGATGACTTTGGATTGTTTTTTGGACTTTCTTTGACTTTTAAATGGCCGACCCTTCCCTTAGTACGGAAGTGTGTTTTAGGCTTTTAGCAATTATCTTATCACGTTATAAATTGTTGTTATTGATTATAGATTTTCCTCTATATATTTTATATCTCAACCGCCTTTATTAGGCCTCTTCGATTAGCTTTCCATTTATAATAAACATCAAGATAAATTTTAATGATTTGTTTATATGCGACCTTACCTATTCCTCCCCTAATCCGAGAGTAGGCGGTCCTAACTTGGAAACCGAAGTTAAACAACGTTGAGCCCTTTCAATCGTAAATAACTTTTACAGAGCAAATGATTTAAAACTTATTAAATGAATATTTTTTAGTAGATATTTTATGAAAGATTTTCTTTGAATAGTCTTCGTACTGTTTCAAAGATGAACTAACGTTTAGTTTATTTATGCTACGCAGTTTGCGCTCTATCGTTACGATAGAGAGAGAGAGAATCACGGTTTCACTTTGCAGAAAGAGTAAATCGATTCTGACGTTTTGTTCATTCTTCTTTCAAACTTAAATGTTTTAAATTCTATTTTAAAGGAACTTGTTAATTGAAAAACCTTTCAGTTTTTTCCTTTGGTCAAATAACCTGTTTATTGACGAAAGGTAAGTGGGCTTTTCTCTTCGGTGCGAAATTAAGAGAGAGAGAGAGAGAGAGAGAGAGAGAGAGAGACGGAGAGAGAGAGAGGAAGAGAGAACGTTCCGATCTTTATTCTCGTCCCAAGCGAGTAACGTTGTTCTCGAGTCAGTTGTTTACTCTCGTCCCTAGTCTCTGTACGGGGAGAAAGGATAAAACGTTTTTAGTTTTTATTCTCGTCCCAAGGCACTGTACGGTGAGAGATTGAAAACGTAGTTTTAAATGAACTAGTGTTTAGTCTCCTTCCCAGCCACTGATCTTTTTATCTTAATATATGTTTACTGTTTTTTTGCTTGTATTAATGTGCTTACATTATACGACTTATTTCGCAATTATAACCTTTTGATGAGGGTAGAATTGCGTGCTTCAGGTAGAAATCAGTTTTATTCATACCTAATGTGAATTGTTGAAAAATTCGATTTCAGTGAAGTAAGTGCAAAACAGAAAATCGTAGTGATAAAGTGATAATTGCGCAAAGTGTTATCAGTGTTGCGACCGAGGGTTCATCTGTTCGTGCCTGTCGTTCGCCTAGTCCGAGACCTCTTGCATGCTCCCAAGCCCAGGGGAGAAGTAATGTCGTACGACTTATGGGTTCGAGAGGCCTTGATCAGCGAACAGACGTTCCCTCTATGGTTTCAGGCGTGTCTCATCAAGACCGCCCCTACCATAAGACGAGCGAGACGTTTTTCTCCTCGTCATCCGAAGGCTTTTCGCGTAAGAAACCGTGGAGCAAGGTTTCGAGGCCCTTTAAGCGAAAGTCAGTCCTTTCAGGACAGGTCCAGCGTCCTGATTGTAGCCATTAGGACAGCTCTGACCCTATGCAGTCATCGGAAGACTGCTCGCCGCCTAAACAAAAGCGTATCACAGGCTCCGAGAGTCTTATTGTAGGCAAGGTTTTGCAGTCACAGACGTTACCCTCGTCTCTTACCGCAACCATTCCCGTTGATCCTAAATGGGTTGTACGGCAAGACTTGCAGAATAAGCTTGCCTCTCTTATGGAGGACTATTCTGTTGAGCAGGTTCACGATGATCCTCGCAGCTTAGCTGATCGAGATCCTGGCCGTCAGCCGCCCAAACGAGCCATTGCTCGTCCTGTTGACATTGACGTTACAAAGTCACGTCAATCGTGTTTTGTAGAGCCTCACTCGATGCAGTCCCGTGTTGACTCTCAGCCGCTTGTGGACGTTCAGCCGCTGCCGCTTGCTCTTGTTGACGTTCAGGACGTTCACCAACCAGCATAGTTGACTTGTTTTGACGTTGAGCGTCAAGCACCGCAGTCAAGAGTTGTTTTGACTGCTCAGCCTAAGCAGTCAAGGCAGTCTCGAGTTGACGTCGAACGTCCTCCCGCACCTGTTGTTGTTGCTGGTCAGTCCTTTAAGCAGTTACATGACATAGCGTCCTTGACTGCTACTGTTGCTCCTTTGCGTGTGGACTCTGCTTGTCAAGCATTGCCACCACGGCAGGTCTCTCCCTTGCTTGAGACTCGGCAATTGTCGGACAAGGTTCCTTCAGATGAGGAAGTTGCTGATCCCCCTCCTACTGATATTCCCTTGAGGACTCTGTCAGACGGAGAGGAGCCTAAAGCTGCTCAGCCCTCTATGGACTTTAAATCATGCTGATTTTTAAGGATCTTTGTCCGGATCTTTTTGTAACTGCTGCTCCTCGTTCGCCTAAACGTCAGAGTTTACACTAGGCCTAGCTACTTCGAAGCCGTTGTTTTCTAGGCTAGTGCTCTCTCGCTCTTCTAAGAGAGCTTTACGTTTGCTAGGCGACTGGTTAATCACCAGGAGGAGTTTGGGGGAGACAGCCTTTGCTTTCCCTACTTTTAAGCTGGCTTATAGAGCGAGAGTCTGATATGACACGGGAGAAGTTCTCGGCTTGGGAGTTCCTGCCTCTGCCCAGATAGACTTCTCAAACCTCATAGACTCTCCCTGGCGCCTGGCCATGAGACGCTCCAAGATTTTATGGTCGACTTCAGAGCTAGACCATCTCCTGTTAGGAGTTTTTTCGAGCGTTTGAAGTTTTGCTGTACAATTATGTCATGCATAAACAAGGCTTTCAGGGATGGCTCCAATATCTGACAGCCACGTTCTCTGCAGGAACAAGTCCCTCAGGGATGGCTCCAATGATCTGGCAGCCATGTTCACTGCAGGAGTACGTAAGAGGCAAGTGCGCTCAATGTGTTCATTGTCAAGACAAACTTCACGATGAAGTCTACCAGGCTGTCTTGACAGCATTAATGGAAGGCGACTGGATGGTCTCTCTCGACCTTCAGGAGGCATACTTCCACATTCCTATACACCCGGATTCCCAACCGTTTCTGAGGTTTGTTTACAGGAATGTGGGGTACCAGTTTCGAGCCCTGTGCTTTGGCCTCAGTCCTGCTCCTCTCGTGTTTTCGAGGCTCATGAGGAATGTGGCAAAATCCCTCCATCTATCGGGGATCCGAGCCTCCCTGTACTTGGACGACTGGCTTCTCAGAGCATCGTCCAGTCTTCGCTGTCTGCAGGATCTACATTGGACGTTGAGTCTGGCCAGGGAGTTGGGACTTTTGGTCAACCTAAAAGTCCCAACTGATCCCATCCCAGATTATTCTATATTTGGGGATGGAGATTCGCAGTCCAGTTTTTTCGGGCTTTTCCGTCTGCCACCCGAATAGAACAAGCCCTGCTCGAAGTCCAACTAATGCTGAAAAGAGAACGTTTGTTCAGTCAGGAGTTGGAACAGTCTCGTAGGGACTCTCTCAGCCCTGGAGCAGTTTGTCTCGCTAGGGAGACTACACCTTCTGCCTCTCCAGTTCCATCTAGCCTCTCACTGGAACTAGGACAAGACGTTAGAGACGGTATCATTCCCAGTCTCCGAACCAGTAAAGGCATGCCTGAAATGGTGGGACAGCAATATCAGTCTGAGAGAGGGACTATCCCCAGCAGTCAAGAACCCAAACCACGTGTTGTTCTCAGACGCGTCGGATTTGGGTTGGGGTTCGACCCTGGACGGTCGGGAATGCTCGGGTCTGTGGACCTCAAGTCAGAAGAGCATGCACATCAACGGCAAGAAGCTATTAGCAGTCCACTTGGCCTTGATGAAATTCGAAAGCTTTCTTCGAAACTAAGTGGTAGAGGTCAACTCAGACAACACCACAGCTTTGGCGTACATCTCCAAGCAAGGAGGCACACACTCCTTCACGCTGCTCGAGATCGCAAGGGACCTTCTCATATGGTCAAGAAATCGAGGCATCTCCCTGTTGACGAGATTCATCCAGGGGGACTTGAACGTCTTGGCAGACTGTCTCAGTCGGAGGGGTCAGGTGATACCCACGGAATGGACCCTCCACAAGGACGTGGGCAAGAGTCTTTGGGCTACTTGGGGTCAACCCACCATAGACCTCTTTGCCTCCTCGTTGACCAAAAGGTTACCAATCTATTGCTCTCCAGTCCTAGATACAGAAGCAATCCACATAGACGCGTTTCTACTGGATTGGTCTCTTCTGGACTTATATGCATTCCCACCATTCAAGATAGTCAACAAGGTACTGCAGAAGTTCGCCTCTCACGAAGGGACAAGGTTGTCGTTGGTTGCTCCCCTCTGGCCCGCGAGAGAGTGGTTCACCGAGGTACTTCGATGGCTGGTAGACTTTCCAAGAAGTCTTCCTCTAAGGGTAGATCTGTTACGTCAGCCCCACGTAAAGAATGTCCATCAAAGCCTCCCCGCTCTTCGTCTGACTGCCTTCAGACTATCGAAAGACTCTCAAGAGCTCGAGGCTTTTCGAAGGAGGCAGCCAGTGCGATTGCAAGAGCGAGGAGAGCTTCTACCATTAGAGTATACCAGTCGAAGTGGGAAGTCTTTCGAGACTGGTGCAAGTCAGCATCTGTGTCCTCGTCCAGTACCTCTGTAGCCCAAATCGCAGATTTTCTTTTACATCTGAGAAAGGTTCGCTCCCTCTCAGCTCCCACGATTAAGGGCTACAGGAGCATGTTGGCTTCGGTCTTTCGACATAGAGGCTTAGATCTTTCCAACAATAAAGATCTCCAAGATCTCCTTAAGTCTTTCGAGACCTCTAAGGAACGTAGTTTGGCAACTCCTGGATGGAACTTAGACGTGGTCCTAAGGTTCCTCATGTCAGACAGGTTTGAGCCATTACATTCAGCCTCCCTGAAGGATCTCACCCTCAAGACACTTTTCCTAGTGTGCTTGGCTTCGGCTAAAAGGGTCAGTGAACTTCATGCCTTCAGTAAGATCATCGGCTTTTCTACAGAAAAAGCCACTTGTTCACTTCAACTTGGTTTCCTGGCCAAAAAAGGAACTGCCTTCTCGTCCTTGGCCTAAATCTTTT
Source organism: Palaemon carinicauda (assembly GCF_036898095.1). NCBI lineage: Eukaryota > Metazoa > Arthropoda > Malacostraca > Decapoda > Palaemonidae > Palaemon > Palaemon carinicauda. Next base: position 80,557,379 of record NC_090728.1, read on the forward strand.
GATATTGCTTGCTTATCAGAGATCGTAGTATTTTTCTTTAGTCAGATAACCTTTTATTGACGAAGAGTGAGTGAGCCAATACTCTCATGACAAGAGAGAGAGAGAGAGAGAGAGAGAGAGAGAGAGAGAGAGAGAGAGAGAGAGAGAGAGAGAGAGAGATCCAAATCTTTGTTCTCGTCCCATGTCTCTATACAGGGAGTTTGGGAGTGAGAAACGTTGTTCTTCTTGATTCAGATATTTACTCTTGTCCCAAGTCTCTGTACAGGGAGAGAGATAAAACGTAGTCCTTCGCGTTCTAGTTTTTTGTTCTCATCCCAAGACACTGTACGGTGAGAGAAAGAGAGAAAACGTAGTCCTTAGTGATCTAGTTTTTTAGTCTCCTCCTAAGTCACTGATCATTTTTAACTTTATATATTTCACTTTTCTTATATATACTGTATGTATATGTTTATTCATTTTTGCATGCGTGATACATTATGTACTAATGAGCTTACATTATACGACATATTTCGCAATTCTAACCTTTTGATTTAAAGGAGAATTGCTTGCTACAGATAGAAATCAGCTTTATTCATGTCTGATGTGAAATTATTAAAAAAATGCGAGTATCAGTGAAAAAAGTGCAAAAATCATGTTCAGTGTTGCGGAGGGTTCGTCTGTACGTACTTGTCGTTCACCCAGTCCTAGACCTCTTTCAAGCTCCCCAGCCCCTGGGAGAAGGAATGTCAAAGAGACCAAAGGGAACAATAGGTTTTATACAACGAATAGACGTTCCCTCACGAGTTGCGGTTGACGTTTCTCAGACTTCAGGAAGGTCTCTCTTTTGCCCACAAGAACACAGACTATGTGTTGTTCTCAGACACTTCGGACGCGGGGTGGGGAGCAACACTAGACTCTCTAGAGTGCTCGGGCCTTTGGAACAAAGACCACGTAAAGTTTCATATCAACCAGAAGGAGATTCTAGCAGTTCTTTTGGCCCTGCAAAGTTTCAAAGACTGTTTCGAATCATATTGGTACAGGTGAACGCAAACAACACCACAGCGTTAGACTGCATCGCTAAGCAAGGCTGGACCCTCTCACAGTTACTTTACTTAAATGCAAACGATCTCCTAGTTTGGACGAAGGAAAGAAACATCACCTTACTTACAAGGTTTATTCAGGGAGAAAGGAACGTGTTGGCAATCTGCCTAAGCAGGAGAAGCCAAGTCATTCCCACAGAATAGACTCTTCATCAGGAGGTGTACGAAAAACTATGGCTGATATGGGAACGTCCGTCCATGGAACCGTTTGCAACCTCATTAACGAAGGGGCTTCCTTCTTCCTGCTCTCCAGCTCCAGATCCAGAGGTAGTCCACATCGATGCGTTCTTACTGCAATAGTTTCACCTGGAGGTGTATGCTTTTTTTCCCTCCATTCAAGATCATTCACAAGGTTCTTCAGAAGTTCGCCTCTCACGAAGGGACCAGGTTGACGTTGATTGCTCCCCTCTGGCCCTCAAGGAAATGGTTCACAGAGGTACATCAATGGCTGGGGGACGTTCCAAGAAGTTTACCATTGCGAATGGATCTCCTTCGTCAGCCTCACTTAAAAAGATTCCATCAAAGTCTCCCCGCACTTCATCTAACAGCCTTCAGACTATCGAAAGACTCTCTTGAGCTTGAGGGTTTACAAAGGAGGCAGCTAGAGTGTTTGCAAGGGCTAGGAGATCCTCTACCATCAGGATCTACCGATCTAAATGGGAGGTATTTAGAGACTGGTGCAAGTCCTCCTCTGTTTCCTCATCCAATACCACTATAGCACAGATCGCGGACTTCCTGCTTCATCTAAGAAGTAACCGCATCCTTTCTGCCTCAACTATTAAAGGCTACAGAAGCATGTTAGCTGCAGTGTCTAGATATAGAAACATGGATTTGTCTAACAATAAGGATCTTCAAGACCTTCTCAATTCTTTCGAGACTTCCAAGGAACGTCAAATTTCTACTCCAGCTTGGAATTTGGACGTGGTCCTTAAGTTTCTTATGTCTGAAAGATTTGACCCTCTAAACTCAGCATCTCTCAAAGAGCTTACTCTCAAAACTCTCTTTTTAGTGAGCCTTGCTACCGCAAAGAGAGTCAGTGAAGTGCATGCCTTCAGCAAAAATATCGGCTTCTGCTCCAATAAAGCAGTATGCTCTTTACAGCTTGGTTCCTTGGCCAAAAATGAGCGACCATCTTATCCATGGCATAAATCATTTGAGATTCCCAACCTATCGGATGTTGTTGGGAATGAAATTGAAAGAGTCTTGTGCCCTGTAAGGGCGCTCTAAAATTTTATCTGAATAGAAGGAAAACGTTACGAGGTAATTCAGAGGCTTTTTGGTGTTCGGTGAAAAAGCCCTCCTTGCCAATGTCGAAAAATGCCTTGTCATATTTTGTTAGACTTTTAATTAGAGAAGCCCACACTCGCTCAAGTGAGAATGACCTGAAGTTACTTAAAGTTAAAACTCATGAAGTCAGAGCAGTGGCGACGTCAGTGGCTTTTAAACAAAATAGATCCCTCAGAAGTGTTATGGACGCAACCTTTTGGAGGAGTAAATCTGTGTTCGCTTCACATTATTTAAAGAATGTCCAGACTCATTATGAGGAATACTACACATTGGGACCATTCGTAGCAGCGAGTGCAGTAGTGGGTGAAGGTTCTACCACTACATTCCCTTGATCCCAATAACCTTTTGTCTTCTCTTGAAACTTTTAATTTTTGGGTTGTATGTGGAGACTGAGATAGTCTTCCGCAATCTTTTGATTTGGCGGGTGGTCAAACTTGTTTCTTGAGAGCGCCCAGATAAAGGGTATTGTTGAGGTCCTGTTATTGGGGTGTTCACCCCATATATAACAGCACCTAGAGGTCTTTCAGCCCCCTGATTGGATCGCTGGGCTTCATAAGGATAGCGGACTAATGAGGCAGAGTATCATCAAAGTCAGCTTCCTTATCAGGTACTAATACTTAAGTTTGTTTTTATTGTCAAAACTCTTTAGCTTATATTCCTACAATGTTTAATACTGGTCTCTACCCTCCACCAAGGGTGTGAATCAGCTATATATATATATATATCCACCGGCTAAGTTAAATATTTAAACATTATATTTTTATGAATAATACTTACCTGGCAGTTATATATAAAGTATATAGCTGAGTCTCCGACTCCGGCAGAATTTAATCGAAAAACGCGGCAACTGCCTTGTGGTGGTTGTGTGGTTAGATGGTTAACAACCCTTACAGGGTGGTACCTGGAATCATTCCCGTTTTCTGTTCCTCAGATTATCTCTGCCGGCCGGATCGACAACATCGTTGGTCCGCCATTTAGAGTTTATTCGGATCGCTTTCCCTTCATCGCTTTTTTGGACTTCGTTTTTGGTGAAGTACACTGTGTTCGGATTTGGCAATCGTGTTTGTTTTTTGTTTTTTGTCTTTTTTCCTTTCTTATCATGAGTGAAAAAATTCATATTCGTATATATGCGAATGATATTTGCAAGGTGAGGTTACCGAAAGTGTCGGTTGACCCTCACACTATCTGTATGGGTTGCAGGGGGTTTGAATGTGCTCTAGATAATAGGTGCAAGGAATGCGAGGTTTTAAATGATGATAATTGGTTAGCGATGAAGAATGTGCGCAAACTTGAAGTTGATAGAGCTAGGAGAGCTAAATCAAAGTCAAAGTCTGCTAGTGAGCCTAGCTTTGATTTATCTATTGACCCTTTAATTGTAACCTCTTTGGAAGTTATTCCTTCCCCGAATGAAGTAACTCCTGCCCCTTCTACAGGATCTGTGCCTACGGATGACCCTGGGTATGCTAAGTTAGCTGCTGAATTAGACGCCATTAAAGCACAATTGGAGGCCTTTAAAGGTAAGGGTGTAAGTGAAATTAGTGCTTGTGAAAGTGCAGTGGAGGTGGCGGCTGATCGAATCTGTCATACCCCTAGGTCTAGACCTATACCAAGCTCCCAGGAGCAAGGGAGAAGGTACGTCGAAAGCCGAAAGGGGGTGAGAGGTGCTTATCCTCGGTCATTCGTCGCATCAGACAGTCCTGTTGCGACCTCCCAGGCTGCTCTTGACCTCCGTAGAAAAGGCGTGTCGGATACGTTTGTGTCTTCACCTGATCCTTCTCCCAGACGTAATTGGCATTACGAATCAAGACCAATGAAGAGAGGGTGGAACCGGGATGTGCAGTCTCGCTCTCCCTCTCCCGGTTCGAGTAGCCGAGATCCTGATCCTTCGGAAGACGATTTCGATGTTGTTCCTGTTAAGAGGGCGAAACAGAGAGTCCTTAGCCCAGTTAATCCTGCTAAACTCCCTGCTTCTTCTGCCAGCGCTCCCAGTCAAGCCGTACGACAACTGCCTCCTTCGGAACTGCGAGAACCAGCGGAGGTTGCTAAAGCTTTCATGGTTGTTATGTAGGAACAACTTACATCGTTAGTTCAAGCTTTCAGCCACCCTCCTTCACAGTCTGTCAGATGTAAGGACGTCTCTTTACCTGTTAAGAGATCATCTTCTAAGAGAGAACTTAGTATCTCTCCCAGGAAACCTCTGCGCACTTCGTCAGCCGTATGACAACGCACACCCTCTTCATCGGCATGCTGCCAGGAATTTACTCCCCCCCCGCTCTCGGCGCCAGGACGATACTGCCTCTCGTTCTCGGCGCCAGGACGATTCCGTTTCTCATTCGAAACGCCATGAGGTTACCGCCTCGTTTCTTAGGAAACAGGACTAATGCAGTCTGCATTTTCAAGACGAAGGCAGCCTACATTTTTAGGACGATTCCGTTTCTCGTCATCGTGACGATACCGCTTCTCGTCATTGTGAGGTTACCGCTTTTCGTCATCGTGACGATACTGCTTCTCGTCATCGTGACGATACCGCTTCTCGTCATCGTGACGATACCGCTTCTCATCATCGTGACGATACCGCTTCTCGTCATCGTGACGATACCGCTTCTCGTCATCGTGACGATACCGCTTCTCGTCATCGTGACGATACCGCTTCTCGTCATCGTGACGATACCGCTTTTCGCGGACAGGATGTTAGCAGCGCTCGGCGCCAGGATTCAAACAGCTCTCGGTGCCAAACTGCTTGCAGCCCAACTCTTCAAGTTGTTATCCTTGAGCAGGACCTCAAAGATATTTCGGAAGAGGAATAAAAACCTGCCGACTCTACTAGTGATTATAAGGTTCTTTCTCGCTCTCTTTTGGAACTTTATGGGGAGGAATTTCAACCTTCGGCCCCTCGTTCTCCTCAGTCTCAATTTACCAGGAAGAAAGCTACTAAGTCTTCGGCCTTCATCAAAATGAAGCTTTCAATTTCGGCCAGGAAAGCTCCCGCTAAGGTGGATGATTGGATGAAGGAACGGAGACAAGCTGTCAAGACCACCTTTTCTTTTCCACCATCTCGGCTCGCTTCCAAGGCCGGTATATGGTATGAGACAGGGGAACCTTTGGGGTTAGGAGTGCCTGCCTCCTCCCAAGGTGACTTCTCTGCTCTTGTGGACTCGGCAAGAAGGCATGCTTTAAACTCTGCCAAGGTGATGTGGTCCATGTCGGAGCTTGATCACCTCGTCAAGGGAATTTTCAGGGTTTTCGAGGTTTTCAGCTTCCTGGACTGGTCTCTCGGGACTCTGGCCAGGAAGTCTGAACTCCTGGAGGACACGAAGGACCTGACGAGTATCATGTCCTGCATGGACAAAGCTCTAAGGGATGGGGTGAATGAATTGGATTCCCTTTTCTCAGCAGGGGTTTTAAAGAAGAGGGCCCTTTTGTGCTCCTTCACCTCTAGATCTGTGACTGTTGCCCAGAAGTCGGAGCTGCTTTACGCCCCTTTTTCACGTCATCTCTTTCCTGAAGCTCTGATCAGAGATATCTCCCTTTCTCTGGCACAGAAGGCTACTCAGGACCTTTTGTCTCGGTCTGCTAGGAAAACCTTACCTGTTGCTCCTGCTCCTCTGAAGAAGGAAGAGAAGAAGTTTCAACAGCCCTTTTGGGGCAGGACCTCCTCGAGAGTGGATTTTAGGGGGAGAAGACAAGAGTCAGGGCCAAGGACCAGCAGAGGTGCTTTTAGGCCCCGGTCCAAAAAATGAGACTGTCTCGTTTTTGGCAGTCTTGGAAGAGGAGAGGGGCGGACACCTGGTCCCTCTCGGTCGTCAAGGAAGGTTACAAGATCCCCTTTTAAAGAAACCACCTCTCTCAGACACTCCCCCAGCCTTAGTGGCTCAGTACGCCGACGCGGGGAAACGAGAGGCTCTTCTGGAGCTAGTCGACCAGATGTTAGTCAAGAGAGCAATAGAGCCGGTTCAAGACCTCGCCTCCCCAGGCTTTTACAATCGCCTGTTTCTGGTTCCCAAGAACTCGGGTGGATGGAGACCAATCCTAGATGTCAGCTCTCTGAACGCCTTCGTGGAGAAAACAAAGTTCTCCATGGAGACGACTCAGTCAGTGCTGGCTGCAGTTCGTCCAGGCGACTGGATGGTATCTCTCGACCTGCAGGACGCTTATTTTCCCGTCCCCATTCACCGTCTTCAAGGAAATATCTGAGATTTGTGTTCCAGGGCAAGTGCTTCCAATTCAGGGCACTTAGCTTCGGTCTCAGCACAGATCCCCAAGTTTTCACCAGACTTATGGCGAATGTGGCAGGCTGGTTACACCAGGAGGGATAAGGGTATCCTTCTATCTAGACGACTGGCTGATCCGATCGCAGTCGAAAGAAAAATGTCTGGAGGACCTACTGAAGACGTATACGATGACTCAGGACCTGGGACTCATCGTCAACTGGGGGAAGTCTCAGACCGAGCCGAATCAGACTATTCTCTATTTGGGGATAGTTCTGAATTCAGTTCTTTTTCGGGCTTCTCCCTCCCAGGAGAGGCAGACCAGGTGCCTAGACAAAGTCAAAGAATTTTTAAGGAAGCAGGAATGCTCAGCAAAGGAGTGGATGAGTCTGCTGGGAACTCTATCAACCTGGAGCAGTTTGTCCCGTTGGGGAGATTGCACCTAAGGCCTCTGCAACACTTCCTCGCAAAGGTTTGGAACAGAAAGATCCAGGAGGACTCTTTTTCTTTTCCCATATCGACAAAGATCAAGGATCTTTTGTTGGGAAAAGGGATCTCCTTGTTCAAGAAGAACCCCGACTTAGTGTTATTCTCAGACGCGTCCGAGTCAGGCTGGGAAGCAACACTAGGGAGCAAAGAGGTCTCAGGTATTTGGGAAGGGAGTCAGATCAGTTGGCATATCAACAAGAAGGAATTGATGGCCATTTTGTTAGGGCTAAAGGCCCTCAAAACCTCGGTGTCAGGAAAGACTGGAGATCAATTCAGACAACACCACAGCTCTCGCGTACATAAGGAAGCAAGGGGGAACTCGCTCCCTCTCTCTGTTCACAACTGCGAGAGAGGTTCTCCTTTGGGCGAACGAGAACAAGACTCAGCTATTGATAAGGTTTGTTCAAGGGCAGAGAAACATCAGGGCAGACATGCTCAGCAGGAGGGGACAAGTCCTTCCCACAGAGTGGCCTCTCAACCCGCATGTCTGACGGAGCCTCTGGAAGTTGTGGGGCAGACCTGTAATAGACCTTTTCGCCTCCAGTCTGAACAAGAGGATCCCTAACTACTGCTCCCTAGTCCCGGACGAGGAAGCTGTTGCAGTGGACGCCTTCTTGATGGATTGGACGGGGCTGGACATGTATGCCTTTCCCCCGTTAAAGATCATCAATCTGGTTGTCAGAAAATTCGCTCTCCTCGATTCAGGACGAATGATCCTTGTGGCTCCATTCTGGCCTGCGAGGGAATGGTTCACCGAAGTGGTAGGCTTTTCGGACACCAAGCGGCAAAAGCTATTGCCAGAGCAAGGAGGATCTCTTTTTCACAAAGACTCTACCAGTCAAAGTGGGAGATCTTTAGAGCTTGGTGCAAGAGGCACAGGGTTTCCTCGTCCTCTACCTCTCTAAGCCAGATTGCAGACTCTTTTGTACCTCAGGCAGGATGCTAAGCTGGCTGTATCTACCATTAAAGGATACAGGAGCATGCTCTCAACCGTCTTTAGGCATAGAGGCTTAAAGTTGTCTCAGAATAAGGACTTGCAGGACCTCATTAGGTCCTTTGAGACGACGAAGCAGGTACAGTTAAGACCCCCTTCTTGGAACCTGGATGTGGTGTTTAAGTTTCTGTGCTCCAAGAAGTTTGAGCCTATCTCGCAAGCCTCTCTTCGAGATGTGACTAAGAAAACCCTCTTCCTTTGGACTCTAGCGACTGCCAGAAGGGTCAGCGAGGTCCAGGCAATCGAGAAGCGTGTAGGCTTCAATCAAAATGGAGCGGTTTGTGCCTTAAGGTTCGACTTTCTCGCCAAGAACGAGAACCCTTCGAAACCCTGGCCCAGGACTTTTGAAGTCCCTAACCTCACGAATCTAGTGGGTCAGGAACAGGAAAGCCTCCTCTGCCCGGTTAGGGCTCTCAAGGCTTATTTGGCCCACACTAGAAACGTGAAGGGTGCATCCAACTCGTTATAGTGTTTGGTGAAGGATCCTCAAAAACCCGTCAAAGAACGCTTTGTCCTTTTTCCTGAGGAAAATATTAGGGAAGCCCACCTCTTTTGTGAGAAAGAAAACTTCGCCCTGTTGAAAGTACGGGCTCACGAAGTAAGAGCCATTGCTACCTCACTGGCATACCGGAAAAATATGTCAGTTAGGCAGATCATGGACGCAACGTTCTGGAGGAGCAACTCTGTCTTCGCTTCTCATTACCTCAGAGAGGTAAAAGTGGACTATGACAAGTGTTATACCTTGGGCCCATACGTAGCTGCGGCTTCTGTATTAGGCAAAGGAGTTACTACCCCCACTCAACCTTAGTTTGTGTACATGTACATAAGTTTGTGTTTATTATAGTTGTCTGAGGTCCTCGTCTTGTGGTACGGTTCCCTCAGTCCAGATAGATAGCTTATATCTATTTCTGTAAGATTAGATGGTTAGTTTTAGTAAGGTTGCAAGTTCTTTTTTATTATGTGGGACGAAGGTAGTTTCTGAAGTCTAGTCAAGTTGTCGGTCCTACCCCTTTGACAGACTCGATTGAGTTGTTTGCAGTGTAGCAGGTCTACTCCTGGCTGAACACTCCTAAGGGAAAGCGACTCTAGAGGCAGTTACCTTTGAAGTCAGCTACCTTAGCAGGTAAGGAATCAAGGTGTTTTTTCTCCTACAACTCTTTTTTTTGTTTCCCCAACTATGTTTTTCTGTCTGTTTCCCTCCTCCAAATGTGTGAATCAGCTATATATATATATATATATATATATATATATATATATATATATATATATATATATATATATATATACATATATATATATATATATATATATACTGCCAGATAAGTACTATTCATAAAAATGGAGTTTTTATGATAAAACAAAGTTTTATGAATACTTACCTGGCAGTTATATATATATTTTAAAGCCCACCCCCCTCCCCTCAGGAGACAGGTCGGGCAAAGATAATCTGAGGAGCAGAAAACGGGAATGATTCCAGATACCACCCTGTAAGGGTTGTTAACCATCTAACCACACAACCACCACAAGGCGGTTGCCGCATTTTCGATTAAATTCTGCCGGAGTCGGAGACTCAGCTATTTATATATAACTGCCAGGTAAGTATTCATAAAACTTTGTTTTATCATAAAAACTCCATTTTCAATTTAAAATAAATTTTTGAATATACTTACCCGGTGGATATATATAATTAAATACCCTCCCTTCCGCCCCTCTAGAGACCCTACGGGCTGAGAAGAACTGGAGCTTTTGGGAATATGTTTAGTATCTTGCCGAGTGGTGGCGCTAGTGTACACCCAGCAACCTATCACGGTGATCGCCCGCGAGTTTTGAATCTGTCGGACCGTCAGAGACGTTAGCTATATATATATCCACTGGGTAAGTATATTCAAAAATTTATTTTAAATTGAAAATATCATTTTAATAGGGGTATTACTTTCGGCGTGGCTGAAATGACAAGCCATTAATTTTTAATGAGGGTTCACTACCCACACCCCTAATTAGCGGGGGTAGGGGAGGGTAGCTTGCTACCCCCTCCCCCCCTCACACACCTGTGCTTGAGCTCACTTTGCTCTCGGCTCGGATGGTAGTCGGACGTGTCCGCTTTCATCCTCACCGTCATTTGGTAGCCATTTAATGCTTTTTTGCTTTTTCTTTTCTAGTTTTGTGTGTGAAGTTGGCCTCTGCGAATATGCGCACCTGCCCTGGGTTTCCCGACCGCCCCTGTGGAACATTTATGTCGGCGGTCGAGACCGATCCTCACGCCCTTTGCCCTGCCTGTAGTGGCTAACGGTGTGATAGCAATAACAGGTGTAGTGAGTGTAGGGAGTGGTCTACCTCCCAATGGGAGAGGTTTTCGCGATGACGGAAGAAGTCCAAACGGGATATTTCTCCTTCGAAGGTTTCTTTGAAAGGAGAAAAACCCAAGGCCTCTAGGATATGTCACTAATCCCCCTTTTTCAGCTTTGGTCCTCCTTGGGGCTTGAGGGTTCGCCCTCCAAGGAGGTTTTACTTGGCTATATCCGATTGGGTGCCGCTGTCAAGCAATCGCCGTCACCGACAGAGGTTGATCCTCTGTCTCTTGTCGACGTTGTGGTGTCAGAGGTATCCAATGCGGTATCACCCATCACCTCTGCCTATTCAAACCATACGGTAGCTGACGGCTTAGTTTCTCCCGTTCCTGTTCAACCAACGAGGGAGAAACTAAGTCCAACAGTCTCTCCTGCTAGTGTTTCTTCCCCTCGGGGGAGTTCACTTACAGAGACTCCTCTTCGGAGGACTGCAGAAGGTCAGCTCGCTGACCCTACGACCCCAGAGGGCGCATTCGTCGCAAGGCTCGCCTTCCTCTTTGCCAGAGAGGCCTTCCTTCACCTGCGGTGAGGAGCCGCCTCTTCGGTTCAACATCGATGCAGTCCCCTGCAGAGGAGCCTCGACATCGATCACCGGCCGACCTGCCGTCGATCACCGTTCTTATATAAACCTAATAAGGTTTCATCTGAGCACGGTAAGGTGCGCCAACCAGATACGCGCTATGCGCCAACGAAACCTGATGAGCGCGCTATAGTAGCTCGTCAGGCCCCGTCATCAAACCCTAACACAGGGCATCAAGGGCGTATGCGCCAACACGCACGTACGTCCCAACAGGCGCCCAACTCTTCTATGCGCTATGCACGCATTCTTGCACATACGCGCCCACGTTCTCCTACGCGCCAGGCCTTGCCTGAGCCTAAGCATACGCGCCCACGCCCAGCTGCGCGTCAACCCTCACCTGCGCGCCAGCGCTCTCCCACGCGCCAGCGCTCTCCTACAGCGCTAGTGCTCTCCTGCGCGCCAGCGCTCTCCTACTCGCCAGAGATCTCCTGCACGCCAGTGATCTCCTGCGTGCCAGCGCTCACGCCCAGCAGTTATTTCTCCTGCACACCCACGATCTACTGATCTTGGTGCTACTAGGACGTCAACTAGAGTGACTTCTCCCACGTTCCAGCTATCGCCATCGCGCCAGCCCTCTCCACCGCCCACTCGCATCCGCGATGATACGTGGCGCACTCGCCCATCCTTTCCTACGGATTCACGCCCACGAGCAGCATAGACTTCAACTGCACGCCCGTGCGCTAGGGGTCTTTCTCCTGCGCGCGCGCCCTGCGACTGGTACAGGCACGCGCGAACTCTCGCCCTCGTGCGCCCGCACTCAACGCCTTGATCCTGCACGCCAGCAGTCTTCCGCACGCGCTCCTGTGCGCCCACAGTCTCCCGCACACCCGCAGTCTCTCGCGTGCAGTCACTCGCGCGCGCCAGCAGTCTCCCCCACGTGCGCACGTATCAGCAGTCTCCCGCGCGTGACTCCCGGTATTCTCCCACGCGCGAGCACCATTACTCTCCCTTGCGCGAGCGTCAATATCCTCCCGCACGGGAGACTGCTGAACTACGAACGGAAAGGTCGCCATCGCCTCATTCTCCTCCCCGCAAGCGCATACCAGCGCGCATTGTGGGAGAAGGGAATCATCTAGAGGGGTCCAGGATCCCAAAGTTTTTTCAGGCAAACATACCAATGATGAGAACTCCTCCCAGGGATCCTTCAATTCCTGTCCCTTCAAGGGGTATGACTGACAGCGTGTCTGTCAGCCAACAGCCCTGGTTCGGTGCACTAATCAGAGCCGTAACGCAGGCGTTCAAGCCTGTCTTCTGAATTGGGGCTCAGATCCTTGGCTGCGTCTACCCCTTTGAAGAGAAAAAGAGGAGTTCCGGACGCGGTAACTTCTCCAAGGGCAAAACTGACTCCACGCAAGCCTTCGAGGTAGGTTTCTTCTTTCCCCCAGACTGTCTCTCCTTCCCTTTCGGACAAAGATTTCCCGTCCTCGGGAATCACGCGAGGAGAGACTTTCCCCCATCGCACCAATGAGGGAAACCTCTCCTCGCGTCGAGATGTCTTCTCAGGTGGGGACTTAAAGGAACATGCCATCCTCGTCAATGTTGGAGTCCTACATCCTTCCCAGGAAGGAATCTAAGGACTCTAAAACATTACTGAAGTCCTCTACTAGGACTAGGATGGAGCCAGCTAGCCACTCGGAGAACATCCACGACTCTCCCCAAGAAGAGCCTTTGGGGACAGGAGACTTCGCTGCAAGTCCTACATCAGGAGGAGACCAGCAAGAGTCAGAACATGCGTTTTGGCAAGTTCTGACTCTAATGAGGGCTCTCAATGGGTTTTCTGACCCAGAGATCCCTCCTCAAGAGGGCAAGGACTTCCAGCCCAATTGTGGTTACGTCTCCTCGGTCATCTTTCATCGCTGGCCCATCTAGTTCCCAACGGTCGCCTCAGGATGAGATCCCTCCAGTGGCGACTCAAGTCCCGGTGGAATCAAGGGTACGATTCCCCGGACATCCAGATCCCCATGGGACCTGCGGAACTGACGGATCTCCAGTGGTGGGTGGCAGACGAGAACCTACGAAAAGGAGTGGATCTTTTCGTCCTCCCACCGGAATTGATGCTGTTTTTGGACGCTTCAAAAACCGGGTGGGGGGCCCATGTGCTGCACCACACGACCTCAGGCCTCTGGTCAGAGTCAGAAAAGTACCTCCATATAAATCTCCTAGAGATGAAGGCCGTTTTTCTGGCCCTTCATCAGTTCCAACAGTACCTGGCAAGTCACTCTGTGGTGGTGATGAGTGACAACACCACAGTAGTGGCCTACATCAACAAAGAAGGAGGTACTTTTTCGCAGCAACTATCCCATCTAGCAGTAGAGATACCGAGATGGGCCGAAGTCCACTCGATACCACTATCGGCACGCTTCATTCCGGGCAAAAGGAATGTGCTCGCCGACAATCTGAGCAGGGCTTCTCAGATAGTGAGTACCGAGTGGTCTTTGGATCATCTAGTAGCCAACAAAGTCCTGACTTTGTGGGGTTCTCTGACTGTGGATCTTTTCGCAACGGCCCTGAACTTCAGGCTCCCGCTGTACTGTTCCCCAGTCCCAGACCCCAAGGCTCTCTGGCAAGATGCTTTCCAACAACGGTGGGACAACATCGACGTTTACTCCTTTCCCCCGTTCTGTCTGATGAAGAGGGTACTCAACAAGACTAGAACATCGGTCAATCTTTCAATGACCCTTATAGCTCCGCTATGGCATCACGCAGAGTGGTTCCCGGACCTTCTGCATCTCCTAATGGAGCTACCAAGAGAACTCCCTCCACGACACAATCTACTCAAACAACCACATGCCAACATCTTCCACAAAGCCGTAGGTTCACTACGACTTCACGCCTGGAGACTATCCAGTATCTCCTCTCTGAGAGAAGATTTTTGCAACAAGTTGCTGTCAGGATGTCTGGACACCTGCAAAAGCCTTCGGCAGCAGTCTACCAGGCAAAGTGGAAAGTCTTCTGTGGTTGGTGTCGTGGAAGGAGTATCTCTCCACTCGATGCCACTATTCCAACAATAGCGGAGTTCCTCATGTATTTGCGGGAAGAAATACGCTTCTCAGTCTCGGCAGTGAAAGGCTATCACTCAGCCTTAAGTCTAGCCTTCAGGCTGAAAGGAATGGACATTTCTTCATCGCTAGAACTTTCCCTACTCATACGTAGCTATGAACTTACCTGCCCTCATTCAGAAATGAGACCTCCCCCATGGAACGTGGTTCGAGTTCTGAGGTCTCTTAAGAGACCTCCCTGTGAACCATTGCGCCAGGCATCAGAACGCCACCTAACTTGGAAGACGGTATTCCTGCTAGCTTTGGCCGCGGCCAAGCGAGTCAGCGAACTTCATGGTCTCTCGTATGACATTGCCCATTCAAGGGGATGGGGGGAGATAACGTTCAGCTTCGTCCTTGAGTTTATTTTTAAGACTCAGAATCCTGGAGTGGCGGATCCTCGATTCGACTCCTTCCGGATTTCTAGTCTCCTTACTGTAACAGATGACCCAGACCATCTCTTACTATGCCCAGTAAGGAGCTTGAGGCTGTACCTCAAAAGAACAGCAGCAGCCCGTCCTCATGTACCAGCTCTATTCGTCAGCATAGGAAGGACTAAGAGGAGGGTCACCAAGAACACCATCTCTGCATGGATTCTTAGGGTCATTGACCTGGCCTTGAATCCAGACCCTCCTCCATCACATCGCCCTAGAGCACATGATGTCGGGCATAGCTACGTCCCTGACCTTCAAAAGAAATTTTCAGTGACGCAGGTTCTTCAAGCTGGGGTGTGGAAACGTCAAACAACATTCACATCCCACTACCTGCAAGACGTGACCCACAGGAGACTCGATACGTTCGCTATCGGCCCTGTGGTGGCTGCACAACAGCTGGTTTAAAACCTCAAGCTCCTTATTGGACAAGTAGCAGAAGATTGAAGGCATTGTTACCCGGTTTTAGTCTGCATGAATGAAAAGGTTTGACTAGCCCTTATTCTTTTCTTCATCATCCCCTCTCTTTGGGAAAGCAGCATCCTGGGTTCTCTGCATAGCTGACCTCAAACCACTGCAGGTAAACCATGCTCCCTTGTGTTCCTAGCATTAAGATTAATACTGTTAGGTCCCCATACCCTAACGAGGTGGTATTGGGAGAGTCAGTCTACAAGTTTCCATCTAAAGAACTTCAGAACAACTTCCTAGGACGAGTCACACTTCTTCATACCTTCACACAGCTTGCGTAGGCCGCAGTCCTCTCGTAGCAAGGTTCTAGCGAGGTGCAGGGACTCCTTATTTCTTGGGTGCTTACACACTCAAATAACGAGCCCCCGGGCAAAGCCAAAAGCCAGACTGGCTGGGACATCCACCCTTCCTAATGGGTGAGTCACCCCTATTAAATAGCGTGGTTTGTATTCCAGTTACGGAACAAATGACAAATTCGTAGATAATTTATATTTTTCCTAACTATACAAACCTTAGCTATTTAACCAAACTTGCCCACCAGCCCTATCCCCCTTGAAGTCCTACCGCCAAGCAAAGTGAGCTCAAGCACAGGTGTGTGAGAGGAGGGGGGTAGCAAGCTACACTCCCCTACCCCCGCTAACTAGCGGTGTGGGTAGTAAACCCTCGTTAAAAATTAATGGCTCGTCATTTCAGCTACGCCGAAAGTAATACCCCTATTAAATAGCTAAGGTTTGTATAGTTAGGAAAAAATACAAATTATCTACAAATTTGTCATATTCTTTACGTATTCTGTTCTGTTGTCATACACCTGACAACACTGAGTTGTTCCGTAACTGGAATACAAACCACGCTATTTATTAGGGGTACAGTATTACTTTCGGCGTAGCTGAAATGACGAGCCATTAAAATTTAGCGAGGGTTAACTACCCACACCGCTAGTTAGCGGGGGTAGGGGGAGGGTAGCTTGCTACTGCCCCCCCCCCCCCTCACACACCTGTGATTGAGCTCATTTTGCTTTTGGCTCGGATGGTGAACGGACGTTGCCGCTTTCCATCCTACTCCTTATTTGGACAGCCATTAATCTGTTTTTTTTTTTTTTTGCTTTTTCTTTTTTTCTATTGTTTGTTTGTGAAGTTGACTTCTGCTACCATGTGCACCTGCCCTGGACTCTCCGGCTGCCCTTGTGGAACATTTATGTCGGTGTGGAGACAGATCCTCACACCCTTTGTCCTATATGCAGAGGTCAATGGTGTGATAGTGAAAATAAGTGTAATGAGTGTTGGGAGTGGTCTTCCTCCCAGTGGGAGAGGTTTGGGCGACGGTGCAAGAAGTCTAAGCGGGATATTTCTCCTTCAAAGGTTCCTTCGAAGGGAAGAAAACTCAAGGCCTCTTCTTCCGTCTCCCTACCCTCCTCCGAAGCTCCTACTCGTTCGGCCTCTTACGAGAGACCATCGAGTAGTAGCGTAGACCAAGTTAATATCGGCCAACCCTGGTCCTCGAGAGATGGTGTTGCTTCTTCTTGTGAAGCGGCCCCACCTCTTCCCCCGGGATAGGCCTTGTCACTAACCCCTTTGTTACAGGTTTGGTCGTCCTTGTGGCTCTCGGGTCCGCCCTCCAAGGACGCATTGCTGCAGATCATCCGTAAGGGTGCTACTGTTCAGTAGTCATCTTTGCTGTCAGAGGTAGATCCTCTGGCCCTCGTTGATGTTGTAGTTTCAGAGGTTTCACCCTTGATGTCATCTGACTCCTCTGCCCCTCCAGACTCTCAAGCGGTTGCTGCCGACTTAGTTTCCCCCATTCCTGAACACCCATCGAGGGGGAAACTTCGTCCAATGTCCGTCTCCCCTGCGAGTGTTTCTCCCCCTCGGGAGAGTTCACTCATAGAGACTCCTCTTCGGAGGACTGCTGCAGCGCACGGTCAGCTTGCTGATCCAACGGCCCCTAGAGGGTGCCATTGTTGGAAAGCTCGCCCTCCACGTCGCTTCAGAGGTCTCCCTTCACCATCAGTGAAGAGGCGCCTTTTCGACTCGTCTGCTTCGTCGCCGCAGCCTTCACCTGCAGAGGAGCCTCCGCTGCAGTCATCTGACCCTCGACCTTCGACCGTCACTGGACCTGCTACAAATCCTCCGACTTTGGTCCTGGCCCTCTCTGTGGATCGTTTGCGATCCCCATCCATGGATGCTCGCCCTTACAAAGGGCACATCCCAGTTCCTGACCTTCAACACATCAGACCTGCCGACCTTCCATCACCGTTCCTGTTCCCGGTAAAGCCTCTTGAGGCCCTACCGAAGTGCGCAGCCGCGCGCCATTGCTCTACAGCCCGCCAACCTCTTATAGGACATCAGCGCTCACCAGCAGCTCGTCATCACCAGCCTTCTCGTCAGTGCTCTACAACGCTTCGGCGCGCTCCTTCACCTGCTCACCCTCTTAGACGGCAGCTACAACATGCGCCTACGCGCCAACACTCTCCTGAGCGCCCTGCGTCCACAGTGCCCTCCTGCGCGCCAGCGCTCTCCTATGCGCCAGCGCTCTCACGCGCGCCAACACTCATCTACGTGCCATCACTCTCCTGCGCGCATGCGCCATCACACGCCTACGCTCGTGCAAAGTGACTCCTCGTAGGGAACCTTTGGTCCCTTTCCCTTCAGGGGATCTGTCTGACAGTGCTTCAGTCAGTCAGCAGCCTTGGTTCAGTGCCTTAGTCAGAGCCGTAACACAGGCATTCAATCCGTCCCTGTCCGGCCGCTCATCAGAGCAGCCTATAGCTCTGAACTCGCAACACAGAACCATGGCTTCCTTTACCCCATTGAAGAGGAAAAGACGAGTTTCCGACACGGTCACTTCCCTGAGGGTTAAACTGACTCCGCTCAGGCCATCAAAGCTAGTCCCTCCAGTATCTCCCCAGGGATACTCTCCCATCCCCCCCTTTACCAAGGGAGTCGCGTGAGGAAAGGCTCCCCTCGTTGAAGGAAACTTCCCTTCACGCTGAGAGTTAGTTCCTCACAGTCAGAGATCAGGAGGGACACAACATCCAGGCCTTTGATGTTGGAGTCTTACCTCCTTCCTCGGAAGGAGTCCAAAGATTCCAAGCCTCTGCCAAAGTCCTCTGCCCGGACTACAAGGACGGAGACAGCCAGCCACTGGAGGGATGTCTGCGACCCACCCCGAGAAGAGCTCTTGGGGATGGAAGATGGGGACTTCACTGCAAGTCCGACATCAGAAGGAGAGCAACGAGTCAGAATATGCATTTTGGCAGGTCCTGACTCTTATGAGGGTTCTCAATGGGTTTTCCGACCCAGAGATACCCCCTCGGGAGGGCAAGGACACGGTCTTAGACCGTGTCTTCGGCACTCAGAAACCCTGAAAGACCAGTGCAGCCCTGCCCTGGTCTCAGGGGTTGAAGATTGCCTGGGCTAAGATCGCCCAACAGCTCTCCGAGTTTGCCCCCTCCAACCATTCCAGCTCTACGAACACGCTCCTCCCACCTCCTCGTGTACAACATAGGAGGTACTTTGAGATCCTAGAGGAGCCCAGTCTAGTTCTTCCACTTCACCACTCTCTGGAAGAACTAACCAGGGGGATCTCTCTTGAGAGACTCTCAAGCCGGCAGGTCTCTTTCTCGGCGGCTGAAGTACTTAACCAGGAAAAGTTCACAAATTATGCGATGTATGCTACTTCATGGCTGGATATCTGGTTAGGGACCTTGGGAATCCTAGTACGATCCGACAATTTCTCCAAGGAGCGTACCAGGAAGGCAATGGAGACCTTCCTCCTCTCAGGCACTTGCACGATTGAGTTTATTGCCCACCAAGTCTCGAACTTGTGGGCAAACACCATCTTAAAACGTCGAGATGCGGTGTTTGAGAAGTTCCACCAACAGGTCCCCAGCATTGAGATAAATAGGCTCAGACATTGCTCTCTAGAGGGAGCCCACCTGTTTGAGCCTAAGGACGTGGAACTTGCTGCTGAGAGGTGGAGGAAGTCTCATCAAGACTCCCTCCTCCATAGGGCTTTTAACATCCAAGCCCTATAAACCTCTAGCACCTCAGCAGTCCCATCCAACCAAGACCACAACAACGAAATCAGCAGCGAAGACAGTAGTGTCTAATAAGCCCTTTCCTATCAAGGACAAGAAAGGCAAAAAGTCCTCCAGGGGAGGAAAAAATTCTAGAGGGAGCACCTGAGGCTGCAAACGCTCGGATAGGCACTCCCCCTGTGTCTCCACCAGTGGGGGGATGCCTACAAAGTTGCTCAGACAGGTGGAAGCAACTCAAGGCCGATCCCTGGACAATCTTCGTGATTCGTCTAGGACATCGCGTACCGTTTATAACAACTCTCCCTCCCCTGACCAGGAATCCAGTGTCAATAGACTCCCTTGCCATGGGATCGGCAAGGGGGCAGGCCCTTCGGGCAGAAGTCCAGACCCTGTTGAAGAATGGCGCTCTCCAAGAGGTCCTCGACAGGTCCCCAGGCTTCTTCAGTCGGCTCTTTCTTGTAAGAAAGGCATCTGGAGGCTGGAGACCAGTCATCAACCTCTCGACCCTGAAAAAGTTTGTCAAACAAACTCCGTTCAGCATGGAGACGGCAGACATGGTCAAACTAACAGTAAGACCTCAGGATTCATGTGTACACTGGACCTAAAGGACGCGTACTTCCAGATCCCAGTCCATCCGTCTTCAAGGAAGTACTTAAGATTCAGCCTAGACAACAGGAAGTACCAGTTCAAGGTGCTATACTTCGGTCTTTTCAGAGCACCTCAAGTTTTCACCAGAGTGTTTGCCCTAGTGTCATCTTAGGCACACAGGATTGGCATCCGCCTCCTCCGCTATCTGGACGACTGGCTAATCCTAGCAGACTCGGTGTCAACCCTTCTTCAACACCGAGACAAACTTCTGGGACTTTGCCAAGATCTGGGGATCATGGTAAATCTCGAGAAGACATCCCTGCTTCCTATACAGAGACTGGTATACCTAGGCATGATTATAGACACCAATCTCCACAAAGCCTTCCCATCAGACGACAGGATAACAAGGCTGGGAAAGGTCGCAAGACCTTTTCTCAGATGAGAAGCACTTCCAGTCCAAACGTTGTTACGTCTTCTCGGTCACCTTTCATCACTGGCCCGTCTAGTTCCCAATGGTCTCCTCAGGATGAGATCCCTCCAGTGGTGACTCAAGTCCCGCTGGAATCAGACTCGCGATTCCCCAGACATCCGGATCCCCAAGGTTGCTCTCTCGCCCCGCCAGACAACAACAACAACAACTTCCCATGACCGCTGTGCCCCAGATGGGGGTACAACCCCAACCCACCTACCAGTTGGTATCCCAGCAGGTGGTGACCCAGTCACCAGCCTTTACTCCCACCTATAAGAGGCAGACCACTACCTTTCACCCTAAAGGTAGAGGGTCATATAGAGGTTCCTCTAGACGCCCCTCAAGAGGAAGAGGAGGTAGGGGAGGGCGTGGTCAAGGAGGCAAGTCCTCCGGACAACCGAAGCAATGAGATGCTTCCGGTAGGAGGAAGACTCCATTCATTTCGGGATCACTGGACCTTCGATCCCTAGGCCCACAGCCTGATCAAGAATGGACTAGGCTGGAGCTGGAAGACAGCTCCACCATCATTTCCTCAATTCTTCCAACACTCCACCCCCGTTCTGGAAGAATATACCTGAGAACTCTTGAGAAAACGGGTAATAAGGAGGGCAAAGTCCATCAAATTCCAAGGAAGGCTGTTTTGTGTTCCCAAGAAGGACTCAGACAAACTCAGAGTCATTCTGGACTTGACGCCACTCAACATGTTCATAGTAAACTACAAGTTCAGGATGCTGACCCTTCAACACATAAGGACCCTGCTGCCAAAATGGGCGTACACAGTCTCCATAGACATGGCAGATGCCTATTGGCACATTCCAATCAATCGCCAACTTTCCTCCTACCTAGGATTCAGGCTACAGAAGAAGAAGTACGTCTTCAGAGCCTTGCCCTTCGGGCTAAACATAGCCCCAAGGATCTTTACAAAGCTTGCAGATGCAGTCGTTCAACAACTACGCCTAGAAGGTGTCCAGGTGGTACCCTTCCTGGACGATTGGCTGGTGTGGGCAGCATCTGAGACGAAATGCATGCAAGCATCCAAAAAAGTGATCCAGTTCCTGGAACATCTGGGATTCAAGATCAATGTCAAAAAGTCTCGACTATCTCCAGCTCAGGAGTTTCAATGGCTTGGAATACATTGGAACTTACAGTCACACCGCCTCTCCATTCCATCAAAGAAGAGGAGAGTGATAGCGGGATCTGTCAAGAGACTTCTGAAATCCGATTGGATATCAAGACGCCAACAGAAGAGAGTGCTGGGCTCCCTTCAGTTTGCATCAGTGACAGACCCAGTGCTAAGAGCACAGTTAAAGGATGCATCAGGAGTCTAGAGAAGATACGCATCAAATGCTCGAAGAGATCTAAGAAGACCAATACCGACTCGACTACGATCACTTCTCAAGCCATGGTCGAAGGCCAAGAACCTGAAGAAGTGGGTGACTCTGCAACCACCTCCACCTTCAGTCATCATCCACATGGACGCATCAAAGGAAGGATGGGGAGGTCACTCTCACCAACGGAAAGTCCAAGGAACTTGGTCCTCTCTATTCAAGACCTTCCACATTAACATTTTGTTGGCCATGGCAGTCTTTCTCACGCTGAAGAAATTGTCCTCTCGCCATTCAGTCCACATAAGACTGATTCTGGACAGCGAGGTGATAACAAGATATTTGAATCTTCAAGGTTCGAGATCACCCCAAATTAACCATGTGATGTTGGCCGTCTTCCGCTTGGCGGAAAAGAAGAGATGGCGCTTATCAGCAGTTCACCTTCAAGGGTTCCGCAATGTGACGGCGGATGTTCTATCCAGGCTTACGCCGATAGAGTCAGAATGGTCCCTAGACGCAGGATCATTCTCCTTCATTTTACGCCAAGTCCCAGAACTGCAGATCGACCTCTTTGCGACGAGCGACAAGAAGAAGCTACCTCGTTAAGTGGTCCCATACGAGGACCCTCTAGCGGAAGCGGTGGACGCCATGTCCCTCGACTGGAACAGATGGACCAGGATTGTAAACTTACATGGGTTTCTCACCTAAAAGCATTAAAAGCTAAATGTGTTGAGGCTCTTAATCTTTTAAAAGTTTTATCCTATACATCATGGCGGGCAGACCGCAATACTATTTCGAAATTATACAAGGCCTTGATTTTTTCGAAAATTAGTTATGGATGTGAAATATACTCCTCAGCCACCGCAAGCCGGTTAAAGATATTAGATTCAATACATCATGCTGGTATTAGATTGTCCACAGGAGCGTTTAGAACCTCACCTATCCCAAGTTACCTCTATACCTTTATCGAATGTCTTCTATTATTCGGTATTGATTTAGATTGCAAAGACTCCCTAATTCTTTAGCCTTTCAGACTGCAAGCCTTGTAAGGCACTCAACTTGCTTTGAGTTGCACCCAAAATTTCCTCAACCTTATGACTTTCGGGTGAAACAATTATCAAATAGTCTTGATATAATTAGAATTAAGGTGCTTCCATTTAAGGTATCATCAACGCCTCCATGGAAATTACCAGAAATATCTATTTGTAAATACTTTATTGGATTTAAGAAGAATATAACTGATTTAGAATTCAGGTCTCTTTTTATGGAACATGTAGAACATAGGGGATCGACTTTTATTTTTACTGAAAGCTCCAAATCTGATGCTGGCATTGGATTTGGAGTACATAGTAATGGTTTGATTGTAGAGGTGCACTTCCTCTAACAGCTTCTATATTTACTGCCGAACTGTATGGCGTACTAACTGCTATTGAGAAAGTAGCATGGGAAAAGTAGAGTAATTTTACCATTTTTAGTGTAGCTTTAGAAGTTTTTAATTCTAGTAACCCTCTAGTTTTAAAGATTTTAGAATGGCTTTTTATCATTGGACTGAGGTGTAATGGATCGATTTTGTTGGGTTCCAGCACATGTAGGTGTGTCTGGGAATGAGAAGGCAGATTCACTGGCGAAGAATGCTGCATCCGAGTTGCTGCCAAGAAGGTATCCCATTCCCTGTACATGTAATGATATCCTACCTAACATCAAGAATTTTTTTTTGCAATAAATGACAATAGCACTGGAATAGTCTAGATGGCAATAGAATGAGAGAAGTAACAAATGTCATATCTCCTGGGAGGTATAACAGGATGCCCCGAAAATGGGAGACGTCTCTTTGTCGTCTTTGTATTGGTCACACTCGGTTGACACACGAGTTTCTGCTGAAGGGCCAACACCAACTGTATTGCGATGACTGTTTACTACCTTTAACAGTGAGGCCTTTGTTGACCGAATGCCCCAATTATAATAACTTAAGAAATAGATATATGTTTGAGGCTCGAGGTGAGGATGGCAGGTATCTCCTTGCCAAGATTCTTTGACATGATGTGTCCTACTATGCGAGTGGCATTTTTAGATTTATTTCAGAAGCAGGTCTTCTGTAAACTATTTAACTTCTATTACTATTATGACCTTCAACTTTTATGGTTTAAATTGAATATTTTATTTTTTTTATTTTAAATAAATGATATCAGCGTCTATGACCTTGGATATCAGGATGCCTGAAAACTATAAATCAATCAATCAATCAGTCATGCTTCTGTCTGGCATAAATCCAAACTGCTCTTCTCCAATCTTGGTCTCTTCCCTTATCCTACGCTCTATAATCCTTTCCCAAAGCTTCGTAGTATGTGGGAGGAGTTTGACTGCCCTATAATTATTACAACTTTGTACATCCCCCTTTTCTTTGAATATGGGTATTAAAAGCTATTCCTCCACATTTTGGACATCTTTGCTTTCCGGTGTATCTTTTTCATCACATCCCACAGCATATCCACTCCAAATTCCCCCAAGCATTTCCAGACTCCCACTTGGATCTCATCAGGTCCCGTAGCTTTTCCATTTTTCATCTTGTTGTGAGGGCAACCTTAATTTCTTCTCTATCTAGCCTATATTTCTTATCAATCCTAAATTTGGATTTCCATCTGCAATTATAAATCTTGTAGTTTCTTCATTTAGCAATCTTCAAAATACTGCTTCCACCTTCCTTCTATATCAGTTCAGTTACACATTACCACTCCATCCTCATTTTTTATCTGCTTAATGTGGGTAATATCTTTTGTCGCTTTATTTCTTCCTTTAGCAATCTTGCAAATCTTCTTTTGACCCTCCTCTGTGTCCAACTCTTCATGTTCATTATTCAATGCTTGTTGTTTTGACTGTGCCACCGCCACTTTTGCTTCTTTTTTTGCTAATCTACTTCTCTCCTTATCTTCTTCCGTGCCTGTTTTTTCATACCTTTTCTTTGCATTTCTTTTCATCTTGATTTTCCCTTGTACTGAATTATTCCACCACCAAGTTTCTTTGTCTCTTGGCCCTCTTCCTGTTGACATTCCTAAAACTTCTTTTTCCAGCTCTTTCCAGAATAGTGCTGTTCTGCTTCCACCACTCACCCACATCTTCATAATCCCAGGTGCCAAGCTTGACTAAAACCCTCTCTATGAGTCTATCCGTATATTCTGGTTCTTTCAGCTTCCACCATCTTATCTTTGGAATCATTTCTTGCCTACCTCTTATTGTTCTCTTCCTATCACAGTCTACTGTCAAGAGTCTATGCTGGGGGGTCACAGCTTCTCCTGGGAGTATTTTACTGTTTCATATCCCTTTTAATTGCACCCTTCTACCTAATACAAAATCGATTTGGGATTCTTGCCCACCACCTTTATATGTTATAAGATACTTTGGTTGTTTTTCAAAGAAAGTGTTGAGGAAACCTCCTGTCTCCGTGAATGCATCTCTCATTTTTTTAGAATCAAGGTACTTTTTATGACTACTCTAAACAGCAAGGGAGGATCCCTCCATTCTCAGTGATTACATTTCCCATTTTTTATAATCAAGGTACATCTTATGATCACTTTCAACAACAAGGAAGAACACCTCCAGTCTCCGTAACTGCATCAGTCATTTTTTAGAATCAAGGTACATTTTATACTGCATATCAAAGGCTACAGCAAAGTCCATAACCCTTCACCATCTTGATTTCGATCTCCCAAAGCCCATCCTCCATGTATTTTTTCCATGGCCTGGCTATTTCTCCTATCATTAACAGTTCTTCATTTGGTATGTTTTATCATTTCCTGATCCAGCTGTCTCCAAAAATCATCTTTTTCCTCTTCTGTACAACCTGTCTGAGGTGCATACACACACTGATAACATTTAGTATTTCCCCATCCCATTCTAGTTTCATATGCATAATTCTATTATTTAGTCTTTTCACCTCCATTACACAACTCTTGAGCTTTCCAGTTTGTATGATTCCAACTCCAATCCTTCCTTGTTCTGTGCATCCGCTATAAAAAGTTTATACCCTGCTCCAATCTCTTGGGTTTTATTTCCCTTCCATCTGGTCTCCTGCACACACAAAATCTGGACTTTCCTCCTCTCCATCATATCGGCAACTTCTCTTCCACGTCCTACATCCTGCCATAGTTCCAATGTTCAAGGTGCTAATTCTAATAGATTTTAGAGCTCGTTTCTTTAACTGCATTCGCCCACTTTGCAGTAGCCCTTGCCTATTTCTCAGAGAGTTAGGGCAATGTATCTGTGCTTCGCCTATGGGGTACACCCTAGCAATCTTCGGTTCATCTACAATGGCTTCAATTTCATGGGTTTTGGCGGGGATTTTCACAACCAGATTCCCTTCCTGACGTCAACCCTCCCTATTTATCTGGGCTTGGGACTGGCACCTAGCAGGGCGGGCTTGCCCCCCAGGTGGCTAGGTTTTTAATAGGATCCTTTGTTCTCTTAATGAAGTCATATTGGAAGTTTTCAATGATTTTATCCTTTTGTTGTTGTTGTTTTTTTTTTTTTTTTCGAAGACGGTGATGCTGAATAGTCTGACGCTTAACCAGCTATGCTGATTAGTCCAATTTTTCTTTTGACGCCGAAACGGCAATGCAGTATAAGCCCTGTTAAAAAGGCATTCATTTATTCATTTTAAGCATTATTAATAGAATATGGCATGATCATAGTTATGCAAATGTTTGGGAACTAGCCATTATTTTAGCCTTTTTAAAACCCAGTAAGGACAAGTTTTTAACAGCAAACTATCGACCGATTGCATTGACATCTTGTTTATGTAAAATCATGGAGAAGATATGGTACCTTGAAAAGAAGGGTAATTTATCCCCTATTCAGTGTGGATTCAGAAAAATGCACTCGACTGATATTTTGATACGACTGGAGTCCTCTATTTGTGAAGCCTTTGCTTCCAAACAGCACCAAGTGACAGTCTTTTTTTTACCTTGAAAAGGCATATGATACTACATGGAGATGTGGTATACTTAAAACCATTCATGAATTTGGATTGAGAGGAGAACTACCACTGTTTATCCAATCATTTCTTTCACATAGAGTTTTTCAAGTGGGAGTGGGGGAAACTCTATCAGAGAGTAAATGTCAGGAAGGAGGTGTTCCTCAGGGTAGTGTGCTGAGTGTAACCATGTTTGCACTAGCAATTAATGGGATATCCTCAGTCATTCCCCGGGACGTTCTCTCAACACTTTGTGGATGATCTCTCCATATCATTCGCTGGAGCTAGAATGGCACTGGTTGAGAGAAAACTACAACTCGCAATTGACAAAATTATTCAGTGGGCTGATATGAATGGGTTTTAAGTTTTCAACAAGCAAAACTACTCTTGTACATTTCTGTCGTATCCGGGGAGTACATCCAGACCCGGATATATACATGAAAGGTCAACGGATCCCGTGTGTAGGGGAAGCTGAATTTTTAGGATTGATTTTCGATTGTAGGTTGACATGGGTTCCACACTTAAAGGCGTTAAAAGCTAAATGTTTTGAGACTCTAAATCTTTGCTGGTATAAGATTGTCCACAGGAGCATTTAGAACCTCACCTATCCCAAGTCTCCTTGTTGATGGTGGAGAGTTACCTCTAGACCATTACTGCATGTCTTCCATTATTCGATATTGGTTTAGGTTACAAAGACTCTCTAACTCTTTACCCTTTCAGTCTGCTAGCCTTGTAAGGAACTCAGCATAATTTGAGTTGCACCCAAAATCTCCTCAACCTTATGGCTTTCGAGTAAATTATTAAACAGTATTGTTAAAATTAGAGGTAAGGTACTTCCATTTAAGATATCATCTTTTTGTAAATACTTTATTGGTGTTAAAAAAAACATGACTGAATTAGAAGGTAGGTCTCTTTTTATGGAACATGTTGAAGAACATAGGGAATCCACTTTTATATATACCCATGGCTCCAAATCTGATGCTGGCATTGGATTTGAGCATATTTTTTAACAATTGACAACAGCATTGGGATAGTTTAAGCGGAAATAAAATGCGAGAAATATCGATTTGTATATCCCCTTAGAGGTATAATGGGATGCCCCAAAATGGGAGACTACTTCTTGTCGTCTCTGCATTGGACACACTCGGATGACACATGAGTTTCTGCTGGCTTGCCAACACCAACCATATTGCGACGACTGTTTGATACCCTTGACATTGAGGCATTTGTTGACTGAATGCCCCACTTATTGCTCTGAAAGAAATAGATATCGATTTGAAGCTCGTGGTGAAGACCCTCTTAATGAGAGAATGCCTTGAAAAAGTCATTAAGCTTAACATGGCATATCATTCCTGTGCTGAAACTTGGTGGACGGGCATAAGGGCTCTCGATCTTAAAGAAATCACTCCCCCAAGTTCGAATCTAAATTTCTCTCTTTCATCTTTTTCTTTCCCTCAATATTAC